>NC_079333.1:110998565-111298565 GCF_029582105.1 Oenanthe melanoleuca | reverse complement strand
ATAGTAATCGTATTATATTCTATTTATAATCGTTATATATATATTATATATTATAGAATTGAATTAAATTCAATCAAATTATTATTTATTTTATTAAAATATTATTAAATTATAAAATCATATTAAATGAATATAATTAAATTATAGTATATAGTATATTATATTATAATAATATAATATAATATAATATAATATAATATAATATAATATAATATAATATAATATAATATAATATAATATAATATTATATTATATTATATTATATTATATTATATTATATTATATTATATTAATAATTGTTAGATATATTATAGAATTAAATGTAATTAAATTATTATTAATTTTATTACATTATTATTAAATTATATAATTTTATTAAATTAATATAATTAAATATATAATATTATATATTATATATTATATATATAATATATAATATATAATATTATATAATACATAACATATGACATATAAGATATATATTTATATTTATTATATTTCAATTTTTAATATATTTATATTACTATATTATTGCATTAAAATTATTTACTTATAATTAATATTTATAATTCTATTTATTATTTATTTCTGGCCCAAAGCCCTTTGGTTTTGAACAAACATTGGGAGTAAATCAGCATTAATTCCACAGAGCAGAGCTCACCCAGGGGCTGCATTGCTAAAATTCTGAATCCCAGAATTCCTGAGGGGATTCCTGGATCCCTCCTGTCAGGGAGCTGTGGCCCCCCTTGGCAAGTTAAAAATTTCTTTTTTCACAAGGCTTTTGAAGAGTTAATTTGTTTAATTAGTAATTGAGACGTAAATTATTTTTATTTTTAACTTAATAACTAATTACCTGTGACTTGCAATGCAGACTTTTTATTTAATTACAAAAGTACTGCTTAGACTTGTGAAGAAGGTGAAGAAAAAAAAACTTCCACCCTAAACCTTTTATTTTTTATATATTGCTATATCCAAAGATTTTAAATTTTAATTCTTTTACTCTGTGGTATCACACACTTTGGTTTAAACGACACACTCGTGATCTCAGTTTTATTTCTTAATTTTGGAAGTTTTCTCCACGGCCTCAGGTCAAATGCAAAGTTCTCTCAGGGATCATCTTCCTCATCTTCCTCTTCCTCTTCTTCCTCATCTTCTTCTTCTTCATCTTCTTATTCTTCCTTTTCTTCATCTTCTTCTTGTTCCTCTTTTTCTTCTTCATCATCTTCTTCTTCTTCCTCCCCTTCTTCTTCTTCATCATCATCTTCACTTCTTCTCCCTCTTCCTCTTTTTCTTCTTCATCTTCTTCCTCTTCCTCATCTTCTTCTTCATCTTCCTCTTTATCTTTTTCTTCTTCATCTTCTTCTTCATCTTTTTCTTCCTCATCTTCTTCTTCATCTTCATCACCTTCATCTTCTTGTTCCTCTTTTTCTTCTTCTTCATCTTTTTCTTCTTCTTCATCTTCTTCATCCTCCCCTTCTTCTTCTTCTTCTTCTTCTTCTTCTTCATCATCTTCATCTTCTTCTTGTTCCTCTTTTTCTTCTTCATCTTCTTCTTCCTCTTTTTCTTCTTCATCTTCTTCCTCTTCCTCTTCTTCATCTTCCTCTTCCTCTTCCTCTTTTTCTTCTTCATCTTCTTCCTCATCTTCTTCCTCTTTTTCTTCTTCTTCTTCTTCTTTTCTCCTCCCCTTTTTCTGTATTCTCTCACCCCAGCACAGGTGATTTTATCCCCAGATCATCCAGGGAGCTGAAACCACAAATCCAAACCTTTCATCCTGCACCTTTCAGTTCTGAAGTACCGAAGTTGTGTCAGCCCTGACCCAGAATTACACAATAAATACCCATCATTTACAATTTCATATGGCTCTGTTTATTCATAAATGGTTCTATCTGTTTTATTTAGAAATGCAAGCAATGCTTTTATTATGTTTTTTTAAGTTACTGAACTTTTAATTAGGCTTGGACTTTAACCTAGAATTTAGAGCTTTTTACTCTCTTAAGGCACTTAAAGTATATTCCTACTTAAATTAATTAATGATATTCCTACTTAATTAAAACTAAAACTTACACTTTACTTCATGTCTGTGTGGCCCAATATATTTTAATTTCTCTAAATGCTTTAATTCAATCCCTGCACTCTTTTCTCTGTCTGAGGGACCCAGAGAGATTTTTATTTTATATTTTAACAATTCTACCCACTAAACAATATTTTATAAAGAAGATTATCCTGTGCCCCCCACCCAGAGCCTGAAGCAGAACTCCTGAAAGTTCCAATCATTAGTTAATAATTAGTTCAATCCCTAATTAGTTAATCTGCCCACGTGATCAGCACTACTCCTTAATTGGGAAAAGTCAAGGGCAGAAACTAATTAGCAGAATTAATCAAAAGCAGAGGTCTAATGATCATTAATAACACATCCCCACTACAATAAATCCTTTGATTAGGTGTGGTTCCAATTTTAAATTAAAGGAGTTTTACAATAATTGTTTCCAGTTGCCATTTCCTGGTAAAAATCTGCAGAATTTCCTCAAAATAAGGAGTAGGAATTAATGATTTTCCACACCTGAGGAATCACAGGTGTGTGATTTCACATAATAAAAAGTTATAAATTTAATTTTTTTATAGCATAGTAATAGGTGTAAGACAGGACAGAAAATTTTAAGTCTCACTGTTCATTTTCCTTTTTCTTCATAAGGTTCAAGTGACAGTTTCTAGTTAGTGTCACACTAAAAGTCAGAAAAATTTAGTTATTAAATTAAAAACACAAATTATCTAAGTGTTAATTCTCTATTAAACTGCTTAGCTTTTAAAAACTCTATAACACTTAAACACATAATAAAAAGTTTTAAATTTACGTTATAAATTTAATTTTTTTATAGCATAGTAATTGGTGTAAGACAGGACAGAAAATTTTAAGGTGGAGGTTTGTCCTTCTTTTTCACCTTCTTCCTCATAGGTCTAAGCATATTATATTATATTATATTATATTATATTATATTATATTATATTATATTATATTATATTATATTATATTATATTATATTATATTATATTATATTATATTATATTAACCATAATATGAAATTAAATATTAAATGTTTAATATAAATGAAAATAAAATATAACAAACCAACTCACTGCTGGTTTTATATGAATATAATCTACACTATTATAAACCATAATATGAAATATTTCATTTCAATGAAAATAAAACATAAATCAGCTCAGTGCTGGTTTTATATGAATATAATACATAATATATAAATAATAAATTCCATCCCAGGGAGGAACCTGAGCCTGGAAAAGGTTTAATAAACTGAGTTGGTTTATTTGAGATCAAATTCAATATTCCAAAGAGTTGATGAAAACTTGCTAATAGAAAAAAAAAGAGCTCAGTGTATATTGAATTTTAAGTGTATATTCAATTTTATACTAAATTTAACACGAGTGTTTCCCACCAGGCTTCCCAATGGCTTTTCCAGGATTTTTTTTTTCCTAGAGAAACAGCATCACCTTCAGGCAAAAAAAAAAAGAGACACATTCCAGGTTTTTTTAAATGGGGAAAATTTGAAGAAATAGTTCTCCAAATCTTCAACATTTTTTATTTCTTTCTGATCCGAGGTTGCAAAGCATGAACATTAAAAAAAAAAAATTTAAAAAAAAAAAAAAAAGGTGTATAAAATTTTTTTAAAAATAGAGGGGAGGAGCAGAGTCTTGTAGTTTTGATGCACTGAACTCTCAGCAGAGCCCACACAGAACAAACCAAGACAAAAATATAAATTTGTATTTTTTATTCTCCATTTCTCTGCAAAGGCCAGTTTTGTTTTTCCAAGTACTGTGGCAATAATTCTGCAAGCTGAGCTCCCCAGTGACAATGACACAGTCCAAGGTCTCCATAGAGGAGAAATCAGGATGTCCCAGGCTGTGCAACATGATGTTCTCAGCAGAAATCAGATTTTTGCTGCAAATTGAGACAAAAACCACAAAAGCAGAGCAGGAAATCCTGCCCAAGAGCATCAGCTTTCATTTTTTTTTTTTTTTTTTTTTTTTTTTTTTTTTTTTTTTTTTTATTTAGCGTTGGGATCAAAAGAACAAGAGACAGAGTTTTGTGCGGGGCTCAGTTCATAAATTTTTATTTATAATGTAAATTATATAAAATTCTAATTTATTTATAGTACAGTGAGCATCTTAGCACTTCTAGCTAATGAGCTACAAGAGAAGAAATTATGATGGATTTCACTTTATTTCACTCACTAAAAGGTTTTATAAGCTTAAAACGTTTAATTAAAACTAACACATCTTATTTCTACTTTTGACCTGATGACTAAACACATGTGACCTGCACTTTTAATTTTAATTAAAAAGTGAAGCACCTTTTATTTAATTAATAAACACCACATACATCTAAGAAGAAGAAGAAAGAGAAGGAAGAAAAACACAGTAAAAATTTCATTTTACCCTAAAAATTTAAAATATTTATCATGTGATATGACCACAGGGACACTGAGCCATGGGGACACTGAGCACAGGGACACTGAGCCATGGGGACACTGAGCACGGCGACACTGAGCACAGGGACACTGAGCCATGGGGACACTGAGCCATGGGGACACTGAGCCACGGGGACACTGAGCACAGGGACACTGAGCACAGGGACACTGAGCATGGGGACACTGAGCCATGGGGACGCTGAGCACGGGGACACTGAGCCATGGGGACACTGAGCACAGGGACACTGAGCACAGGGACACTGAGCCATGGGGACGCTGAGCACGGGGACACTGAGCACGGGGACACTGAGCCATGGGGACGCTGAGCACGGGGACACTGAGCCATGGGGACACTGAGCACAGGGACACTGAGCCATGGGGACGCTGAGCACGGGGACACTGAGCCATGGGGACACTGAGCACGGGGACACTGAGCACGGGGACACTGAGCACAGGGACACTGAGCCATGGGGACACTGAGCACGGGGACACTGAGCACAGGGACACTGAGCCATGGGGACACTGAGCCATGGGGACACTGAGCACAGGGACACTGAGCACAGGGACACTGAGCCATGGGGACACTGAGCCATGGGGACACTGAGCACAGGGACACTGAGCCATGGGGACACTGAGCACAGGGACACTGAGCACGGGGACACTGAGCCATGGGGACACTGAGCACAGGGACACTGAGCACAGGGACACTGAGCCATGGGGACACTGAGCACGGGGACACTGAGCCATGGGGACACTGAGCACGGGGACACTGAGCACAGGGACACTGAGCACAGGGACACTGAGCACGGGGACACTGAGCACGGGGACACTGAGCACGGGGACACTGAGCACAGGGACACTGAGCCATGGGGACACTGAGCACGGGGACACTGAGCACGGGGACACTGAGCATGGGGACACTGAGCACAGGGACACTGAGCACAGGGACACTGAGCACGGGGACACTGAGCACGGGGACACTGAGCACGGGGACACTGAGCACAGGGACACTGAGCCATGGGGACACTGAGCACGGGGACACTGAGCACGGGGACACTGAGCATGGGGACACTGAGCACAGGGACACTGAGCACAGGGACACTGAGCACGGGGACACTGAGCCATGGGGACACTGAGCCATGGGGACACTGAGCACAGGGACACTGAGCCATGGGGACACTGAGCACGGGGACACTGAGCACAGGGACACTGAGCCATGGGGACACTGAGCCATGGGGACACTGAGCACAGGGACACTGAGCACGGGGACACTGAGCCATGGGGACACTGAGCACAGGGACACTGAGCACGGGGACACTGAGCATGGGGACACTGAGCCATGGGGACACTGAGCACAGGGACACTGAGCACAGGGACACTGAGCACGGGGACACTGAGCACGGGGACACTGAGCCATGGGGACACTGAGCCATGGGGACACTGAGCACAGGGACACTGAGCACGGGGACACAGAGCACGGGGACACTGAGCACGGGGACACTGAGCCATGGGGACACTGAGCATGGGGACACTGAGCACAGGGACACTGAGCCATGGGGACACTGAGCCATGGGGACACTGAGCACAGGGACACTGAGCCATGGGGACACTGAGCACGGGGACACTGAGCCATGGGGACACTGAGCCATGGGGACACTGAGCACAGGGACACTGAGCACGGGGACACTGAGCCATGGGGACACTGAGCACAGGGACACTGAGCACGGGGACACTGAGCACGGGGACACTGAGCACGGGGACACTGAGCCATGGGGACACTGAGCCATGGGGACACTGAGCACAGGGACACTGAGCACGGGGACACTGAGCACGGGGACACTGAGCCATGGGGACACTGAGCCATGGGGACACTGAGCACAGGGACACTGAGCACGGGGACACTGAGCACGGGGACACTGAGCCATGGGGACACTGAGCACGGGGACACTGAGCACAGGGACACTGAGCACGGGGACACTGAGCATGGGGACACTGAGCACAGGGACACTGAGCACGGGGACACTGAGCCATGGGGACACTGAGCCATGGGGACACTGAGCACGGGGACACTGAGCCATGGGGACACTGAGCACAGGGACACTGAGCACAGGGACACTGAGCCATGGGGACACTGAGCACAGGGACACTGAGCACAGGGACACTGAGCACAGGGACACTGAGCACGGGGACACTGAGCACGGGGACACTGAGCATGGGGACACTGAGCCATGGGGACACTGAGCCATGGGGACACTGAGCACAGGGACACTGAGCACGGGGACACTGAGCACGGGGACACTGAGCCATGGGGACACTGAGCACAGGGACACTGAGCACAGGGACACTGAGCACGGGGACACTGAGCCATGGGGACACTGAGCACAGGGACACTGAGCACGGGGACACTGAGCACAGGGACACTGAGCCATGGGGACACTGAGCCATGGGGCACTGAGCACGGGGACACTGAGCCATGGGGACACTGAGCACGGGGACACTGAGCACAGGGACACTGAGCACGGGGACACTGAGCACGGGGACACTGAGCCATGGGGACACTGAGCCATGGGGACACTGAGCACGGGGACACTGAGCCATGGGGACACTGAGCACAGGGACACTGAGCACGGGGACACTGAGCACGGGGACACTGAGCCATGGGGACACTGAGCACAGGGACACTGAGCACAGGGACACTGAGCACGGGGACACTGAGCACAGGGACACTGAGCCATGGGGACACTGAGCACAGGGACACTGAGCACGGGGACACTGAGCACGGGGACACTGAGCCATGGGGACACTGAGCCATGGGGACACTGAGCACAGGGACACTGAGCACGGGGACACTGAGCACGGGGACACTGAGCACGGGGACACTGAGCACAGGGACACTGAGCACGGGGACACTGAGCCATGGGGACACTGAGCACAGGGACACTGAGCACAGGGACACTGAGCCATGGGGACACTGAGCACGGGGACACTGAGCCATGGGGACACTGAGCCATGGGGACACTGAGCACAGGGACACTGAGCACGGGGACACTGAGCACAGGGACACTGAGCATGGGGACACTGAGCACAGACACTGAGCCATGGGGACACTGAGCACGGGGACACTGAGCACAGGGACACTGAGCCATGGGGACACTGAGCATGGGGACACTGAGCACAGACACTGAGCCATGGGGACACTGAGCCATGGGGACACTGAGCACAGGGACACTGAGCACAGGGACACTGAGCTATGGGGACACTGAGCACAGGGACACTGAGCACGGGGACACTGAGCACAGGGACACTGAGCACAGGGACACTGAGCTATGGGGACACTGAGCACGGGGACACTGAGCACAGGGACACTGAGCACGGGGACACTGAGCCATGGGGACACTGAGCACAGGGACACTGAGCACGGGGACACTGAGCACAGGGACACTGAGCACAGGGACACTGAGCTATGGGGACACTGAGCACGGGGACACTGAGCACAGGGACACTGAGCACGGGGACACTGAGCACGGGGACACTGAGCACAGGGACACTGAGCCATGGGGACACTGAGCTATGGGGACACTGAGCACAGGGACACTGAGCACAGGGACACTGAGCACAGGGACACTGAGCCATGGGGACACTGAGCTATGGGGACACTGAGCACAGGGACACTGAGCACAGGGACACTGAGCCATGGGGACACTGAGCCATAGGGACACTGAGCACGGGGACACTGAGCACAGGGACACTGAGCCATGGGGACACTGAGCACAGGGACACTGAGCACAGGGACACTGAGCCATGGGGACACTGAGCACAGGGACACTGAGCACGGGGACACTGAGCCATGGGGACACTGAGCACAGGGACACTGAGCACGGGGACACTGAGCACAGGGACACTGAGCACAGGGACACTGAGCTATGGGGACACTGAGCACGGGGACACTGAGCACAGGGACACTGAGCACGGGGACACTGAGCCATGGGGACACTGAGCACAGGGACACTGAGCACAGGGACACTGAGCCATGGGGACACTGAGCCATAGGGACACTGAGCACGGGGACACTGAGCACGGGGACACTGAGCACGGGGACACTGAGCACAGGGACACTGAGCACGGGGACACTGAGCCATGGGGACACTGAGCACAGGGACACTGAGCACAGGGACACTGAGCCATGGGGACACTGAGCACGGGGACACTGAGCACAGGGACACTGAGCACGGGGACACTGAGCACGGGGACACTGAGCCATGGGGACACTGAGCACAGGGACACTGAGCACAGGGACACTGAGCCATGGGGACACTGAGCATGGGGACACTGAGCACGGGGACACTGAGCCATGGGGACACTGAGCACAGGGACACTGAGCATGGGGACACTGAGCCATAGGGACATTCTGTCCAGGAATGGCACTGGGTGCTTTAAGGTCCGTCCAGCCCAAACCTTCTGCAACTCCGATGTTGCGAACTACGCCCGGCTTCAGCCACCGCTCCCGCAGCTCCCTCGCACAGCGAACACCGCAGTGCCGGGGTGGAGCCGGCCCTTACGAGTGACAGGAAAGGAAATAAAAGCAGAAAACAAAATAATAAAGGCAGAAAACAAAATAATAAAGGTAGAAAACGCCTTTCCCGAGCGCGGGAACAGAGCAGCGCCGGGTCACGACCGCCCGCCATGGCTGCGGTGGGCGGGGCCTGATAGGAGGGGCGGTATTTTCCTGTATGGGGGCGTGGTCTGATGTTGAATGACGTGTTATTTGATGGCGTGGGGGCGTGGCTTGACCATATGGGGGCGTGGTTTGTCCATTTATGGGCATGGTTAACTGCGCCTCGGCGCGGTCTGTGTTGATGGGGCGTGGCCTGCGGTGAGGGGGCGTGGCCTGCGGTGAGGGGGCGCGGCCACTCTCGCGCCATCCCCGCCGCCATTTTCGCTCGGCGCCGCCGCGGGCGGATCCATCGATGGGGTCGGCGGGCGTCGATCAGGAGCCGTAAAGAAGCGATCGGGAGCCATGAGGAGCCGCAGCGGAGCCCGCGGGGGTTCCCCGCCGCCAGGTACGGCTGTGGGATGGCGGAGTGCGCGGTGTCAATGGAGCGGCGCCGCCTGAGGGGAGCGGGCCGGGCTCAGCTGCGCTCTCCCGCCGCGTCCTGGAACCTCCGCGGCTCCCCGTAGGTCCCTGGGTGGTGGTGGGTGTGGGTTTGGTGTGCGTATCAGTCAAGGAGTGATTTCTGTGGGGCGCACGGCTGCCCTGGGCTCTGGCAGCGCCTCTGGCCTCAGGCGTGCTGTGCCGTGTCCCCTCTGCTCGGGCACTCCCAGGATCCCGGCTGGAAAAACCCTAAAGGTCAATTCATTTATTGGGCACTGTCACCTAAAAATATGAGAAAATACTTCTGGGGTTTCAGGTTTGTGCACAGACCTATGGAGTGCCCCGTGCCCACCCTGTCCCCACCTTGTCACCCTGAGTGCCACCTCCAGGTGCCACCTGCAGGGATGGGGACCCCAAACCTCCCTGGGCAGTTCCAACCCCTGAGCTCCCTTTCCGTGGGGAAATTCCTGCTGCTGTCACCCTGAGCCTGTGTCCTCCCCGGCGCTGTGGCAGCCCGTGGAGCTGGTAATGGCCTTGGGTTCTTGAGTCTCATGAGCTGCTTTGTGTAAATAAATAAACCAGCTGCTTGTTTCACAGAATTGGGGGTGTTTTCTGATGAGCTGAGGTGGAGCTTTTCTGAAATATGAGCCACTGGTTTCAAAACCTCAAAGCTGCCATTTTATCTTATCTGGTTGGAACCAAATATAACCTGAACTTGAGAGCCACTAAACTGATCCCGGGGCTGGAGCCAGCCTGGGAGAGCTGGGGGTGACACCTGGGCAGGAGAAGCTGCAGGGAGAGCTCAGAGCCCTTGGCAGGGCCTGGAGGGATCCAGGAGAGCTGGAGAGGGGCTGGGGACAAGGCAGGGAGGGACAGGGCACAGGGAATGGCTGCAGAGTAGGGTTTGGTGGGATATTGGGAATTAGGAATTGTTCCCTGGGAGGGGCTGGGATGGATTCCCAGAGCAGCTGTGGCTGCCCCTGGATCCCTGGAATGTTCAGTTCCAGTTGGACACTGGGGCTGGAGCAGCCTGGGACAGTGGGAGGTGTCCCTGCCATGGCTGGGGTGGGATTAAATTAAATTAAATTAAATTAAATTAAATTAAACTTGAATGTCCCTCCAGCCCTGGGCATGTGGGATTCCTCGAGCTGCAGCTGTGGGTCCAGCACTCCAGGGGATCCCCTGGGCTCAGGGGCTGCACTCACTGGTCTCTCCATCCCTTCTCTGCAGCTGCAGCTCTGGAGAGGAGGAGTAACAAAAGCTCATCAGAGTTCTGACAGAAATGGTTTTCCCTGGAATCTCCCTGGCAGTGAGGGGTCTGCAGAGGACATCCAGCTCCAGACAGTGGTGGAAAGCTGGGGATGAACACATTTAATCACATTTTGTCACTCTTCCTGAAGCATTCTGAGTTCTGAACAAATGAATCTGCATCATGTAGGAGGCTGTGCTGCTCAGCTCAGAGGGACTCTGAGCCTCCTGTGATCCCCAGGGTGGGGTGGTTGTTATTCCTGCAGCATGGATCCAAGGTACACAGTCCCTCTGGGCATGGGGGCTCTGAACAAGGCTGGGGTTCATTGCAAGGATTAATGGGAGAGGAAATCATTTACCAAGTGAGTTCAGCATCCCAAGGCTTTCTCCTGAAGGGAACATTTTGAATAACCTTGAAAATCCCAGCCTGGAGATGGAGCTGCTCTTTGAAATGATTTCTGCTTGAATGAATTAACAGAATGAGGGGAAGAGAACATTCCTCAGGCTGTGGGATTGTCACTTGTACAGATCCAAGTTCCCAACATTTATCCAGTGACTTCCTGCCAGAACTCTGAGCACAGACAGATTCTCATCAGAGTTTTTTCACCTGATTTTAACAGCCCTCTCCTGTGTTGATATATGAAAATACAGTGTTAAGCTTGAGCAGAGTGTGCTCTGGCCTGATTTTAAACTGGTTGTTCTGCAGAGAAAATAATTCCAGTTTTATTTGCAAATAATGTTAAATTAAAAAGCAGTTGATTTTTATTATACCTGGGGGGAAGATTCTTTAGAAATAGATGTGCCCTTGCCCAGCTAACTCAAAACCAGGTCCTGTGGATATTAATATTATGGGGATGTTAAACAGAGTAAAAAAATAACAGTGAAGAGAAGGATTATCTTAATATATCTTAAGCATTAAAAAATCATAACATTAACTTCATTATAATTAATTCTTTTCAAAGCTGCCTTTTGATCTTTTCTCTTTCTGGGAACATTTGTTACTACAGTGATGAGTTTATTTCAAGCCAAGCCAAGCAAAGTTTGTTTTCATTGTATTAATGAAGTTGGAATGAGTGGCATTGAATTTCCAGATACTAGCAATCCAGAGTTAATATAAATAATTATACAGTGGTTTCTGCTTTATTTGAAATTGTGAGAGCCATTTCCATGTGGAAAAAGGAAAGGGCTGTTGCCATAAAATGAAGAAAAATTGCTATAAAATAAGGATCAGTGCCCCCCTCCCAATAATTTTTCAGTACCACTGTCTTCCCTCAAACACTGGAGAGAGTAAAATAACTGTACAGGGACCTTGGGTTAGTTAAAAGTGATTTTAAGTGATTAATATTAATAAAAGTGATTTGCTAAGGTAATTTACTGTGATAATTTAGTAAAATGTGCTTGTTTTTCATATATTGCAGGAACAGAAGCAAAATGTTTCTTTTGCAAGCAGAGGGGTTTATTTGTTAATCTGCATGGGAACCCTGATGGATGTGCCAATGCCTCTCTGTCAGCTTGGTGAGTACCTGAACCTTTGGGTTAGGGAGCAGCAGTGCAGGGAGCTCATTCAGCCATTGATCATCCTGCTGAGTTAATGAAGGGACCATCATGGAATTGCAGAGCTGGGGGTGACACCTGGGCAGGAGGAGCTCAGGGAGAGCTCAGAGCCCCTGGAGGGATCCAGGAGAGCTGGAGAGGGGCTGGGGACAAGGCAGGGAGGGACAGGACACAGGGAATGGCTGCAGAGTAGGGTTTGATGGGATATTGGGAATCAGGAATTGTTCCCTGGGAGGGGCTGGGATGGATTCCCAGAGCAGCTGTGGCTGCCCCTGGATCCCTGGAATGTTCAGTTCCAGTTGGACACTGGGACAGTGGGAGGTGGGATTAAATGGGATTTAATGTCCATCCAACCCAAACATTCCATTCCCTGGTTCTGCCTCCTGCACATCCAGGAACTCACAGTTAAATGTGAGGATTTTTATTTTTCATTCTGATTTTTTTCCAGTACTCCAGTTTCTGGATTCTGCAACAAGCCCAGTCTGGCTGAGCTGTACTTGTGAGAAGGGGGTTTGTTAGGATCCTTTAGTTCTGTAAAATATGTGAGATCATCATCCCAGAACCCAGACTGGTTTGGGTTGGGAGTGACCTCAAATCCCACCCAGTGCCACCCCTGGCATGGCAGGGACACCTCCCACTGTGCCAGGTCCAGCCTGGCCTTGGGCTGGGAGAAGCTCCAGGTGAGCCCAGATGCTCAGAACATTCCCCTTGCAGTTTCCAGCCCACCTGAATTTTCCCAGTTACTTGTTCTGAGCTCTTTGTTCTTGGCTCTGTCTCCTTTGTAAGAGTGCAGCACAAACAGTTTTGCAACTCTTCCACTTCCTTTGCTGAACTTGTTTGTTGAAACAAAGTTCAGAGGCAGTTTGAGCTCAACCTGAAAGGAATTTGGGTTTGGGTAGAGAAAAGGCATTGAAAAATCAAATAATGCTGAGTGGAATTCACCAACAATTCAGCAAATCTGAGTTTGTGTTCAGATAATAATAATAATCATAACTGTTAAAATATTGTAGTTTTTTTATCCCCACTGGATGGTTTTTTTTTCCAAATGGTGATTTCCTACCTGGTAAGAAATCTATTGTTCTACATTTACCTGCAGTTAAATCCATTATTGTGGATCTCCATAAAAATAGTTTAAATTTTCTAATTCAAGGCCCAGATTTCTCTTCTCTTTTCAGAGCCATGCTGACTGTGGCAGGTGTTGTTAACACACCAGGTCAACACAAAGAGTTTTAGGGAAGATAAGGAAGGAACTTTCCATATTTTCCCATGGATTTCATGTAAAAATGAGAAGAAATGTGTTTGGAATTAAAGTAATGACTTGGCCAAGTGGGTGTGGGAGACAACATTGGGTCAGAGGCAGAGCCACAAAATGCTTTAAAACAAGAACAGGAAGTTTCCCCTTGGGGCACTCAAAGCAGAAAAGAGGCTGAAGGCTCTTGAGGTAAAAAAAATAGAGAAGTCAGAACAAAAACTGCATGGAGGGAGCAGCTAGGGAGTCAATATTGCAAATATTTGCAAAAAAAATCAGATCCTGTGGGAAACACTGAGTGTGAACCCAAATATTTGCAATAAAATTCAGATCCTGTGAGTATGAACCCAATTATTGCAAATATTTGCAATAAAAATATGAACCCAATTATTGCAATTACTTGCAATAAAAATCAGATCCTGTAGGGAACACTGTGTATGAACCCAATTATTGCAAATATTTGCAATAAAAATCAGATCCTGTGGGGAACACTGAGTGTGAACCTAATTAATTCAAATATTTGCAATAAAATTATGAACCAAATTATTGCAAATACTTGCATTAAAATTAAGATGATGTAGGGAACACTGTGTGAACCCAAATATTGCAAATAGTTGCAATAAATGATTGCAAATACTTGCAATAAAAATATGAACCCAATTATTGCAAATATTTCCAATAAAGTTCAGGTGCTGTGGATTCAGTCATTAACACAGAATTTCATTTTCCAGTGTACCTCACCTTTCTGTCTGGAGCTCTTTGCAGCCTGCCTGGTAAGAGTTTATCACCTTTTAATGCTTTTCCTAAAATATTTATTTATGGCTTGCACATCCTCACCTCAGCATTTTGGAACTTCATGATTTTTGGAGAAAGAACGTTTTTTGTTTGATTTTTTTTATTTTTTGAGGCTTTTTTTTTTTGAGGGGAGTTTGTTTTTTTTGGTTTTTTTTTGGGGGGGTTTTGTGTTTTGAGGGCTTTTTGTTTTGGGATTTTTTTGTCTATTTTGGGGTTTTTTTTTTTGTTTTGTTTTGGAGGGTTTTTTTTGTTTTAGGGGTTTTTGGTTGGTTTTTAGAGGTTTTTTTTGTTCTTGGGTTCTTTTGTTTTTAGGGTTTTTTTGGTTTAGGTTTTTTTGTTTTGGGTTTTTTTTATTTTGAGGGCTTTCTTTGTTTTTGGTTTTTTTTGGTTTTCGGGTGGTTTTGGGTTATTTTTGGTTTTTGTCTTTTTGGTGTTTTTGGTTTTTTGGGTTTTTTTTGGATTTTGGGGTTTTTTTGGTTTTTTGGGTTTTTTTTTGTTTTGGGTTTTTTATTTTGGGGGTTTTTTTTGGGTTTTTTTTTTTGGGGGGGGTTTTTTTGTTTGGGGTTTTTTTTGTTTTTTGGGTTGGGGTTTTTTTTTTTGTGTTTTTTTATTTGTTTTTGTTTTTTTGTTTTTGTTTCTTTTTATTTTTGTTTTTTATTGTTGCTGTTATTATTTTTTCCTTTGTAGGAAGATATTTGGAAGGGCATCCTTACAACCTCCAGATGGACTCTCACAATTTCCAGCACATTTTGTCCTGGCAGGCAGAACATGACCCAGCTGTGCCAGCATCCTACAACGTGCTCTACAAACACCACAGGCAAGCCACTCAAAATAAGGCACAAATTCTACTTTTTATGCTTATTGACCCAAAGAGGAGGGAAATTTGGGGTCCCCATCCCTGCAGGTGGCACCTGGAGGTGGCACTCAGGGTGACAAGGTGGGGACAGGGCACAGCTGGCACTGCAGGGGCTGGGAGGGATTTTCCAGGATTCTGGGATTCTGTGGAAGCTGTACCTGGTTTTTCCACACTTTTGAAATTTTGGTCAAATTCTGCTTTCATGGGGAATGTGGAATTTATTGAATTGATTTTTTTCAAGGTGTTTTGTTCCACTGGTGCTTTTCTCCACCTGGGGCTGTGGAAGGTGTCCCTGCCCAGGGAACAAAATGATCTTTAAGGTCCCTCCCTGCCCAACACATCCTGGGATTCAGGATTTTAAGTTCATATTGGTTAGGAGTTAACAGCTCTGGGGATACATGATGGATTTTAGGCTGCAAATACCTGTGGAATTTAAAAAAAACAAAAACAAAAACAACAGGCTGCTCAGGGAGGTTTGCAGTGCCCATCCCTGCAGGTGTCACCTGGAGGTGGCACTCAGGGTGACAAGGTGGGGACAGGGCACAGCTGGGACTGGGCTGGGAGGGCTTTTCCAGGGATCCTGAGGTTCTCTGGAAATACTAAGGCTGAAGTTTTCTCTGTTTTTCTTAGTTTTGCTGTTTTTTTCCCCTGAGAAATGCTCTCCTCACACTCCCATCTCATATCAGAGTCAAGACTCTTGTGCTGTTTTCTGCAGGAGCCAGGGCTGGACGAGTGCTCAGCAGTGCTCAGGAACTGCCCAGCTCTCCTGTGAGCTGACACAGGAGTTCAGGAACATATCCAATGAATATTCCACATTTGTTCAGAGCATGACAGGAACTCAGGTGCTCAATTCTTCTGTGCTGCGTTTTGTGCCACTCAGCCAGAGTAAGTTCTCTGCATTTCTTCTTTTTGTGCTTTTTATTAACAGCTGATGCTTTAAGTATGTTCTGCTGCCTTTGCTGTATGACTCCACACTGAGTGGGTTTGTATGTAGTATTTATATATCTGTTAGAAGGATTCAGGTATATAGGTAAGTTTCTAAAAGGAGTAGTTCTGATAAATGATTGCAGCTCTGGTTTTGAAATAAATATACATTATAAATATAAAAGAAATGCAGCTCTGCATTGGCAAACACCAAGTAAAAATCTCTTGACTGTAAGATACATAACTTGGAAACAACATTGTTTGTGTGTGTTCACATAGTGAATGCACCAGGTGTAGGGAAGAGATTCTTTGTCCATCAATCTTCCCTTTTCCCTGCTGAGGATATTTGTCTTTAATACCAGAGGTGGCCTCACCCTTGGCTCTGCTTAAAATTGAGTTTTGAGCTAACAGAGGCAGAAATTGAGGAACAGTTGGAGAACTGTGGAGAATCAACTGATCATGTTCCCTCTGAATTCAGCAGAGGCAGCTGCTGTGCCCACTTCAGAGTCATTTCCCTGTGGGAAATGATGGTTTGGCTGTGGAAATTAAATGTTGCAAGGCCTTGTAGTTGCAGTGGCTCCTCTGGAATGTGCTGAGCCAGCTCTATATGCATCACAGAAATAGAATTGGTGCTGCATAAAATGTGTGGTTTTCCAACATTTTTTCCTCTTGCTTGTTTTCCAACAGCAATTCTGGGACCACCAGAAGTGAATATCACTTCCTGTCCAAACTGCATCAATGTCACCATAAAGCTGCCAACATCTCACTTCAGAAAAGAGGGAAAGCTGCAGTCTTTGATTGACATCTATACAGAGCTGGATTATATCATCACACTGAAATCACAGGATGGAGAGCACAAGGTGGGGACATCTGGGGGTTACTTGTGCTTTAGGGGAGGAGCACAGAGGGGATAGAATGGCTCTTTGAAAAACAAATATGTGAATAGAAGCAAAGGAAAACATAGAAATAGGTTTCTTGGAAGAAAAGAGAGACCATGGCCAACAGAATCTGAGCTTCCTTCTACTGCAGGGGCAGGCCTGGAGGAGTGAGCAGAGCTCTTTTCACCCAAGAACTGATTTCAAACTTTGCTTTTCATGGCAGAGGCCACGGCAGAGAACCACTGAAGAAGAGTTCAGTACTGTCATTGGAGAGTTGTATCCCAGCAGGAATTACTGCTTGTCTGTGGCCATCACTGCATCCCTGAACAAAAACTCCAGGCCCTCCCCCTGGAAATGTGTCACTGCAGACTCAGAGGCTCAGACACAAGGTAACCCAGCTGTGGGCCAGGGGGCTGCTCTGAGTGTGCAGTGTTGGCTTTTGGGGTGGGGACATTTACAGTCCAGTCCTAAAAAACAAGGGATCACAGAACCATGGGATATCCTGAGCTGGAATAACCCCCCAGGGATCAGCCAGCCCCACCCTGCCCTGCCCAGACCCCCCAAAATCCCAGCCTGGGCATCCCTGGCTGTTCCTGCAGCTCTGGGGAGCCTGGGCAGTGCCAGCACCCTCTGGGTGAGGGAAGAACCTTGCCCCTAAAATCCATCCCAAATCCCTCCTGGCCCAGCTCCAGCCTCTCCCTGGGTGCTGTCCCTGTGCCAGGAGCAGAGATCAAAGCCTCAATGCCGGAGAGAAACATTCCAAGAGAGAACCACTGTGGGTATTTAGGAGTGAAATTCCCATTGACTGTGGGGCAACAAATCTTTTGCAATCCCCTGAGCCATACAGATCTCCACTAACTGCATTGAGATGGAGTCACTTATTTAATTCCTGGAGCTAATTTGATATTTGGTCTTGTTTTAACTTTGACTTTCACAGGTCCCTTCTAACCAAAATTATTGTTGATTCCCAATAGCAGTTGTGGTGTGAGGTCTGAAATGTGGTGAAGGGCCACTTGATCCATGTGTGTTCCTTTGTTTTCTCCCCTCCAGGTTACCCTGCAGTGGCAGTTGCACTGGCAGGGGCTGTCTGTGTTTCTGTGGTCATTCTTGCAGTCCTGAGGTGTGTGCATGCAGCAGGTTTCATCCTCAGGAAGATTTCCCTTCCTCAGACCTTGGTATGAAACAGTTCTCAGCTGTGCCCTTTCTGGCTGGCAGCTGGAATTTCCAATCCTGTGCTTTAGGTACAGGCTATGGAAGAACACAGAATGTTTGCATGTGCCTCAGTCACAGATGATCTCTAGGCTGCTGAGTTTTGGCTGATCTTCAGAACAAATATTCAAAATCATTTTTTGCTACTGCTGTGACAAGTTACTAAGGGAGAGGATCATCCCACCCTGCCTGGGGAATATCTAGGAATATTCCCCCCAGTTCTGCTCCCCACAGGGCACCAGAGGTGTGGACAGGCAGAGCCAGGGTGTGAGCAGAGGGAGATCCTGCCCTGCAAGGAGGGACTGGAGGAGAAATTGTTCCACTGTTTAATAATAAAATAATCTTTCTCTATGATCAAGTGTTTCAGCACTTGAGAGCCATTCCAGAGCCAGCTAATTTTTTATTTTTATAGACCATAAATTGCAAGCAAAAATAAGATTTTTTGTTTCTATCTTTTCTTTGCTTGCTTGTTCTATTTTTTACACTCTCTGACTTCTTTTACATTTAATTCTGTAGGATTTTTCAGCATAAATATTTTCCATTTTCTACAAATATACCTTGAGGAAATGGGTATCACTTTTTTCTAAGATTTTTGCCTCATGTTTCTATCCTTTGCTGTGTCATCACTTTCACATCCCAACAATTGCTGAACGCTTTACAAAGGAGTGTCTAAAGTTTATTTATTTTTTATTGTCAACATGATGAATGCTTCAAATACTGAACAATCCTCTGAAGTGCAGAGAGAAGATGGGGCTTGGGATGTGAAATGTTGAAAATTGCTTCAAAAGATGATTTCTAAAGGGTGTGAAAATTGATCAGCTGTGATAGGTGATGCAAGAGTTGAGAGAGTGACAAGGCTGTCCTCACCCTGGCAGGGTGGGCAGGCCCAGGGTGGGCAGAGCAGCTGTGGCTGCCCCTGGAAATGTCCAAGGCCAGGCTGGACAGGGCTTGGGACACTCTGGGATGGTGGAAGGTGTCCCAGCATGGCAGGAGATTGGAATGTGATGATCTTTTATGATCCCTTCCCCCTCAAACCATCCTGGGGTTCTGTGATGTCCAGGAATGGAAAAGGAGGAACAGTCCTAGTTACCCTGAACTCTGCAGGAAAAGCCAAACTGAGGCACAGAGGGAATCATTTGTTTGACAGCCTCATGGCTGGAGGTCATAGAAGGAATCATTTGTTTGACAGCCTCATGGCTGGAGTTTATTTTGGTTTTTTTCATGGTTTTTGTGTGTGTGTGCAAATGTGGCTGAGTTGGTTTAATTCCTTTTACTCTTCCAGGCATTCATCAGGAAGTTGGCCTACTCACCTTGGGAGTCAGAGGCAGAAAAGCTGGCCTGTGTGGAGATCATCCCCACAGAGGTGAAGAGCAGGGCCAGGGGCTGCAGAGGCAATGCCAGCGGGGACAGTGCCAGCAGTGACAGTGGCAGCAGTGACAGCGACAGCGACACTGCCCTGTGTGACCACGACTACACCAGGCGGGCGGGGCTGGGCAGGGAGCACGCCCCCCGGGGCTGTGCCCCCCCCAGCAGCCTGGGGCACTGCTCAGGGAGCAGCAGCTGTGAGCACAGCAGCAGCCAGCCTGGGGACACAGCTGCCCAGCCACAGCACTGCCAGGGCCAGCAGGGGCACGGGGGGCAGCCTGGAGGAGCTGCAGACACGAGCAGGGAGCTGCTGAGCCCTCTGTCTGAGGGCAGCAGTGAGTGCTTCACCATTGGACTGCACACGGTGCTGCTGGGGGCCCTGGAGCAGGATGGGCACAGCTCTGCAGCTGCTGCCCCAGCCCAGCAAGGGACAGCTGGCTGCCACTGTGATCCTGCCCTGCAAGCACAGCTGCTGGAGGACACTGCAAGTGAGCAGGAAGCACCTTGTTCTGATGGCTTCCATGAGTGGCAGAACTCTTCTTCTGAGGAGAGTGATTCCTTGGACTCGGACACAGAGCATGTCACGGGGTACATGAGGAGATGAGGGCAGAGCTGCTTATACTTATAACATAGGAACTGGTATTGTCTAACTTTTATTTCTGCTGAATGCACAGATTTTGTCCTGTCATTAACATCCTGTGAGCATGGGCTCCTACAGGAAGAGTTGGGGGGTGTTTGTCTGGAGAAGGATCCAGAGATTCCCCTTTCTGTGCCAAGAGGGGCTTTGGACAAGGGATGGAGGGACAGGACAAGAGGGAATGGCTTCAAACTGACAGAGGGCAGTTTTGGGTTAGAAATTGTTCCCTGTGAGGGTGGGGAGAGACAATTCCCAAGGAATGAAGGGACAGGACCCAGGGAATGGCTCTCACTGCCAGAGGGCAGAGCTGGATGGGATATTGGGCAGGAATTGTTCCCTGGCAGGGTGGGGGGAGACAATTCCCAAGGAATGAAGGGACAGCACAGAGGGAATGGCTTTCCCAGGATTAGATGGGATCTTGGGCAGGAACTGTTCCCTGGGAGGGGCTGGGATGGAATTCCCAGAGCAGCTGTGGCTGCCCCTGGATCCCTGGCAGTGCCCAAGGCCAGGCTGGACACTGGGGCTGGAGCAGCCTGGGATAGTGGGAGGTGTCTTTCAACCAAACCACTTTTTCAGTGTTATTATTCTTTATATCTGTTAGTGAATTTTTGTGAAACCTGTTCTGCTGGCTGGATGCTGTATTTGTGCAGAGAAAGTTGATTAGGTACAATAATGGAGGTAGAGACAGGAACGCTCATCTGACAAAAGAGTGGAATCTAAGAGGCATTAATACACATTTATTTTTGTATCATTTTGTACAATTAGTGACTCATATTAAAATACTTTTATGACATTTTAAATCTCTAGTTTGAGCAGCCCTGATGTGTGAAGGGAGACAGACCCGGGGTGTGAGTGTGTTATAAATGAGAAACAAACTCTCAATATTCAGCAAAATTTCAATTGGTTTATTTTATATAGCCAGAACAAGCAGCTCTGGGGAAAACATGAGGGGTCACCACCCCCTCCACACTTCCACCCAACTTGGTTTGCAGCTCCCTTTTTATAGTCTGGTTTTCCTTGTAGTGGTCAATAATTGTTATTGTTTTGTTGTAGTAATTCTGCAAGGTAAGCAGTGCTGGTCAAAGAAACTTCCAAACTTCCCTGGGACAGTTCTTGGGACAATTGGCCATGTAACCATCTGCTCTTGGGAGATAAAAATCAGGAGAAGTGGGAAGATAGTTTGTGGTTGATCACACAAAGGCAGGAAATCCTGATTCTGCAAAACAACCTCTCAGACTGTGGAAAAACCTTTTTTTTTCCTTTTCCAAACGTATACACAATTTTCATAACAGGGGGATTTAAACAGAGCGGGTTTAATCATCTATTTCCCTTTATCTAGGTCCATGGGTTGTTTTTTTTTTTTTTTAAGTATTCTGCTTTATACAAACTTCAAAACTTCTATAATTAACACGAATCATTTATCAGTTATCACAAGGGGAACAACCCGGAGTGTGAGGGGGAGACAAACCCGGAGTGTGAGGGGGAACGGCCCTGGTGTGTGAGGGAGAGACAAACCCGGTGTGCGAGGGGGAGACAAACCCGGTGTGTGAGGGGAAACAGAGCGGGTGTGTGAGGGAGAGACAAACCCGGTGTGTGAGGGAGAGACAAACCCGGAGTGTGAGGGGGAGACAAACCCGGTGTGCGAGGGAGAGACAAACCCGGTGTGTGAGGGGGAGACAAACCCGGTGTGTGAGGGGGAGACAAACCCGGTGTGTGAGGGAGAGACAAACCCGGTGTGTGAGGGGGGGAACAGCCCCGATGTGTGAGGGAGAGACAAACCCGGTGTGCGAGGGAGAGACAAACCCGGTGTGTGAGGGGGAAACAGCCCCGGCGTGTTGGAGGGAACAGACCGTGTCTGTGAGGGAAGACAAATCCGGTGTGTGAGGGGAGACAGCCCCAGGGTGTGATGGGGAACAGAGCGGGTGTGTGAGGGTGAACGGCCCCGGTCTGTGAGGGGAGACAGCCCCGGGGTGTGAGGGGGAACAGCCCTGGGGTGTGATGGGGAACAGACTGGGTGTGTGAGGAGAGACAGCCCCGGGGTATGATGGAGAACAGACAACTCTGGTGTGTGAGGGTGAACTGCCGGGGTCTGTGACGGGGAGACAAATCCGGCGTGTGAGGGGGAACAGACCAGCTCTGTGAGGGGAGATACCGGGGTTTGAGGGGAGGCATCCCGGCGTGTGAGGGGAGACAGACCTGGGGTGTGAGGGTGAACTGCCCCGGTCTGTGAGGGGAGACACCGGGGTTCGAGGGGGAGACGGTCCCGGTGTGTGAGGGGGGAGACAGGTCCGGGATGTGAGGGTGAACTGCCCGCACTCCGCCCCGCCTGGGAAGGGAAGGGAAGGAGAAGGTTTGGGGGTGCCGGGAGGCGGAAGGGTTCGCGCTCCCCGCATCCCGCCCCGCCTGGGAAGGAGAAGGTTTGGGGGTGCCGGGAGGCGGAAGGGTTCGCGCTCCCCGCATCCCGCCCCGCCTGGGAAGGAGAAGGAGAAGGTTTGGGGGTGCCGGGAGGCGGAAGGGTTCGCGCTCCCCGCCGCCCGCCCCGCCCCGGCGGGAAGCGGAAGGTTCGGGGTGCCGGGCCGGCCCCGCTCCCGCAGCCATGGTGCGGCCGGCGCGCCGCTGCTGAGGGAGCCGCCATGGGCGCGCTGTGCGGCGGGCTGCTGCTCTGCGGCGGGCTGCTGCTCTGCGGTGAGTCCGCCGGCAGCGGCGAGGGAAGGACGGAGGGAGGGACGGAGCGAGTCCTGGTCGCGGCGCGCCGGGAGCGGTGCCCTCAGGGGAGCGGCAGCGAGGGGCGCCTCAGGCGGCGCCGCCCCCGCGCTGCCCCGAGCCCGGCGCCGCTCCTCGGGGGCTCGGGAGTGCCCTGAGGGGCCCAGTCTGTGTGGGAAATGGGGATGGACCTGCCGGGATCGGGGCATTGTGCAAGTCCCGGCGGGGAAAGGCGGGTGTGGGGGCGAAGCCGCGCCCCGAGAGCTCCGTGTCACTGTCTGCAGAGGGGACAGCCAGAGTGATCAGCTCTGCTCCAGGGACAGGGGGAGAGGGAACGGCCTCAGGGTGACAGCAGCAGGAGTTTCCCTATGGAAAGGGAGCTCAGGGGTTGGAACTGCCCAGGGAGGTTTGGGGTCCCCATCCCTGCAGGTGGCACCTGGAGGTGGCACTCAGGGTGACAAGGTGGGGACAAGGTGGGCGTGGGGCACTCAATGGCCTCAGAGGTCTGTGCACAAACCTGAAAGCCCAGATGGATTTTCTCATCTCTTTGGGTCCACAGTGCCCAGTGGAGCATTTTACCTGAAGGCCCCTCAGGTAGGAAGGACAGTGAGTGAAGTGAGCCTTTGAAGGAAATGTGCTTTTTCCTGGGAATTTACATGCCTACCTCAGACCTCATCCTCAGAGCCAGGACAGCATTTCAGGAGAACTGAGAGGGACTTTGGACAAGGCCTGGAATGGCAGGATAAAGAGGAATGGTGTCCACTGCCAGAGGGATCTTGGGCAGGAATTGTTCCCTGGCAGGGTGGGCAGGGCTGGCACAGCTGTGGCTGCCCCTGGATCCCTGGAATGTTCAGTTCCAGGCTGGACACTGGGGCTGGAGCAGCCTGGGACAGTGGGAGGTGTCCCTGCCATGGCAGGGCTGGCTCTGGGTGGGATTTGAGGTCCCTCCCCACCCAAACCAGTGTGTGATTTGAACTTCTGTATTTGTGATATGCAGTGTTTGATTTATTTGCTGGGTGCAAGGGTAACACTGTAGGATCAGCATCTGAGACAGGTTTTGTTTAAGCCAGGTTCAGATCTCAAAATCTTGCCTGCCAGAGGGTGACTGAGACATGAATTTAATTCATTTCTGCATCAGCCAGGGACATGGTCAGAGGTGATTCTGGGGTGACACAGGGTGACCTTGAAGGTCTGTTCCAGCCCTGGTGATTCTGTGAACCACAGACATGGCAAATGTGTTATTTATCTTGGAGCACCTGCCATCAGGTGTGACTGCTGTGACATTTAAGCACTGCTCTGTTCTGGCAGGGTTTGTTTGCATTGCTCATTTGTGCTGCAGTAATAGGCTGGAATCTTTGCTATTTTAGTCTCAATACCTACAATTATGTAACAATAATTAAATCGTAACAGTAATGGGCTTTTCATTGATACTTTATACTACTTTAGTGTTTCTTTCATTCAGTTCCAAGAAAGGAGAACAACTGAGGTTTTGTTACTTGTGAATAATGCTGATTAATGATACTTAATTATATTTAATTATATGTAATGGCTTTCTTACCTTCAGAGATGCTTCTGGTTTATCTCTGTCAATCCCCACACCCTTGTTATTCCCACAGTGCTCCTGGAACACTGCTTAGAAAAACTGGGTTTGACAATCTCAGGGAGAGTTCATGCCCTGAGTCTTGGGCAGCACCAGCTCAGTCATGCACAAGAAATGTTGGTGTCACAAGGACTTACTGGAAGTCACTGGGGCCAGTAATTTGTTTTGTTGCATAAGGAGGCAGGAGATACATCAGGATTTAAATTAATTTAATTTGGCTCTGGTTTTAAATAAGCATCTAAGGCGAGGCAGAGGCTGCATTTAAATTTTGCATGAGTGAGAAGTGCTGGAGCAAACACTGAAATGTTTTGTTCTGATTCCTCCCACAGTTTCTGGAATGGTCCCAGAGCCACGAAATGCAAGGATCACTTCAGTCAATCTTCACAGCACCCTGCAGTGGGAGGCACCAAGGTTCCCCAAGGGGAACATCACCTACACTGTCCAATACAAGAGGTGGGTCTGGGGCTGGGCTGGCTTTAGTTCACATCCCACAGCTCTGTAGGTTGGGATTTGTGTCCTCTGCAGAGCACAGCCAGGAGCTGTCCCTTTGTTTCAGCTTGTGGGAGGCTTCTCTGCAGAGCTGAGGGCAGGGCAGAGCCATTTTCTGGCCACTCACATCCCAGGCAGCTTTGTCCTGTTTGGTTTGGAGCCACAGGCACATTCTGGCACTGGATGTTATTGGCTGTGGGTGTGGTTTTTCTCTCTCGTGGAACTCTTACCTGAGACTGGTTGTGCTGAGGGTTTGCCCTTCCCTGATCTCTCAGATGCAGCCATCCCATCCCATCCCATCCCATGCCATCCCATCCCATGCCATCCCATCATCCCATGCCATCCCATCCCATCCCATCCCATCCCATCCCATCCCATCCCATCCCATCCCATCCCATCCCATCCCATCCCATCCCATCCCATCCCATCCCATCCCATCCCATCCCATCCATCCCATCCCACCCCTGCCATGGCAGGGACACCTCCCACTGTCCCAGGCTGCTCCAGCCCCAGTGTCCAGCCTGGCCTTGGGCACTCTCAGGGATCCAGGGGCAGCCACAGCTGTGCCAGCCCTGCCCACCCTGCCAGGGAACAGTTCCTGCCCCAGATCCCATCTAATCCTGGGAAAGCCATTCCCTGTGTCCTGTCCCTCCCTGCCCATATAAAACTCCTCCCTGTTCTTTAGAAGCCCCTCCAGGCACTGGAAGGAGCTCTAAGCCCTGCCCAGAGCCTTCTCTTCATGCTTAATTCAGAGGAGATTTTTCTGGGTTCTGTAGCCATGGTCCCTTGATCATTTCTGGGCAGGATTTGATGCAAAGCAGAAAGAATCAAATATATTAAATATTGATCAAGGCCAGGCTGGACCCTGGGGCTGGAGCAGCCTGGGACAGTGGGAGGTGTCCCCATGGCTGGGGTGGCACTGGAAGGGCTCTGAGTCCCTCCCAGTCCTGTTTTCTCTGGCTTTTCCTGGGTGCAGATCCTGGAGCTCTGAGCAAAGTCCCAGTGGGGCAGCAGAGCCCTGCAGTGGCACTGCCTGAGTCTGTGCTGGCTTCTCTGAGCTCCTGCCTGCTGAGTGCAGTGTGACCCTGCCAGGAAAGGGCATTGGGACAAAATTGGGATTTTAATCCCTAAATTTGTAGATGGGTATAAAACCCTTCGTGTGACTCTTACACACACTGGACACATTTTGAGTGCTAATAGTGCATACAGGTAAAACCTTATAAAAGAAAAGACTTATAAAATCAGGCCTTGCTCAGCTAAATTAACTGATTAAATTAACTAAATTAACTGACTAAATTAACTAAATTAACTGGCTAAATTAACTGTTAGCATGTTAAGTTCCCATAAAAAAAACAATGAAAATCAAAAACAAGGAGTGAAAATTAATGTACATAACAATCTATTCTTATAAGAAAAACAGGTTACACCTATAAAAAATAAAAATTCTATCCCATAAGAATCCATAAAAAGGAAATGTAAGCACCTAATAAGGAGAGAGTCTTGACACACAACCACCTTCTAACCAATTAATTAAGTGGCAAAAAAGTACTAACCTATTAAATACAAAGTCTTTAAAAACTATATAAAAGCAGGCTGTAACATTAAATGAGGTTTTAGCCACTAAAACTTTGAAGTTATACCCATTGTTATTCGCCAAATTATTGTATGCCAGCTGCTTGCTGAACAGCTTTAAATGCCTTAAAGCCATTAACCAGCTGTGACTGCCCATCTCCTGTTGGAACCCTGGGCACTGGGAATTTGGGACTTTCTGTGCTGCTGGCACTGACCCCAGAGCTCTGCACTGGGCCTGAGGCTGTGGGGAAGCTCCCAAAATGGAATGGTAGAACTGGGAGTGTGGGTGTGCAGTTTGAATAGAAGTGTGTGATGTCACAGGGTGGGAAATTTAGAATTTGGGTTTTGGAATGTAGTGATATATAGAAGGCAAGGTGGAGGTTTTAGGGCAGAGATTTTGTCCTTATTCTTCACCTTCATTTTCCTGGGTTTGGGTGATATTTTGTGATGGGATAGAAAATCCCCCATTGCAGATCATGGCTGGTTGGTTATTGGGTTAAGAGTAAAAATAATTTCGGTGGCATTTCTTAATTGGACAATTTACCCTTAAAATGCTTTGTAGAGAGAGATTGGGCTGCACTGTTAGTTTGCTAGCTGGCAGTGCTGTAGCACTCACTGTAACATAGATAAGAATTAATAAACACAAAATACCGTCTCACACATTGAACCCCCACCCTGGGGACGGAAGATAAACGTGCCACAGTCAGAACCTCCTGTTGTTTGTGTTCCGTGCAGCACCTACGTGCGTGAGGACAGCTTCGAGACGCTGCGGGCGGGGCTGCGGCTGCCCCGCTGCGACCTGTCCTCGCTGTCGGCCTACGGCGATTACATCGTGCGGCTGCGGGCGGAGGCGGGGCCGCTGCGCTCGGGCTGGCTCAGCCTGCGCTTCAAACCCATGGAGAACAGTGAGCCCTCCTCCAAACACTGCCTGCTCCTCACCCTCTTCCAAAAACACTGCCTGCTCCTCATCCTCTTCCAAAAACACTGCCTGCTCCTCATCCCCTTCCCAAAAACACTGCCTGCTCCTCATCCCCTTCCCAAAAACACTGCCTGCTCCTCATCCTCTTCCAAAAACACTGCCTGCTCCTCACCCTCTCCCAAAAACACTGCCTGCTCCTCACCCTCTTCCAAAAACACTGCCTGATCCTCATCATCTTCCAAAAACACTGCCTGCTCCTCATCCTCTTCCAAAAACACTGCCTGCTCCTCATCCTCTTCCAAAAACACTGCCTGATCCTCATCCTCTTCCAAAAACACTGCCTGCTCCTCATCCTCTTCCAAAAACACTGCCTGCTCCTCATCCTCTTCCAAAAACACTGCCTGCTCCTCATCCTCTTCCAAAAACACTGCCTGCTCCTCATCCTCTTCCAAAAACACTGCCTGATCCTCATCCTCTTCCAAAAACACTGCCTGCTCCTCATCCTCTTCCAAAAACACTGCCTGCTCCTCATCCTCTTCCAAAAACACTGCCTGATCCTCCCCTCTTCCCAAAAACACTGCCTGCTCCTCATCCTCTTCCAAAACCACTGCCTGATCCTCCCCTCTTCCCAAAAACACTGCCTGCTCCTCATCCTCTTCCAAAAACACTGCCTGCTCCTCATCCTCTTCCAAAAACACTGCCTGATCCTCCCCTCTTCCCAAAAACACTGCCTGCTCCTCATCCTCTCCCAAAAACACTGCCTGCTCCTCATCCTCTCCCAAAAACACTGCCTGCTCCTCATCCTCTCCCAAAAACACTGCCTGCTCCTCATCCTCTTCCAAAAACACTGCCTGCTCCTCATCCTCTTCCCAAAAACACTGCCTGCTCCTCATCCTCTTCCAAAAACACTGCCTGCTCCTCATCCTCTTCCAAAAACACTGCCTGCTCCTCATCCTCTTCCAAAAACACTGCCTGCTCCTCATCCTCTTCCAAAAACACTGCCTGCTCCTCATCCTCTTCCAAAAACACTGCCTGCTCCTCATCCTCTTCCCAAAAACACTGCCTGCTCCTCATCCTCTTCCCAAAACACTGCCTGCTCCTCACCCTCTTCCAAAAACACTGCCTGCTCCTCACCCTCTCCCAAAAACACTGCCTGCTCCTCCCCTCTCCCAAAAACACTGCCTGCTCCTCATCCTCTTCCCACAAACACTGCCTGCTCCTCCCCTTCCTCCCAAAAACACTGCCTGCTCCTCATCCTCTTCCAAAAACACTGCCTGATCCTCCCCTTCCTCCCAAAAACACTGCCTGCTCCTCCCCTCTTCCCAAAAACACTGCCTGCTCCTCATCCTCCTCCCAAACACTGCCTGCTCCTCATCCTCTCCCAAAAACACTGCCTGCTCCTCATCCTCTTCCAAAAACACTGCCTGCTCCTCATCCTCTTCCAAAAACACTGCCTGCTCCTCATCCTCTTCCAAAAACACTGCCTGCTCCTCATCCTCTTCCCAAAACCACTGCCTGCTCCTCATCCTCTTCCCAAAAACACTGCCTGATCCTCATCCTCTTCCCAAAAACACTGCCTGATCCTCATCCTCTTCCAAAAACACTGCCTGTTGCTCACCTTTCCTCCCAAAAGCACTGCCTGCTCCTCAGGCACAGCCTGCAGCATGCAGTGCACACTATTCTATGATTTCATGACATTACTTAGTTGTAACACTGGCAGAAAGCAGAGCAGGTTTCCTATCATGGTGTTGGAGGACATTTTCCAATAATGCATCATTTTCTTTTAAAATAAGGCACATTTCTGGTTTCCAGCCAGGGAGAAGTTGTCTTCAAGGAGTCAGACTTCCTGTCTGTCTAAATAAATCCAGTTACTTCCTTATTTATTGCTTTGCCAGGCAAAAAACTTAAATTTTACTTTTTCTTGCTTGAAGAAAGCACCAGTCTCACAGAGAAAGATTAATTTTCAGCCAGGAAATCTTGATTGCAGAGATATAATAATAATAATTAATAATAATTAATTCAGAAAATATTAATTCAAATGTTTTCACTTTTCAAGCTGATGGTAATGAAAGCCCACAAACCCCCACAATAAAACACTTTTCTAGGGTGTCTGCTCAAGCCAGACAGATGTTGTGGCAGTTGGGCCCAGGAGGAGAAGTGAGTGGTAGCCATGGAAATGGTCCTTCCTCTCCTGGAGTCACCACAGCTGCCAAAAGGGAACTGGGTTGGCTCAGAGGGTGTGGGAATGGAGCCTGCACTGGTGCCTGGGGTTGAACTGCAAAAACAAAATCCCTTTGCAGAGCAGTGGTGTGAGGAAAGGATAGGTTTATTCAGGTTTATCCAGATTTCTGCCTGATCCAGGACAAGAAATAACTTTC
This sequence comes from Oenanthe melanoleuca, assembly GCF_029582105.1. NCBI lineage: Eukaryota > Metazoa > Chordata > Aves > Passeriformes > Muscicapidae > Oenanthe > Oenanthe melanoleuca. The sequence goes on along the minus strand of NC_079333.1, from coordinate 111,268,610 downwards.
TTGTAATACATTATTGTCCTGGTGTGAGGGACAGGTGTCTGCCAGTAAGGGCAGGAGCTGCTCTTGGAAATGGAGAATGGAAACCCCCTCCCTCCAAATTATTATTATCATTGTGAAATTAAGGAGCTCTCAGGCAAAGAGATGGGAATTAGGAATAACAGTTCTTTCCTAGGAAAATTAAAATAGCAATGCAGTATTACACAGAACAATCCCAGCCCTGCCAGAGTCAGAATCCAAGCTGACACCCGTCAGTCAGTCAGGGTGTTGGCACAGTCCCATTCAATGGTGGCTGCATCCTCCTGCAGGGGCAGATGTGGTTCAGCTGGAGCAGTGCTCCTGGAGAAGGTGCAGTTTCCTCTGAAGCTCCAGGGATGATGTGCAAAGGTCTGGTTTTCCTCTGGGATCCAGTGGGAAGAAGGTTCCTTGGTGTCCCAAATGTCAGTTTTTATCTGGGTAGGAAAGGCTTGGCTCCTCCCCTGGCTGGAGCATCTCCCATGGGATGATGGAATTTTATCAGTCATGCCCTGGGACTCAGTGGCCATGAACAGGAGATATCTCCTGGAGGGAGGATGGGCTGTGGGAAGATAAAGATGATTGCCCAGCTGGTTTAAAGATGGCCCATGAGCAGATAATGTGTGCCAGGAGATAAGGAAATCACTATTTTACCTGGCTTCAACAGTTGGTGATAAAATACACATTTTTGGCCACATCAACCCAACACAATTATTTTTAAGGTGACTTCTAGGCTGGATAAAAATGTGCAGCTGAGAGAGCTGAAGCTGAATTCCTTCCTGTCCCTTGTGCAGCCACCATTGGCCCCCCTGAGGTGAGGCTGAAGTCGGAGTCTGGGGCCCTGCACGTGGATTTCTGGGGGCCCCTGGCTGACAGGCCAGACAGGTGGCACCTGAAGCAGTACTATGGCTCCTGGAAGTACAGGATCCTCTACTGGAGGAGAGGCAGCACAGACACACAGCTAACCTCTGCTCCCCAGGTATGGGCATTCCCTGACCTTCATCTCTGCTGCTCCTGGGGAACACAAACCTGGGAAATCCTGGGAGCTCCTGGAGGGCCTGGCACAGCCTGGGAGAGCTGGGGGTGCTCACCTGGGCAGGAGAAGCTGCAGGGAGAGCTCAGAGCCCCTGGCAGGGCCTGGAGAGATCCAGGAGAGCTGGAGAGGGGCTGGGGACAAGGCAGGGAGGGACAGGACACAGGGAATGGCTGCAGAGTAGGGTTTGATGGGATATTGGGAATTAGGAATTGTTCCCTGGGAGGGGCTGGGATGGATTCCCAGAGCAGCTGTGGCTGCCCCTGGATCCCTGGAATGTTCAGTTCCAGGCTGGACACTGGGACTGGAGCAGCCTGGGGCAGTGGGAGGTGTCCCCATGGCAGGGCTGGGATTAAATGGGATTTAAGGTCCCTCCAACCCAACCCAGTCTGGGATTGTGTGATTCTAAGAGTAAAAATGGATCTCTACTAATTAAAATTAATCAAGTGTGGTCACTAAAGCTGGGACTCAGAGCAAAGCAGGAGCTCTGTAGTTGATGTGTAGTTACACAGCACCTTGGACAGAGTTTTCTCTTTCCATAATTATCAATAACTCTGGTTTTCCCCTCTTAGTGGGACTTTGGGCTTTTTACCCCCAAAAATATCTGAAAATGGATCACCTGGAGCCCTGCAGTTTGTATCCACTGCAGTTCCCTTTCTGCCCCTCAGGGAAAGCTCCTCCACAGGCAGTTGTGCTCCTCCATACACAGTGCATGGAGAAAGATCATTAATCATGTATTAATTACAGCATTATGGCCTCTATTTCAGGCAAGCAGGAAGCCCCTGACCAGCAGACCCCAGTCACAGTTAATGAGAGCTTTGTACATCAGTGCAATTTTATATAATGGGACTGCACCATGTGGAATTCTGGTTTAGATCTGTGTAGTTCTGTTTTAGATCTGTGTAATTCAGGTTTAGATCTGTGCAGTTCAGATTTAGATCTGTGCAGTTCAGATTCAGATCTGTGTAATTCAGGTTTAGATCTGTGCAGTTCAGATTTAGACCTGTGCAGTTCAGATTTAGATCTGTGTAGTTCAGATTTAGATCTGTGTAATTCAGATTTTGATCTGTGCAGTTCAGGTTCAGATCTGTGTAGTTCAGATTTAGATCTGTGCAGTTCAGATTTAGATCTGTGTAATTCAGATTTAGATCTGTGCAGTTCAGATTTAGATCTGTTACCTGCACACTGCTTTGTTGTTCCAGAAAAGGAGGAACTTTTCCATCATTTCCCACCCAGCAGCCTGGTTCTCCATTCCCCAGCTCCTGAGGAATCCCTGCATTCCTCAGGACTCACCAGAGGAGCAGAGCTGCAGTTTGAGTCTGTGCTTGCAGCACTTCCAGTCTGGGACATTCCCTGGGATCAGAGAGGCAGCAGCAAATCCATCTGCTCAGCCACCTCACAGCTCTCAGAAACTCTTTCTCCCTTCCTTCCTGGAATCCTTCCTTTCCTTCCTTTCCTTCCTTTCCTTCCTTCCTTTCCCTCCCTCTTTCTCTCTTTCTTCTCTCTCCCTTGGTTTTGTCTGAATCACAGGGTTGGGAAGGCTGGAAGATGCCCCTGTGGTCATCAGTCCCAGCCATTGCCCAGCACCCCTGTTCAGCACTAGCCCATGTCCCCAGGTGCCACATCCACACATTTTTACCACTTCCAGGGGTGGGGCTGCACCATTTTCTTGGCAGCCCATTCCAGGGCTCAGCAGCTTTTCCAGTGAAGACATTTTTCCTGATATCCAATCTAAACTCCCCTGGCACAACCTGAGGCCTTTTCCTCTTGTGCTGTTCCTGCATCCCCCTTGCTCCCTCTCCAGTTAATTGTGTTTGTGTGGAGCTCCTGGCTGATCTCATTGTTGGGTGACAATTTCTGGCTGCCACCAGATCTCATTTATCATCCCTCATTAGCCTAAATCTTCATTAGTGCTGCTGGAAACAGCCCAAGGGTCAGAGGTGTGGATGTTCTCACAGTACAGCTGGAGTTGTCATTCCTTGGTTGTTCCTTAGCTAATTCCATCCTAAGTCACTGATCTCACACTTTGATATTTCTGTTTTCTGTGTTTTCAGGTAGCTCAGGTGGAGACCCAGCACAGCTCTGAGATCCTGGCCCAGCTGGAGCCATGGACAGTTTATTGTGTCCAAGTGCAGGCTGTGATTCCTGAGTTGAACAAGACAGGGCAGCTGAGCAGGGAGCTCTGTGAGCAAACAACCCATAATGGTAACGTGGGCAACTGGGAATGATGGACTCACACACTGGGGTGACTGGGAGGGACCCCAAACCCACCCCAGCCATGGCAGGGACACCCCACTCACCAGGCTGCTCCAGCCCCAGTGTCCAGCCTGGCCTGGGGCACTGCCAGGGCTGGGATGTTCCACTGAGAAAGAGAGAATTTGAAAATAATGACTCAGAAATGAATAATGAGAGTTTTTGTTGGAACTCTGAACTTTCTGTGCTTTGTGGCACTGACCCCCAGGGGAGTGCTGCTTTTGACCTGAGGGCTTGGAGAAGCTTCCAAAATTCAGTGATGGAGTTGGGATCACTGGTGTGGAGTCAAATAGAAGTGTGTGATTTCACATGGGGAGGGTTTGGAATTTGGGGTTTGGAATGTAGGAATGGGTGTGGGACAAATGGAGGTTTTGGGCTTTGGCTTCTCCCTTCTTGTTCTTTCTTCTTGGTGTTAGGGGATAGTTTTTAATTGGAGAGAAAATCCACACTGCAGGTCACAGCTGTTTGATCATTGGGTTAAAAGCATAAATAATACAGAGGTCAGCTTTTAATTGGATAGTTGGACCTTAAAAGGCCTTGCAAGGAGCAAGACCCAGCTTTGTTTTCTCAGTTTCAGCTTGTTAAAGGTGCTGCAGCACTCACTGTACTTTAGATAAGAATCAATAAACAACTGAGTCCAAACACAAAATTCCATCTTTTGAGCCTTTAATCCCAACTCCAGCAGAGGAAAAAGAAAACAAAATAAATTTAAATTGTTTTTTCCCTTATCTCTTGCAGGTGTAACCCCTGTGTGGATGATTGTGACTGTTCTGGTGGGATCCATGCTGGTCATGGTCACAGCTGTCACTGTTTGTTTCTTCTGCGGTTTTTATCTGTACAGACTCACCAAACATGTTTTCTGCCCTTCCTACATTTTCCCACAACACTTGAAAGAGGTTTGTGTTCTGCCTAACACATGAAAATCAGCCTTTCCAGCAGAGCCATTTGTTTTTTCAAGGCTCTCAGTGCCAAAACATTTAAAGCTTCTTTTGTTTTCGTCCTTTCACTGGCACCTTGATGGTCAGTGATCTGTAATTTGTAATCACCAGCTTTTTATGGCTCAGAAACAGGATGGGTTTGTTGGCTTTGGAGTGAGAGAGCAGCAGGTGTCACCTTCAGTTCCTCATTTAGCCAGTGGGCAACAGAAATCTCTGTCTCTCCTGCCTCCTTTTAGACTTAAACCAGCTCCTTTTTCTCCTGCTCATGAGTGTAATGATGAGTTTTAACTCAGAGAAGTGTCTGAGCCTGCACTGGGTCAGCTGTAGCAGAGCAGAGCTGTCCCTGGGCTAAGGAAAGTCCCTGGCCATGGAGGGGAGGATGGGATGAGCTTTGGAGCCCCATCCAACCCAGACCATCCTGGGATCTGTGATTCTGTGGAGTCTGGAAATCCCAGCTCAAGGGAGAGCAGTGACAGCAGCCATTGCTGCCTGTCCCTGTCACACAGGCAGAGGACAAAGCTGCAGCAGAGTCCCTTCCCAGAACAGGGATGAACAGAATCCTGTAGCCAGCTGTGCTCTCCTGAGCTCCTGCAGCTCCTCTGGGTGTTCATTTTCCCTCCTTGCAGCTCAGCACCCCCAGCTTTGCAGCTGACTTTGGCTCCTGCTTCAGGCTGAACGTGCTCAGCACCAGGAGTGTCATAGAATCCCAGAATCCCAACTGGTTTGGGATGGAAGGGATCTGAAATCCCACCCAGGGATCTTAAATCCCAGCACTTGCCCTGTCCCAGCTGCTCCAGCCCCAGTGTCCAGCCTGGCCTTGGGCACTGCCAGGGATCCAGGGGCAGCCACAGCTGTGCCAGCCCTGCCCACCCTGCAGGAACAATTCCAACCCCAGGTAGAAAAGGGTCTGGTAGTGAAGATATTTGTGCAGATTTTTGTATCTACAGTGCACAGCACTCCTGACACAGCAGCTGGTTCTTACTCCAATCTGAGGGCAGCAGGATGAGCAGAGGTGGAGCAGCTGTGGGAGGACAGGCTGGGAGAGCTGGGACTGCCCAGCCTGGGCAAGGAGAGGCTCTGGGTGAGCTCAGGGGGGCCTGGCAGGGCCTGGAGGCTTCCAGGAGAGCTGAGGAGGGACAGGGGACAGGAATGGAGGGACAGACACAGGAATGGAGGGACAGACACAGGGAATGGAGGGACAGGACACAGGGATGGAGGGACAGACAGAGGGAATGGAGGGACAGACACAGGGAATGGAGGGACAGGACACAGGGATGGAGGGACAGACACAGGGAATGGAGGGACAGACACAGGGAATGGAGGGACAGGACACAGGGAATGGAGGGACAGACACAGGGAATGGAGGGACAGGACACAGGGAATGGAGGGACAGACGCAGGGATGGAGGGACAGACACAGGGAATGGAGGGACAGACACAGGGAATGGAGGGACAGACACAGGGATGGAGGGACAGACACAGGGAATGGAGGGACAGACACAGGGATGGAGGGACAGACACAGGGATGGAGGGACAGACACAGGGATGGAGGGACAGACAGAGGGAATGGCTCCCACTGCCAGAGGCAGGTTTTACAAATCTCTGTGAACTCCTTCCCCTACACCAGTCACCATTCAGTGTTTGTCCCCAATCAAAACTGTTTGATATTTTCAAGTCTCTGTTCCAAACAAGACTTCTGGGGTTATTCTTGACAGGCACTTCCACCTTGAATGAATATTGTGGAGGATGTGACACAGATGTTTAAGGCCTGAGAAAGCTCCTGGATGTGAGCAGAACATCCCAGAGTTGTTTAATAACCCCAGTGTTTCTGAGCTGACAGGATGGGACAGCTGCAGAGATCTAATCCTCCCCTCTCTTTGTTCCCAGTTTCTGAGCAAACCTCCCAGTGCTGCACAGCCTTTCCCTCTGCCACAAGAAGAGCTGCTGGTTTATGACAGGCTGAGTGTGGTTTCCCAGGAATCCCAGAGTGAAGGGAGTGGGGCTGAGGCCAGCAGGACCCCAGAGCACCCTGAGGACTCAGGAGAAGCCTGAAGCTCCCCCTCATCCTTCCCTGGCAATGAGAGCAAAAGGACTTGGGGGTTTATCCACTGCTGCCTTCAGCAGGAAATCCCACAGACAAACACGTGCTCACAGACTTTGGACAAAATCATTTTATTTTTTTAAGTACAAGAAACTTGGCTCCAAATGAAGAATTCAAAGATCCATAACTTTTGCCACTGTTGGTTGGGAGTTGTAGCAATTCTGGCACTGATTTTGATTTTAAAAAGCAAATGTCATATTTTTATATAACACTAATTAATTTAACTTTGATGGACTATTTATTGCAAAAACTAATCAAAATGTTTATAAAAGAAAATAGTATTTTGTAAGGAAAGACCTGATCTGGTTTATTTTTTCTAATGAGAAATGATGTGTTTTTAAGGATGTCCCCACTGGCATCATCTTTGTATGGAATTTATTCTTCCCTGCTTCAAAGTTGTGAATTTTTAGGGTGGGATGAACTGATGTCTGTGGGAACCTTGGCAGCTGAAATGAGAATTAAATTAGGTTCATTTGAATTATTTGATGCGTATTCTGAATTTATTAAACCCAGGGACTGTGACTCCCTGCACAGGTGGGTAAAGGCTGCAGGGGTGGCACAGGGCGTTCACTGGGTCTGTGTGTTCCTGCACCAGAGTGAGGGAGAAATTGAATTCTGTCACCAGAGGAACCTTCCAGGAGTGAAGCTGTGTCTCAGCTTGATGTGGAATTACAGTTCTGGGGGTTGTTTGTCCCTTGATGAGTAAATATCTCCTTTTTGGGGACAGGGACAGGAGAGAGGGAACAGCCCCAGGCTGGGCAGGGCAGGCTCAGGGTGACAGCAGCAGGAATTTCCCCACGGAAAGGGAGCTCAGGGGCTGGAACTGCCCAGGGAGGTTTGGGGTCCCCATCCCTGCAGGTGGCACCTGGAGGTGGCACTCAGGGTGACAAGGTGGGGACAGGGCACAGCTGGCACTGCAGGGGCTGGGGGGGATTTTCCTGCCTCAGGGATTTGGGATTCTGTGGAATCTGTACCTGGTTTTTCCACACTTTTTAAATTTTGATCAAATTCTGCTTTAATGGGGAATGTGGAATTTACTGAATTGATTTTTTTGAGGTGTTTTGTTCCATTGGTGCTTTTCTCCACCTCTCCCCAAGACTGCTCTGGGATCCCCAAGGAACAAATCCAGCTCCCTGTGTGTTCCCTGTCCCTCCTCCCACAGCATCAACTTCTTTCTATATTCTCTTTTCCCTCCTTTTCCCCCTTTTATTTTGGCTTTCAGAGTGGCAAAATGCCCCCTGCACATGGAGCTGAGGAGGGGCTGGGGATTCCCTGGGTGCTCCTGGGGCTCTGCACAGCCCAGCCCAGCCCAGCCCAGCCTGGCTGCAGCCCTTCAGCTGGGGCTGTGCTGGGGGCAGGCAGGGCCCAGCTGCGGTCAGAGCCAGGGGGGTCTGAGTCCTGCAGACAGAAATCAGAGAGCAGGGATGGAATTACAGCCTTGGGTGGACTGAAGCACATTAACCCACTCACACATCAAGTGAACAGTTAAGCAGAAGTCAGTCAGTGATTTTAGGGTGAGCTCTGGTGCTTTTAGTGAGTGAAAGGTTTCAGTGCAGAGCAGCAGAGCGAGTTCCAGTGAGGGCTGGAACACACTGAGATCTGCAGGGAGGCTCCAGGCCCACAGCTGTAGGCAGGACTGAGACACAGCAGAGCTGCAGGGAGAATATTGCTGACATTTCTCACATGGAACAAGACAGGTTGTGTGTGCAGCTCTGTACTAACCTGGGGTGCTGAGAAACCAGAATTCCAACGGGCTGAGGAGTGGTGGTGTGAGTTTGTGTCTGAGCTTGTGGGGAAATCCTGAATAAGAGAGAACTGGGAGAGTTGGTGCTTTCAGCCATTCTGGCTTCCAGCCTTTGGCTTGTTGCTGCTGCTTTGCCATTGCTTTGCCATTGCTTTGCTATTGCCTTGGAGACTGATGTGCCTTGTAATAAATAACCTTTTTTATCAGCTGCTTTGCTTATTTAGAAGATAACCTGGCAAAGCAGGAGCCAAGAGCTCAGAGCTGGAGCCCTGAGCTCTGGAGGTCAGAGAACCTCACACACAGGTACAGGCTCAGTGCTGAGGGAAACCAGGGGAGAACAGAAACCACAGCTGTGGCTGCTCAGGGACACTGGGAGCTTCCATGGAAGCAGGAAAGTGTCTGCACAGGCCCAGCGTGCCCAGAGCAGCTGTGGCTGCCCCTGGATCCCTGCAATGTTCAGTTCCTGCTGGACACTGGGGCTGGAGCAGCCTGGGGCAGTGGGAGGTGTCCCTGCCCCGTATTCCAGGATTTAGGAGCTGCTAAAATCCCACCAGATGTGTTTTTTTCAGGCTGACTTGTGCTTTGTTTTTCTTCTTTTTGCCCCACACCCAGGAAAGCTTTTGTAGGTGAGAAGCCTCTTCCTCAGCCAGAGCTCCCTGAGAGCCACAGCAGGAGCCAGCCTGGGGACAAGGGCAGCCTCTGCTGTCCCCACCCGGGCTGGGTGGCCCCACAGATCCCCCAGGAGCCTCACAGACAGTAAATAATTTAGAGCACAGCAATAAGTTAGAGGGAAGCAGCAATTCAGAGGAGAGTTTACCTTGAGCTGAGCTCGTGGACACTACAGTGACAATAAATCAATAATCAGGTGAACTTTAACCATGTGCTGATGTAAACTGAGAGTACAGAGGGATGCTGGAGGCTGCTCCCTCTGCTACAGCGTGTTCTGGCAAAGCCAGCAGGAAAACAGAACCCTTGGAAGGCCTGAAATGCAAAAAGTGGAATGGTTAAGGAAAAGGCAAGTGGGGAAAACTGAAGGAGAAGGGTCTGAGCTTGTGGTCAGCAAAACAGATTCCAGAAGAGGCCAATGAGAAAGGATCAGGAGTTCAGAGAATTCTGTAAGGGAGTGGAGGGAGAATTTCACTGAGAAAGAGAAAGCAGAGCCCAGGCCACCCAAGGGGTCAGGGACACAGTGACCCCCAGCTCCACATTTTTATCTCTCCCTGTTGGGAACTTTGGGGTCTGCCCTGCCCAGCAGGACCTGGAGGTTCTGAGCCCCAACCCAGAACGATTCCCACTGAGCAGCAGAGCCAGAGAGGCTTTCAGAAACATCCATGCCAAGCTCTAGAAAAGCTTTTAAATTGATTCTTAACCAGAAACACTTGTGCTTGTAAGTTCATGATTCTTTTTTTTTCTGAGGTAGATTGGGAAAGAGCCATTATCACCTGGCAAAATGTCATCTTTTAGGATTCATCATCCTAGAAAATTATTTTTGAATAAGTGGGGTGAAGAGCAAGGCTCCTTCCCTTGAGATTGTGCTGCTGTGCAAAGCAGGGCTGTGAAGAGCTGCTTTACAGGAAGAACTGTGAATAATGCCCAGGCTTTGGGCCACCTGTGTGCAAATACTGGAAATATTTCTTCCTTAGGGACTGGAGTTCTGCAGTTCCTTGTGCATTGTCTCAAGCCATTACTGCTTGAGAGGTGTGGAATTAAATTACACTGAGGGCAGGGAATGATGATGGCACCACAGAGAGAGAGGAGATGGCCCTGGGGAAGCCTGAGAGAGGAAATCCTCACTGCAGCATCACCAGTGAACATCACCCAGGATTCCCCATTGCAGAAAGCACCAAAGAATCTGAAAAACAACTTCCAGTTCTTCCATTTTCCATCAACTCTGCCACCACGTCACTCCAATCTCCTCCCCAGTTTCCACTCCCTCCTCTCTGCTCCTCTGGTTCTGTGACAGTTTTTGAAACCACGTTCAGTTCCTCAGAGAGGGACTTTTCCCATCTGGGTGAGTGTGGTGAAAAGGTGATGGAAATCCCAGGATTTCCAGTGGGTTGGATTTTCAGCCATGCTGAGCTAAGGGTGAAACCAGCTCTGGAAGGTCCCTGAAAACAAAGCAGAACTCCCTGATCACTGTGAAATTCCAGCTGGGAGAGGAGAAGCTGCAGGGAGAGCTCAGAGCCCCTGGCAGGGCCTGGAGGGATCCAGGAGAGCTGGAGAGGGGCTGGGGACAAGGCAGGGAGGGACAGGACACAGGGAATGGCTGCAGAGTAGGGTTTGATGGGATATTGGGAATTAGGAATTGTTCCCTGGGAGGGGCTGGGATGGATTCCCAGAGCAGCTGTGGCTGCCCCTGGATCCCTGGAATGTTCAGTTCCAGCTGGACACTGGGACAGTGGGAGGTGTCCCTGCCATGGCTGGGGTGGCACTGGGTGGGATTTAAGGTCCCTCCAGCCCAAACCAGTCTGGGATTCTGTCACTGTCTGGGGAGGCAGAAATCTCTCTTCAGCTCAGTTTGTCCATTTCTCAAATGTTCATTGAGTGCTGCAGTGACCATTAAATGCAGTGTCAATGTTGCAGCCTCTGAACTGGGGCTTGGCCTCAGCTCCCTTTTGCCAGCCACGAGTTCTGATCACAAGATTTAAGAGCTCCTCTTCTCTTTTTTTGTTTCATATTTTCCAAGGGCCTGCCCAGCTGCAGGCTGGGAGGTCGAGTCAGGTGTTCACCTTTCACTTCCCAGCCCCTCAAACACAAACTCCTCGGGGGGCAGAGCTGTGTTTTCAGAGGGGAGGATTTGAAACTCTGGTGGGCCAAGGTCTGTGAAACATCCTGGCTGGTACAAACAGGACAGGCTTTGCTGCTCAGGGACACACAGACAGACTTTTGGATGAAAATGTTCCTGGTGCTGCTGCCTGTTGTGCCATGGGGTGCTGCACCTGCTCTGAGCACGTCTGCTGATCTCAGGGTCCCAGAATTCCAGAATCCCAGGATGGCTGAGGCTGGGAGGGAGCACAGTGCTCACCTGGTGTCACTCTGGGTCACAGCACTGGGGATATTTGGGACATCCCCAGGCAGAGACTCCAGCCCCTCTCTGGTCCCTGCCCAGGACAGAAGTTTTGCCTCCTGGGCAGGGGAATTGCTGGGCTCAGCCCCTGGGCAATGGGACAGTGGGATGGAGCAGAGCCTGGGGCTGCTCTGCCCTCCCTGCACACAGGGACAGACACAGGGACAGACAGACACACAGGGACAGACACACAGGGACAGACACACAGGGACAGACACACAGGGACAGACAGACACACAGGGACACACAGGGACAGACAGACACACAGGGACAGACACACAGGGACAGACAGACAGACACACAGGGACAGACAGACACACAGGGACAGACACACAGGGACACACAGGGACAGACAGACAGGGACAGACACACAGGGACAGACAGAGACAGACACACAGGGACAGACACACAGGGACAGACAGACAGGGACAGACAGACAGACAGGGACAGACACACAGGGACAGACACACAGGGACAGACAGACAGACAGGGACACACAGGGACAGACACACAGGGACACACAGACAGACAGGGACAGACACACAGGGACAGACAGACAGACAGGGACAGACACACAGGGACATTCAAGGGCACACAGGGACAGATAGGGACAGACAGACAGGGACACCCAGGGACACCCAGGGTCACACAGGGGCACTCAAGGGCACAAGGGAACACCCAGGGACGCGCTGGGACACCCAGGACACACAGGGACACTCAAGGTCACCCAGTGACACCCAGACACACCCAGTGACACGCAGGGACATGAAGGAACACGCAGGGACACTCAAGGTCACACAGAGACACCCAGAGACACCCAGGGACACCCAGGGACACCCAGGGTCACGCAGTGACACGCAGGGACACGCAGGGACACGCAGGGACACGCAGGACACTGGGGCTCCTCTCCGGGCTGAGCAGCCCCGGCTCCCCCAGCCCCTCCCGGGCACAGAGACGCTCCGGCCCCAGGATCGCTGAGCCTGCGGATCAAGCCCCGGCTCCCCCAGCCCCTCCCGGGCACAGAGATCTCCCCCCGCCCCAGGATCGCTGAGCCTGCGGATCAAGCCCCGGCTGCCCAGCGAGCGGGGCGCTGCCGAGCCCGAGCCGCGCTTCGCTCCTGCCCCGGGGATCAGGAAATGTCATTATTTGGTGTAACCACACCTCAGGGTAACCTCCGGGCCTCGCAGGCCTGAGCCACAACTGCTGAACCAGCCCAGCGCCGCTAGAAACATTTTATACCTTTAAATATTTACAGTTTATCTTCTGCCGAGCTGGAATACAACTTCCCCGCCGGTGCTGCAGAGAAAGGAGCAGAGGCTGGGAGGAGGCAGGTGCTATCTGCAGAGCACAGGCAGCACAATGTGTCCCTGTGGCCATTGAAGTCTGTCCCCAAACCCTCCTGTGACAGGAAACGAGGCCCTGGGGCTCTGCTGCGTTTGTTCCTGCTGGCTGGCAGACAAAGCAGACATCATTCGGTGGTTTCTTCTCATGTCAGCTCTGGACCAGGATGAAAGGGGAAAATAAAAATTTCATCTTGTGTGAATATGTAGGAACAGTCCAGGAAGGAAGGACCTCAGGGAGCCGAGAGGGATCAACCCCTTCCCAAGGGATTTTTTGATATCCCCTTTCTCAGGCAATATCACCTGTATTTTATTTTGTTTCATCATTAGGTAACTTTCCTTCTCTCAGTTTTATTGCAGTGTTGCTGTCACCTCCCTCATGGACACAGAGCAGGTGATTTTTCCATTTTTTCCCATTCCCTGCTTTGTCATGGCTCTGCCAGCACACCTCTTTCCCCAGAGCACATAACTCTGTTTTCATGGCAGTCTGTTCCTTGTCCTGCTGCTGCCTGTCCCCAGCCCTGCTCCCAGCTCTGCACAAGGCTCAGCAGGGCAGAGAGCAGCAGGGATGATCCTTTGGGGCAGGCACTGCCATGTGCCCAGGGAGCTTTGGGTCACTGTCTCTGAAGTGTCCCAGAGGAGTCCTTGGGGACAGGGTTTGGGGTGATGCTGGTGCTGGGTGACCCCAAAGTCTTCCAGCCTTGGTGATTCTGGGATTAGGTCTGGAAGGACAGAAGTGTCCTGGGTGGCACTGACCAGGCTGAAAGAATGAGGAAAGCCTGGCATAAACCTCTTTTTACAGCCTGTGGTGCCTTCAAAATGTGTCATTTTGAACACATGTCCAAGTTCAATCTTCATGGAGGATATTTAGGATCCCAGACTGGTTTGGGGTGGGAGGGACCTTAAATCCCACCCAGTGCCACCCCTGCCATGGGGACACCTCCCACTGTCCCATTGCTCCCAGCCCCAGTGTCCAGCCTGGAACTGAACATTCCAGGGATCCAGGGGCAGCCACAGCTGCTCTGGGAATCCATCCCAGCCCCTCCCAGGGAACAATTCCTGATTCCCAAAATCCCATCAAACCCTACTCTGCAGCCATTCCCTGTGTCCTGTCCCTCCCTGCCTTGTCCCCAGCCCCTCTCCAGCTCTCCTGGATCCCTCCAGGCCCTGCCAGGGGCTCTGAGCTCTCCCTGCAGCTTCTCCTCTCCAGGTGAGCATCCCCAGCTCTCCAGGCTGGCTCAGAGCTCTCCAGCCCTGCAGCAGCTCCGTGTCCCTGGGGTTGTTCCCAGGGCTCGGATAAGCTGTGACAGTGACACCACCCATGGCCTGGGGTGGCACCGCCAGCTCCGGAGGGCCGGACGGGTCCGACACCGCCCTCAGAGCGCCCTGGTACCGCCAGGAAACAGCCATGAAACAGGCACGAAACAGGCATGAAACAGCCTCGACACAACCCTGACACCGCCATGAAACAGCCTCGACACAGCCCCGACAGAGCCCGATACCGGCTGGGTACAGCCCCGACAGAGCTGTCACACAGCCAGGAAACAGCCCCGACACTGCCCTGATAACAGCCGTGACACAGCCCTCACACAGCCCTGAAACAGCCCCGATACAGCCCCGATACAGCCCTGATAACAGCCCCGATACAGCCCCGATACAGCCCTCACACAGCCCTGACACATCCCCGATACAGCCCCGACACAGCCCTCACGGATCGTTCACACCGCCCGGACATAGCCCTGATACAGCCCAAACACGGGCATGAAACAGCCCCGACACAGCCCAAACACAGCCCGGACACAGCCCTCACGGATCCCTCACGGATCCCTCACGGATCCCTCAGGGATCCCCCTCACCGCCCCCTCACCGCTCCCGCCCCTCACACCGCCCGGATACAGCCGTGATACAGCCCAAACACAGGCATGACACAGCCCAAACACAGCCCAGACATAGCCCTGACACAGGCATGAAACAGCCCTCACACAGCTCTGACACCGCCCTCACGGTTCCCTCACGGTTCCCTCACCGCCCCCTCACCGCCCCCTCAGCGCCCGGGCCGCTCGCGCGCAGGCGCCGCCGCCGGAGCTTCCGGCAGCGCTGCCGTGCATGGCGGGGCCGGGGGCTGGAGCGGCGGCGGGGCCGGGGGATGGACGGACGGAGGAGCCTGAGGAGCCGGGGGATGGACGGACGGAGGAGCCGAGGGGCGGATGGACGGCGGAGCGGCGGCTGTGGGTGCCGGGCGGGCGCTGGCTGGCCGCCGTGCTGCCCCTGCTCCTGGTGGCGGTGCCGCTGCCCTGCGCAGGTGGGTCCCGGAGCCCTCAGGGAGCGGGGCCGGGCCGGGTCCCCTCCCCGGGCCCGAGGGGGGACCGGGGGCGCGGGTCCCGCTGCGGTCCCGGAGCTCCGCAGGGATGCGGGGCGGGATAACGGTGTCGGTGAGGTTTGTTCTATTTCCAGGGTTGTCATGGAATCACAGCGGGGTTTGGGTTGGAAGGACCTTAAATCACATTTAATCCCACCCAGTGCCATGGCAGGGACACCTCCCACTGTCCCCAGTGTCCAGCCTGGCCTTGGGCAGTGCCAGGGATCCAGGGGCAGCCACAGCTGTGCCAGCCCTGCCCACCCTGCCAGGGAACAATTCCTGCCCCGGATCCCATCCTCTGGCAGTGGGAAGTTCCCTGTGTGCTGTTTGCTGTCGCCCCATCCCCTGTGCACAGTCCCTCTCCTCCCCTCAGTCCCTCCTGTTCCCGGTGATTGCAGCGAGAAGCAGCTTTGGATTCCCGTTGTTTGGCTTGGGAATCACAGTCTGGCAGAGCCTAAAGGATAAATGAGGAAATAAGAGGTAGAATGGCAGGATGGGGGTTTTGGCTCGCAGGGCAGAGCCTCGTCTTTTGTCCTTACACACCAAAAAAAACACAACTATTGCCCAAACCCTGTTGCTCAAAGAGGAAATACGGTGAAGCATTACAAAGGAGGGCAGAGGACTGTTTGTACAGGACCAGGGCAGTGGTTTTAGACTGGCAGAGGGCAGGGCTGGGTGGGATGTTGGGAATTAGGAATTGTTCCCTGGCAGGGTGGGCAGGGCTGGCACAGGGTGCAGTGCCCAAGGCCAGGCTGGACACTGTGGCTGGGGGATCCCAAGCAGCGGGTGATTGAAATCTGGAATTCCCGTCCCAGCTCTGCTCAGTGAGCTGTCCCCTTCCCCCGTGCCCAGCCCAGCTGCTCCCTGTGCTGCTCCAGGGTCAGGCTCTGGCTCTCCCGGGTTCTCCAGAGCCTTTCCTGGTGTCACATGTGAGGGGCCCCCTCTTCCTCCTTCTGCTGAAATGTTGACTGTAATTTTCCATTGCTTCCTGCGCCCAGGGGTGTCGTAAGCATCGAGCATCATGTGCTCTTCCTGGGCTTTCCCCCGACTCTGGGCTTTGCTGTCTTGCCATTTCTTGCTTTTTTTCTGTTGTTGAATAGATTTTGTTATATAATCATTGTTGTTCTCAACCATCACTTACTGACAGTATTGCTCAACATCTCATGAATGAAGCAGCGAGTTTTCTGTGTTAGAACAGTTTGGGTTGGTTTAGTTTATTGGAATTTGACTGGCAAAAGATACAGGCAGATGTGCTAAAAGCATTTCTGGTTTTTAATCTCTTCTTTCCACTGAAGTCTAATCCTTTATAATGGTTTCTCAGAACCAAAGTGTCATCATGCTCAAGTCTACAAACAGGAATTAGTATTAAATGTCTGGCTTCAGGAAGAAGTCTTGATTTTTAGTTTTTTCTCTGTACATTGAGTCACCACAAAATGTCTCTGCTGATTAAACATCACTGAGTTTGCTCCTTCGTTGGGAAATTAATGATTTGTGGAATTAATTTCGGGAAGCAAGCACAAAACTCATGGGAAATAGGGGAATATGTGAAAGGCTGGATCACATTTTGTGTCTGAGCATCCAGGAGTATCCTGAGAAAATGGATCCACACTCCAGGAAACAACTGCAGTGGTGTTGAACAGGAAGAGGTGCAGGGCAGAGAGAGGAGGGTTAAAATACCAGCCCTGCAAGAAATAAAACTTCTACACATAAATTACACAGCATTGTTTTGTTGGGTGGTTTTAGAAGGCCCCAAAAGTATCAGCAGTGCTAATTAGAAGGAAAATATTAGATTATGTCTCATATAAATTGTAGCCAACTGTTAGATAAATATCTGGAAAAAAATATGTTTTTTCTTTGTTTTCATGTTTTCTGAGCAACTCTCCTTTGGAATTCTCTGGGTTTGTCTTAGTCTGTCAGAAGAGCAACAAATTCCTGCCTTAAGGGAATAAATTCAGTAGTGGGAGCCACAAGGTTTTATTGAATTATTTGCCTTTCATTTTTTTGTGCTTTCAGGAATTATTTCCCAAAATCCAATAAAAGATTTTGCAGAATTCAGTCAGTCTGCTTTTCCACACATTCCCTTTCTAGAAGGGGAACTTGTGTAGAAAAATAAATCATATTTGCAATGAGGAGCCTCTCAAGAGTGCAGACACTGCCCAGCTGAAATAGGATTTCCTCTTTCTGCAATCAAATATCAGACTGATCTCAAACAGCAATTTCAGATATAGCTCAGAAACTGCAACCATTGGGAAGTAATTAATAAATTCCTTCAGATAAAACAGAAGCAGATAAAATAGAAAGTCAAGGCCAAGTGGTGTATTTTATTTTATTTAATTTTTATTTTTGTTTATATTTTATTTTAATTTTTATAATATTTGAGTTTTAATATTTTATTGAATTTTACTTATTTATGTATTTTTATTTTTATTAATTTTATTTTTCTATTTTAATTTTATATCTATTTTATTTTAATGAATTTTAATTTTTATTGTATTTATGTTAATGATTGCTATATTTATTAATTTTAAATTTTATTTTATTGTAATATTTTACTTTCATTTTATCCTAATATTTTGGTTTTTATTATAATACTTTATTTAAATATTTTATTTTCATTCTATCCTAATTTTTAATATTTTAATTTAATGTTATCCTACTATTTTATTTGGTTTTTATTATAATAGTTTATTTTAATATTTTGTTTTCATTTTATCCTAATATTTTAATTTAATGTTATACTACTATTTTTTTGTTTTATTGTAATAGTTTATTTTAATATATTATTTTCATTCTATCCTAATATTTAATATTTTAATTTAATGTTATCCTACTGTTTTATTTGTTTTTATTATAATAGTTTATTTTAATATTTTATTTTCATTCTATCCTAATATTTAATATTTTATTTTATCCTAATGTTTTGCTTTTTATTGTAATGCTTTATTTGATTTTAATATTTTATTTTATCCTAATATTTAATATTTTACTTAAACTTTATCCTAATATTTCATCTGCTTTTTATTATAATACTTTGTTATTTTAATATTTAATTTTAATTTCATCTTAAACTTTAATTTCTATTGTAACATTTTTGTTTTAAAATCATCTTAATATTTTCTTTCCTTTTTAATACATTTGGTAGTATTTATAATACAATATTTATGATGCAATACTTATTTGTAAGATTTGATTTCATTTACCTACCTGATGTTTCTCCTAGGCCAGAGCAGCCTGCAGAGCCCAGAGAATGTGCAGGTGCACGGGGTGAACACCAACTTCACTCTGAGCTGGAACTACAGCGGCACCGATCCCAACGTGACGTTTTCAGCACAGTTCCAGTGGTGAGTGGGAGCCAGGTGTCCTGCTTTGAAACACAGGTGTCAGCTGAGGAGGGCAGAGATGGGAAAAGTGAACCCTCTCCCTGCAAATTGTTATCATTGTGAAATTAAGGGGCTCTCAGGCAAAGAGATGGGAATTAGGAATAACAGTTCTTTCCTAGGAAAATTAAAATAGCAATGCAGTATTACACAGAACAATCCCAGCCCTGCCAGAGTCAGAATCCAAGCTGACACCCGTCAGTCAGTCAGGGTGTTGGCACAGTCCCATTCAATGGTGGCTGCATCCTCCTGCAGGGGCAGATGTGGTTCAGCTGGAGCAGTGCTCCTGGAGAAGGTGCAGTTTCCTCTGAAGCTCCAGGGATGATGTGCAAAGGTCTGGTTTTCCTCTGGAATCCAGTGGGAAGAAGGTCCCTTGGTGTCCAAAATGTCAGTTTTTATCTGGGTAGGAAAGGCTTGGCTCCTCCCCTGGCTGGAGCATCTCCCATGGGATGATGGAATTTTATCAGTCATGCCCTGGGACTCACTGGCCATGAACAGGAGATATCTCCTGGAGGGAGGATGGAGAGTAGAAAAGATAAAGAATATTGATCTACCTGTTTTTAAAAGGTGGCCCATTAACAGGAGATATCTCCCCTTGTCTTGGTTTGAAAGACAGGTGTTTGTTAAGAAATGCAGGAGTCTCTCTTGAAATGGACAATATAAACTCCCTCCCTCCAGATTATGATAATTTTGAAATTAATGGGCTCTCAGCAAACACATGGGAATAGGAATAACAGTTCTTTAGTTGGAAAATAAAAATGACCCATTAACAGGAGATTTCTCCTGGAGGAAGGATGGATGGTGGAAAAGATAAAGAGCACTGCCCCAGCTGGTTTTAAGAGATGCTGATAAAATACTCACTTCTGGTTACATCCTGCATTGCAACCCAAGACACCAGGCAAAGCCAGGAAAAGAAGTGTGGGAAGATGAATTTTTGGGATGGGGAGGGTTCCTGGTGCTGGCCTGAGTTTGTCTGTTCCTGTGAGAAATCTGATTATTTATCACACAAGGAATGCTGAGTTTGCTGCTGATGCTGAATCACCAGAAGGGTTCTTGCACAAGATTTATTGGCACACTTAGCAGTGGAATTTAGACTTCTGTATTCTCTGGTTTGTTTGGTTTCTGTAGTTGTAGCCACACACAGAGGATCTGAGGGAATTTTCAGTATAACTTTCAACTAATTTTTCAGAGTTCATTAGCCTGCAGTTCTCAGCTGCAAGTTTAATGCCCAGATGAAACAATTTAAGGTTTGTTCTTCAATATTTGCTTGGTTTCTTTCAGTTGTTTTATATCCCAGTTCTTTTGCACACATTAGCACAGGCATTTTGTGGCACTTTCATGACAAGTAAATATTGAAAAACATTTCTGAGATAAAATTACTAAAATTCTGAGCAACTTCCTGGGATTGTAGAAGATTCCCTGCCCATGGCAGGGGTGGAATGGGATGGGCTTTAAGGTCCCTCCCAACCCAAATTATTCTGGGATTCCATGATTTTGGATTTTTTAAAAATAGCTCTTCTTTTCCAATATGTAGATGAGAACAGCTGCTTTGAAAGTAGATTTATTTTTTAAAATGTCAGACTTGTCTGAAAGACAAGGTAGGAGTTGAGGATAAACAATTACTGTTTCACATCTGTGCCTCCTTTTTTTGGCCAGGACATTTTAAGTGTCTCTATAAATCTTTCTTTACTGAGTTTGGATGTGTGTTGATTTAAAAAGAGCTCCTGAAAACCTGATTATTGCTGAACTTCACGTTTCACCTCTGTGTTTTTATTTTCCCTTAATTTGCATTCCTGACTCTTGTTATAATTAGTGGAGTTCTGCTGGTTTTATGCTCCTTTTGCCAAGGCTTTAAAATTTCTCCCCATGAATTATAAAATCTTTGCCTGGCAAGGAAATACAATAATCCTGAGGATGTAATTCTGTGTTCTGGCAGTTGTAGGATAATTTCTGTGGAGATGACACTGATTGCACTGGTAATAAAGCAGCATGGAAAGGGATGATGTTTATTAAAGTTAAGAAGAAAAGAAAAATAATTTCAGGGCTTAAACTGGGGCTTGGATTTATCCTGGGGCTCTTTATCCTGGGGGTGTGTTATAAATAATTATGTAGTTATTGTCTTTTGCTATTATTGGCTTTTGTAAATTATTTTGATATGGTACATTTGTAATCTCTTTTTAACTGCTTTTGATACAATATAATTTGTCAGCCTTTTCTAGTTAACACCCAAATCCCTGTGTAGATTGTATATCTTAGTGTGATAAATATATATCATAGTTTAGGCTTCGGCAAAGTATTAAATTTGAAGATATCTCCTGTGTATTATAATATTACCTTATCAGAAGTAATTGTAGTTGTGAAATAATAACTTATGCTATTATTTTTGTAATTGAGTGGCAATAGTGAAATAGCTAATGTTGATTGAAAGTACTGGTAAAGATAGCTGGAACATCTGTATGATAACATTGAAAAGAACCAGGCAAATAACACCAACAGCACAAGGAGGAATCCACCCCTGACCCTCAGCTACCAATAACTGTCAAACCCAGAGCAGGGGGCCTTGTGAGGAAATAAAATACAAGGCTCAAAATCACATCTGCGTTGTGGCACAGGCTCTGAGAAGATGGGGTCAAGGTCCAAATAAGATAAAGGATTCCTGGGGCATGTAAACTCAAAGGAATGTTTGAATATGTGTAACCTTCATGAATATGTATTTGAGCAATGCAGTGAGAGAATACACGAGTTGTTAAGGGTGTGCTTTCTGAGTCTGAAAGGCACCCCAGGGCTGAAAACTGCACCTTCTCTCCTTTATTAAACTTGTAAAAATTTTAAAGAGTGAGTCTTGTTGCTCCCAGGGTATTGATTATCCCAGAGTGTTTATAATCCTGGGGGTGTTGTTTATCCTGGGGCTGTTTATCCCGGGGTGTTGTTTATCCCAGGATGCTGATCCTGGACTGTTATGTACCCCAGGGTGTTGATCCTGGGCTGTAGATCCTGGGGCTGTTTTTTATCCCCCTGGGTTGTTGCTTATCTCCCGGGGCTGTTGTTTATCCCATGCTGTTGCATATCCCAGGGGTGTTGCATTGTATATCCCAGGGGTGTTACGTTGTGTATCCCGGGGGTGTTGTGTTTCATGCCCAGGGGCTGTTGTATATCCCAGGCTGTTGTTAACCCGGGCTGTTTTATATCCCAGGGATGTTGTTTACCCCAGCTGTTGTGTTTACCCCAGGCTGTTGTATATCCCAGGCTGTTGTTTACCCCAAGCTGTGGTGTATCCCCGGGCTGTTTTTTACACCCCAGGATGTTGCATACACCCCAGGCTGTTGCTTACCCCCGGTGTTGATCCCGGCTGTTTCTGTCCTGCAGGTCGGAGCTGGAGGACGCGGGCTGGCAGGAGCTGCCGGGGTGCCAGGCTGTTGTTTACACCCCAGGGCTGTTGTTTATACCCCAGGGCTGTTGTTTATACCCCAGGGCTGTTGTTTACCCCCGGCTGTTGTTTACCCCCGGCTGTTGCTCACCCCCGGTGTTGATCCCGGCTGTTTCTGTCCCGCAGGCCGGAGCTGGAGGACGTGGGCTGGCAGGAGCTGCCGGGGTGCCAGGCTGTTGTTTATACCCCAGGGCTGTTGTTTATACCCCAGGGCTGTTGTTTATACCCCAGGGCTGTTGTTTACACCCCAGGCTGTTGCATACCCCAGGCTGTTGCTCACCCCCGGTGTTGATCCCGGCTGTTTCTGTCCCGCAGGCCGGAGCTGGAGGACGCGGGCTGGCAGGAGCTGCCGGGGTGCTGGGCTGTTGTTTACACCCCAGGCTGTTGTTTACCCCAGGGCTGTTGTTTACACCCCAGGCTGTTGTTTACACCCCAGGCTGTTGTTTACCCCAGGGCTGTTGTTTACACCCCAGGCTGTTGTTTACACCCCAGGCTGTTGTTTACCCCAGGGCTGTTGTTTACACCCCAGGCTGTTGTTTACACCCCAGGCTGTTGTTTACCCCCGGCTGTTGCTCACCCCCGGTGTTGATCCCGGCTGTTTCTGTCCCGCAGGCCGGAGCTGGAGGACGCGGGCTGGCAGGAGCTGCCGGGGTGCCAGGCTGTTGTTTACACCCCAGGCTGTTGTTTACACCCCAGGCTGTTGTTTATACCCCAGGGCTGTTGTTTATACCCCAGGGCTGTTGTTTACACCCCAGGCTGTTGTTTACCCCCGGCTGTTGTTTACCCCCGGCTGTTGCTCACCCCCGGTGTTGATCCCGGCTGTTTCTGTCCCGCAGGCCGGAGCTGGAGGACGCGGGCTGGCAGGAGCTGCCCGGGTGCCAGGCTGTGGCTGGCACAGGCTGTGACATCTCCTCGGCCATCTCCGAGTACTACGACCCTCACTACGTGCGCGTGAGGGCTCAGGCAGGGCCCCTGCTGTCCCCGTGGTCCCAGGCCCTGGAGATGGTGCCTGAATACCTCGGTACGAGCTCTGGGTTTGTGGGGACACTTGGCTTCCTTTAGCACCTCAGGCAGGGTTCTGCTCTCAGGTGGGACCCAACCCACAGAGCCTCCAGCCCTGGGACAGCAACAGCAGCAGGAGCTGGAGCTGCTGGAGAGAGCCCAGAGCAGGCAGGGAGCTGCTGCAGGGCTGGAGAGCTCTGAGCCAGCCTGGGAGAGCTGGGGGTGACACCTGGACAGGAGAAACTCCTGCCAGGGCCTGGAGGGATCCAGGAGAGCTGGAGAGGGGCTGGGGACAAGGCAGGGAGGGACAGCACACAGGGAATGGCTGCAGAGTAGGTTAGATGGGATATTGGGAATTAGGAATTGTTCCCTGCATCCCTGGCAGTGCCCAAGGCCAGGTTGGACACTGGGGCTGGAGCAGCCTGGGACAGTGGGAGGTGTCCCTGCCATGGCAGGAGTGGGATGGGATGAGCTTTAAGGTCCTTCCCAACCCAAAGCAGTCTGGAATTAGAGATTTAGAAAAACCACAAATAGTTTCCCCTGCTGCTACTGCAGGACAGGTGAGTTTCCCAACAGGAGCATAACACCAGGCATCTGCAGGTCATGTGGAAAGGGAAAATGATTCCAAGTGATGCTGATTTTCTGACTGAATTTCCTGTCATCTGTATTTTCCCAGATTATTTCTTGGAAAAATCTTTTTGGACAGTAGATTTCTGTAGAATCCCAAAGTGGTGTGAATTGGGAGGGACCTTAAAGCCCATCCCATTCCACCCCCTGCCATGGGCAGGGACACCTTCCATAGACCAGATTGCTCCAAGAATCCTTTTGTGGGAAGTTTGTGGCTTTTCAGCACTTGCAGTGTGGTACAGAAGCCCTCCTTTGATGTTGGGCTCAATAGACTGAGCTAAGTCTCTTGTCTTGCAAGTTTTAGAATAATTTATACTGGGGGTTTTTTTAAAACATTTTCTGGTAATATTTAATTTTAACTGCTTTGTGAACTAGGTGCTGGTAGCTGGCAGTTAGGTTAAATTTCTTTTCTTTTTCTTTCTGAGTCATGAAAGTTTAAGATCCTGTAGGTGATCATTCAAAAGAATTAAAAGTAAGATACCATAGGCAGGTATTTTAGGTTTTTTACTGTAAACTGTTTTTGGGTTGTATTTTCTCAAAGTAGACATCTTTAACTTCTTTTTCTTTCCATACTTGCAGCTCAGATTGGTCCACCAGGACTGGAATTGCAGTCTACAGATGGAATCATAAAAGTTAAGGTTTCTCCTCCAGAAGAAAATCAGAGGAAAAAAATGTGGATCAATGATCTGAGTTTTAAATATAACCTGGTCTACTGGGAAAACTCATCACATGCTCAGGTATGAGCACTTCTTTTTTTGTTATTTAACCTTGCCAGACCTGTCAGAGATGGACTTTAATTCATACTTTGAAATGGAATTGTTTGGCTTTGTCCCTGTGTAGCTGCTCCTGTGTGGTTTGAAAGTTGGAGGAGGTGTTTTTTTCCTTGGTGGGATGATTTTGTTCTTAATATAGGGTTGTTTTATTGGGATTGCCCTGATCCAGGGATTTTTTTTTTGGGGTGTTGTCCTTGTGAGGCATTATGTGTGTCCTGCAGAGCACCCAGAGCTCTCCTGTGAAAAGCAGGAGAGAAACTCTTCCTTTTTATCCTTTTTAGGGAAATGGGTGTCATCTAAATTAGGGCAGGGATTGAAGGGCAATCTGCATTCTTTTGGGAGACCAAATCAAAATCATCTCTACAGAAAGGGCCTGGAGGGGCTGGAGCGTGTCCAGGGCAGGGCACAGAGCTGGGAAGGGTTTGGAGAATTCCTGAGGGAGCTGGGAAGGGGCTCAGCCTGGAGAAAAGGAGGCTCAGGGGGGACCTTGTGGCTCTGCACAACTCCCTGACAGGAGGGGCAGGGAGGGGGAAACACAGGAATGAGGAAAGGACAGGAGGGAACAGCCTCAAGGTGCAGCAGGGGAGGCTCAGATTAAAGGCAGAATAAAAATTCCATCCCATAGTGATCAGGCACTGGGCTGAGCTGCTCAGGGAGGTTTGGAGTCACTGGAATTGTCCCAGAGGAGTCTGGACATGGCCCTTGGGACAGGGTTTGGGGTGATGCTGCTGCTGGGTGCCACTGGGTGATCCTGGAGGGCTCTTCCCAGCTCTGGGATTTTGGGATTCCACATCAAAGGAGCAAAAGGTCCCTAAGTACAAGTTGTGTGTGGTCAGTCACCACCAGGTGTGGGAAACCAAAACCAGGGGGTGGCAGAGGAGAGAGGATGTTGTGTGCTGGAGGGGTGGGAATTTCCTGGTTCATTTTGGAATATCTGTGGGGTGAATTCCTGGGAATTGAAATCCCTCCCCACTTCCATGGCAAAGGAGCCCAAAATGTTCCCTCCTGGCTAAACTGGAAACTTCCCTTTAGGATTTCTCCGGCTCAAACACTGTCCTTACTTTCTCTGTTTTACCTTTCTATGTAGGGTATTATACAAATGGGCTGAAACCCTGCAAAATGATCATTTAAAAGTGTTCCTGGGGATGCACAGTTCCCCTCACAGGCTCTTTGTTTCTTCCAGCTCCAGAATAAAAACATTTTCCCTTTTGACACCATCGATGATCTTGCCCCAAACAGCACCTATTGCTTCAAAGTTCAAGCAAATCTCCCCATGGAGGGAAAGCAAGGCTGGTTCAGCCCCATCAGCTGTGTGAAAACCACCCAGAAAGGTACCCAGGAAATCATGTTGTCTGCAAATCATGGTTTGAATTCAACTGGCACACAGTCAGTTGTTGTGAAGCAGCAGAAATAGGCACCTCATTTTGGTATAAAAAATCTATATATATTATATACATTTACCCTTCTCAATCAACAAAATATGTCAAGGCTAGAGTGTTAATAGTGCAAAAGGGTTTCTGCCATGAGGTGAATTTTGACATTAATTTGGAACAAAAATTTCTTTGTATGTTTTGGAAAACTTGGTTTTTGAATCAGTGTCTGAATCAGGAGGGAAAAAAAAAACCCCAAACCTCTGAGATACTTGGCACTCAATGAATGCACAGAAAGTTAAACTGATTAAAGAAATGCTGGGTTTATATAATCCTTGGTGAATTGATTATTACAGCTGCTGAAGAATGCCCCCTCAAAGCCTGTTTGCCACCTTGTTATTGAAAATTAAATTCTGTGCTGTGCAGTTGCTTATTTTAGGAAAAAAAATAACAGTAGAAAGTCAGAGATTAGATTGGACAGGTGGTGCATCATAATTAGTTGACAGTACATCAAAATGTAAGGAATTGATGGTAAATGAAAATTATTTACAAAATATATAAATTAATACACATCTGTGTCTTTAAAATGTTTAATTATCTCTTGGTTTAAGACAGTTTGTTTACTGAGAAAGGCAGGAACTGCTCTTGAAATGGAGAATGCAAACCCCCTCCCTCCAAATTATTATAATTGTGAAATTAAGGGGCTCTCAGGCAAAGAGATGGGAATTAGGAATAACAGTTCTTTCCTAGGAAAATTAAAATAGCAATGCAGTATTACACAGAACAATCCCAGCCCTGCCAGAGTCAGAATCCAAGCTGACACAGTCAGTCAGTCAGGGTGTTGGCACAGTCCCATTCAATGGTGGCTGCATCCTCCTGCAGGGGCAGATGTGGTTCAGCTGGAGCAGTGCTCCTGGAGAAGGTGCAGTTTCCTCTGAAGCTCCAGGGATGATGAGGAAAGGTCTGGTTTTCCTCTGGAATCCAGTGGGAAGAAGGTTCCTTGGTGTCCAAATGTCAGTTTTTATCTGGGTAGGAAAGGCTTGGCTGCTCCCCTGGCTGGAGCATCTCCCAGTGGGATGATGGAATTTTATCAGTCATGCCCTGGGACTCAGTGGCCATGAACAGGAGATATCTCCTGGAGGGAGGATGGGCTGTGGGAAGATAAAGAACATTGATTACCTGGATTTAACAGCTGCCCATTAACAGGAGATATCTCCCATGGAGATAAGGATCACTGCCCCACCTGGTTTTAACAGATGATGATAGAACACATACAGAATACATACTGTATTGCAACCCAAGACAAATTATTATTGAAATATTTCATTTTTAAATTAAATATTTTAAAATATTAAAGTTATATTTTACTATAAAAATATTAAAAATTAGTATGTATTTTAAAAGCATTTAAATTATTAATACATGTGTATCTTAATAAAATATTACGATAATAGATACATTAAAATTACTTACAAAAAAGTTTTAATTATTTTAATAAAATATTAAAATAAGAATCACATTCATATGTTAATAAACTATTAAAAACAAAAAATCAAAATGTACAATAAATGCATATGTATATTTTATGAATTTTTCTCCTCGTTTTATTCCCTAACCAGTTTATTTCTGCTCCTCTCAATATTTGTGTACTTTAATTTTTTTCCAAATTAACTTTTAGCTGATTTTTTTGTTAAAAGCTTGATAGGTTGCTTTACATACATGCTTTACAATCTTTATAATGTCTAATCCTCATGTTTTCATTATGAGAAACATCAATTCTTTGTCCATAACATGAAGTTTTTTGGTAATTTTGTGTTTCCTTTTCCCCCTGAGCAGTTGAAGATCTCCTGTGTGCCACCAACCTGAGTGTCCTGGCTGTGAACATGAAGTTCCTCCTGCTTTGGAATAACCAGGAGCAGCAGGATGTGACCTACAACGTGCAGTACCTCTTGTGAGTTCAGCCCTTCCCATCCCTGCCAGCTGGAATCCCATTCCTTGTGTTCTGCAAGGATTTCCTAGAAGTTAAAATGAAATTTTTGGTGGCTTTTCGTTGCTGTTAAAGAATTCCATGTAACATCTGAGCCTGGAATTTCAGGGGACTGGGCTGATTTTGGGGGTGTTAAACTCCTGGTGGAAGGGACTTCTAAATGCTGAGGGACATTTTTAAATCTGGGGAACCTGAATTGCTCAGTGGCTTTTTTAATTTGAAGAAATTTGATGAGTAAAAGTGAGCAAAAATACAGGTGGTGGAGGTTCAATTGTAGCAGCTTGGGTTTCTTCTGTCACACCCAAATAGGGGAGAAAACTCAAGGCAGCACATCAAAACCACATTGTATCACATAGAAAAGGTTGTGTCACATAGAAAAGGTTGTGTCACATAGAAAAGGTTGTGTCACATAGAAAAGGTTGTGTCACATAGAAAAGGTTGTGTCACATTTAAAAAGTTGTCACACAGATCTAGGTTATACATAGAAAAGGTTGTGTCACATAGAAAAGGTTGTGTCACATAGAAAAGGTTGTGTCACATAGAAAAGGTTGTGTCACATAGAAAAGGTTGTGTCACATTTAAAAAGTTGTCACACAGATCTAGGTTATACATAGAAAAGGTTGTGTCACATAGAAAAGGTTGTATCACATAGAAAAGGTTGTATCACATAACAAAAAGTATCACATAGAAAAGGTTGTGTCACATAGAAAAGGTTGTGTCACATTTAAAAAGTTGTCACACAGATCTAGATTATACATGGAAAAGGTTGTGTCACATGGAAAAGGTTGTATCACATAAAAAAGGTTGTATCACATTAAAAAATTGTGTCACATAACAAAAAGTATCACATAGAAAAGGTTGTATCACATTTGAAAAGGTTGTATCACATTTGAAAAGTTGTCACACAGAACTAGGTTATACATGGAAAAGGTTGTATCACATTAAAAAGTTGTATCACATAAAAAAAGTATCACATAATAAACCAATCAAGTCACAAAGTCCCCCTCATGTCACCTGGAATAAGCCTTGTATCACATCAAACCCCATCATATCACAGATAAAAACACTGTGTCACACTGATAAAATCAGATAAAAATAATATTGCATCAAAAAACAAGGAATCCCATCCCATCCCATAAAACCCCATGGAATCACATCCAAAAACCCCATTAAGAAGCAGTTCTATAAACCTGTACCTCAGTCTCCAGCTGTTCATGAATATTGTGGCCAGCACCTCATTGAAGAGGAGGGATCCCCCTGGAATTCCTTGGGAATTCTTTTGGCCTGCCAGGAACCCAATGGGCTGCAGGAGCTCTGTGACAACTTTTCCTTTGGATTTTCAGAGCCTCTCCACCCCACATTTCATTTTCTCTGCTGAGGTTGGGATTTCTATTTCCTGACCCTTTTATCTTCATTGTTCCACTCAGAAACATCTCATTAAAATGCTGATTTTTATTTTTATTTTTAATAATTTAAATTACTAGAGGCCTTTTTGTCCAAAACTGAGCTGAGTGCAGCACAAACAAACGTGATTTTCTGTAGGAATTCTGGGAGCTCACATCACAACTCTGGAATTCTCCCTTGCAGGGGGTACCTGAAGAGGCAGAATGATGATTACTCAGACAAGTGGCTCAGTGTCCCCAGGTGTGAGAACATCACCAGCACCTGGTGCAACTTCTCCTCCATCATCACCACCACCACTGCATTTTATTATCTGCGGGTGCAGGCCAGGCAGGGACACAACAAACCCTGCTTGTCCAGGGAGGTCAAAGTGGATCCTCTGAAAACAAGTAAGGAAATTGTTTCCTGAAATATTCCTTGCTCAGCAAACCTGTGCCAAATGTCTTTATGAGCTAACAGGAGGCTGCAGAGGGGATTTCACAAGAATATAGTGAAAAGAATTGAAATATTTCTCAGGACTTGAGATTCTGAGTAGAACTATTAAATTTTAACTTTTTTTTTTTTTTTTAATAAAGATTATCATGGATTTCACTGACAGTATTTGATGCAATGTTTTTAGTTGTAATTTTTTCAGTTGGATTTCAATGATTTATTTTTTTGTTTCAGATGTAATTGGCCCTCCTGGTGTGAGGCTGGACCTCAGTGACACTTTGCTCCACATCCTTATTTCTCCTCCAGGAGGAGCTGAGGATGAAATCATGAGGGAGAACTATGATTTGTCCTACAGGATCCTGTACTGGAAGAATTCCTCATATAAGGAGGTGTGAACTAATTAAATACAGGATAAAATGGATTCTGACTTAAATCCTGAGTTTCCATTCTCCCTGAGGAGCTCCTTTCCCAAAGAGCCATTCATGATACATTCATGGTGTACCAGTATTTAAAAAGTCACATTTTTGTGGTTTTTTAATGGAAGATTCTATCAAAACCATGACCACTGGGACTTTTATCACCCAGTGGTTGAGATTTTTGTGTAGCTGTTTTAGAAATCTGATCACTGTGATTTTTATCTCCCAGTGATGGATTAAAATCCCAATTTCCATGGATGTGGCTGTGTGCAATGTGATGGAAAAAACTCCTCAAACACTGGAGTCCTGCATGCTTTTAGCTCCCACTTTAATGGATCTTTCCAAGTTCTTTAAATACTTTTTAGGATAAAATATTTCACAGTAATTGGTAAGAGGGGGAAGAAGAGAAGGAAGCAAACTGCAACAGGAAGGAAACTTGGCATTGTGACATTTCAGAATGGGGGTTCTTGCCCAGGAAGTGTTTGCTGAGTTTGCTTGGGAGTGGTTTCTTTATTTTGTTGAATCTGGGTGCCCAGGGAGGTGGTGGAGGTCCTGGAAGTGTTCCAGAGACTTCTGGATGTGGCCCTTGGGGTGGTGCTGGTGGGACTGGATGAGCTGGGCTCTCTCCAGCCCTGCTGATTCTGGGCTTGCAGCAGGGGCTGACAGTTCCCAGAATCACAGAGCCTGCAGTTCCCACCTGTTGGACACCCCTGTGATCTGATCCCTCCTGTTTTCCTTCTTTCTTTTGGCAGGAGGAGGTGCAGCAGAAGGAGGTGAAGCAGACCATAGCCACAGTGTCTGATGTGTCCCCCTCCAGCCTGTACTGTGTCAAAGTGCAGGCCCTGTCAAAGAGCTACAACAAGAGCAGTGCCTACAGCCAGCAGCAGTGCATCCACACCCCTGCAGGTGGGTGCAGGGGAGCTGGGGGCTCCCTGCCCAGGCTGCCACACTGGCCTGCTGGGAGGGACAGGTGTCTGCTGAGAAAGGCAGAAACTTCTCTTTGAAATGGAGAATGGAAACCCCCTCCTCCAAATTATTATCATTGTGAAATTAAGGGGCTCTCAGGCAAAGATAAGGGAATTAGGAATAACAGTTCTTTCCTAGGAAAATTAAAATAGCAATGCAGTATTACACAGAACAATCCCAACCCTGCCAGAGTCAGAATCCAAGCTGACACCCGTCAGTCAGTCAGGGTGTTGGCACAGTCCCATTCAATGGTGGCTGCATCCTCCTGCAGGGGCAGATGTGGTTCAGCTGGAGCAGTGCTCCTGGAGAAGGTGCAGTTTCCTCTGAAGCTCCAGGGATGATGAGGAAAGGTCTGGTTTTCCTCTGGGATCCAGTGGGAAGAAGGTTCCTTGGTGTCCCAAATCTCAGTTTTTATCTGGGTAGGAAAGGCTTGGCTCCTCCCCTGGCTGGAGCATCTCCCATGGGATGATGGAATTTTATCAGTCATGCCCTGGGACTCAGTGGCCATGAACAGGAGATATCTCCTGGAGGGAGGATGGGCTGTGGGAAGATAAAGATGATTGCCCAGCTGGTTTAAAGATGGCCCATGAGCAGATAATGTGTGCCAGGAGATCAGGGGCACTGCCCCACCTGGGTTAACAGATGGGACAGAATTCACATTGCTGGCCACAATCAGCTCTTTTGTGAGATTCATCTTTGCTTGCAAGACCTCCTTAGCCAGCAAAGAGAAGAAGAGATCTGGGAGAGCTGTGCAGAGATTCTGCAGAACAACTTTATTTCTATGAAGGGGTCTGTCAGCAAATCCAAATCCATAGAATATCAAGGGAGTTTTATAGGGGTGAGGTGACTCAAAAAGTGACCAGTAAAATTATAAATTGAAAACTATCCAATTACTTTAAGGTTTTAGTAAAGATAAAGACCAATAGAAACTCTAAAACATAACAGGGAGTCTGGGGGTGGGGTAAACATTCCTCTGACATGAGTCATTCTAAGGAAGGATTTCTTATCTCAGGGGAGGAGGTTCCAAGGGGGCCCTACAGGGGTATCTGAACCATCCACAGGTGGGCACACCTGGCAGTTCCTCCCCTCTGCAGGGGGAATTGTTACCCCAGCTCCCAGCTCAGAGCTCCTGGCAGCACCTGGCTGGGCAGAGAGCTTCACTTCCCAGTCCTGCATCCTGGGAGGGAGCAGGGAGTCACCAAATTCCACCTTTTCTGGGGTGTTTTATCCTTGACACTGCCTTAGTCCTTCTGGGAATGGATCTCCTGTGCTGCAGAGTGAGGAGATAAATCAGATTTGTTAGGGCTGAAAGCTCATCTTGGTGCAAAGGGAGAGTGGGGGGATTGCACTCACTCAGGAGAAAAGAGCAAATCCTGGTGAAGATAATTGGCCACATCAAATTTTATTAACACTCTGAAAAATTCTGACTCTTCCAACTGCCTGTTTTGATTTTAGTTCATAAAAACTAGTGTAGTGGTTTTGGTTCATCAACTGAATTTTTTTTTTTGTTAGGTAGGATTAGGGGGAAGGCAAAATAGGCTTAACTCCAAATGGTACAAAGAGAAACTTTATTATTAGAAATGGTAAGAAAAAAAATTTAAAATAAAATTTTAGACCACTCTTCCTCCCCCCACACATTTATTTTCTTTCACACTGAAAATTGTGAAACAATCAAATAGTGAAATAATTAAATAGTGAAACACATAAACTTTCTTCTTGGTGTAACAATGTAATCAACCTTAAAAATCTGACACTGATTATCCTTGTAAGGTCAAAAAAAACTACCCAGGTCTGGGCAGGTAAAAATTTCAAAAAATCTTTACAAATCACCACACTGCTTTAAATCTAAGAAAATGTAATAACAGCAATGCTTGACTCCCATTCAGGATTCATTTCTATTGTCATCCTCACTGCTGTGTCTTATCAAGCCTCAAAAGAATCAAATGCTACTTTTTACCTGAATTAGATAAATATTTTAATCTGTTTTCCTAGGTATTTCTCTTCCCTTTATCCTGCTTTTTAATGAATCTCTAAATGCAAGCTGTGCCTTCAAGGCAGACATGCCCTGACTTTCCCATGTTTTTATAGCCCAGAGTGAAAACCTTCCATTCTTTGATCATAAAATGAGACCTGATGATGTCCTTGGGATTACTTTGGATTATTGCTGGTGCCTGTTAATTTTAGAATCACCAAACTCCTTTCAGTTTGTTGAGATAATCATGGAATGGTTTGGGTGGGAAGGACCTTGGGGATCATTTAATCCCACCCCATCTATGGCAGGGACACCTCCCAGTGTCCAGCCAGGGATGCAGGGAACAATTCCTAATTCCCAAAATCCCATCAAACCTGCTCTGCAGCCATTCCCTGTGTCCTGTCCCTCCTGCCTTGCCCCTCTCCAGGTGAGCACCCCCAGCTGGTGCTGGTGGGACTGAATTATCTTGGAGATCTCTTCCCACCTTGGTGATTCTGTGTTCTTGTATTATAAAATATTTTATGGCTTCTTTAATCAAAGTAATCTCAGATACTGGCACAGTTTTGCCTGGTGCCCATGGCTGCGTGATGTGAAATGTTGAATTATTTGATAAATTCTGCAGCACATTTGGTGCTGTGCTGTCATTTCTGCTGGTTCTAAATGGTTTTTGTTCCCAATTTTAGGTACACCTTTACCTCTGATCGTTTTTGCAATTTTCATGGGTGCCCTGCTGGTTGTCCTGCTGCTGGCTGCCTCTCTTGCTTTTGTGTTCTACCAAGCCTACAACAAAATCAAATATGTGTTCTTCCCCTCCTGCCAGCCCCCCCTGAACATCGAGGTGAGCTCTGACTTCTCAGTCATTACTCAGCTTCTTTTTAGGAAAATGAACTTTCATTATCTTGAAAAAAAAAAAAAAAAAAGATGTTCATCTGTTCTGGGTCATCCAGGGTTCACTTTAGAGGTTTTATCAGTGGTTTATCTCCAGACCTTTGTCCAACCTCCAGCCTGGCAGTAAAGAACCTGACAAATCACATTTGTGTGACTGTGGTGTTAAGCAGAATTAGTATTGAATTATTGAAATCAGTATATAATTATTATTTATGAATGATCATCTCTTCCCCCTGTGCTTCTGTCCTCAGGGGTTTGGAGCACAGCTCTTCAGCAGCCCTTACCTGGCAGCTGCAGAGGAACCTGTGGAGAGCTGCTGTGTGATTGAGTCCATGGTCACAGAGGAGGGAAACCAAACTGATTTTACAGACTACAAACATTCCAAAGAGAGCAGCCGAGACTCAGGGAATTATTCCAACGACGACAACACTGCTGGCAGCAAAGGATCCAAGGAAACCCTGGAAAAGGAAACGGTGTAACCTTGGGGAAAGAAAATCCATTGTGGGATTGTCAACCTCACAAACACTTCAAACCTTCTTGTGATGCAAGTCCCAGCCCGAGGGGACTCTGTGACTTTTGGGATGCTAAAGGGGACACTGTGACATTTGGGATCAAAACTGACCCTTTGGGATCCTGAGGGGGACACTGTGACATTTGGGATCAAAACTGACCCTTTGGGATCCTGAGGGGGACGCTGTGACATTTGGGATCCTGAGGGGAACTCTGTGGCATTTGGGATCCTAAAGGTGTCATTGTGACATTTGGGATCCCAAGGGCACACTGTGACATTTGGGAACATGAGTGGGACACTGTTACATTTGGGATCCTGAGGGGGACTCTGTGACATTTGGGATTCCAAAGGGGACACTGTTACATTTGGGATCCTGAGGGGGACTCTGTGACATTTAGGATCCTGGGGGGGTACTGTGACATTTGGGATCCTGAGGGGAGCACTGTGACATTTGGGATCCTGAGGGGACACTGTTACATTTGGGATCAAAACTGACCTTGGGATTCTGAGGGGGACTTTGTGACATTTGAGATTCCAAAGGGGACATTGTGACATTTGGGATCAAAACTGACCTTTGGGATTCCAAAGGGGACATTGTGACATGTGGGATCAAAACTGACCCTTTGGGATCCCAAAGGGAACACTGTGACATTTGGGATCCTGAGGGGATCACTGACACTTGGGATCCCAAGGGCACTCTGACCTTTGGGATCTCTGGGTTTGGGTTCCCAGAGCTGCCCTTGCTGGGGGAGCTCCTCCCCCCTGGCTGGCAATGTCCCAGTGTCCCCAGTGTCCCCAGTGTCCCCAGTGTCCCCAGTGTCCCCAGGGCTGTCCCTGCACCAGGAGCAGCCTGGGGCACTTCTGTACTTGAAGCTGCTGAGCTGAAGGAAGGCTGGAGCTCCCAGGTGGAGTCAGTGCCAGGTTCACTCAGAAGGAAATCCTGCTGGACAATCCTCTGGAATTTCACTTTCCCTTCAGCCCCTGGGCAGTGCTGGGTCAGCAGGAGAGGGCTGGAGGTGCCAAGGGACAGGAGAGCAGAGTGAGGAGCTGGGGTTGCTCAGGGGATCCTCAGGGATTTCTCCTGGGTTCCTCATGGAATTCCTCAAGGGCTCCTCATGAAATTCCTCAAGGCTTCCTTATGGCATTCCTCATGGATTCCTCATGAGTTCCTCATGGATTCCTCATGAGTTCCTCATGGGATTGCCCAGGGGCTCCTCATGGGTTCCTCAGGAATTCCTTATGGGATTCTCAGGAATTCCTCATGGGATTGCTCAAGGGTTTCTTATGGGTTCATCACAGAATTCCTCATGGGTTCCTCCTGGGATTCTCATGGATTCTGGGATGAGCAGCCCCAGAGGAGCTGAGGAAATTAATTCCTCATGGGTTCCTCCTCAGGAATTCCTCCTGGGATTCTGATGGGTTCTGGATGAGCAGCCCAGAGGAGCTGAGGGAATGAGGAATTCCTTATGGATTCCTCATGGGATTCTCTTGGATTCTTCATGGGATTCTCAGGAATTCCTCATGGGATTCTCATGGATTCTGGGATGAGCAGCCCCACAGGAGCTGGGGAATGAGGAATTCCTCCTGGATTCCTCATGGGATTCTCAGGAATTCCTCCTGGATTCTGATGGACTCTGGGATGAGCTGGGCCATGCCTGGAGCAGGGGCTGAGCTTTCCCAGTCCCGTTTTCCAGCAGATTTTCCCTCCAGCCCAGCAGGTTGTGCTGCAGCCACGTTTCAGTTGCCACGTTCCACGTTTGCCATGCTGACTCTTCCAGAGTATTTTCTTTTTTTTATTTTTTTTTTTTATGAAGAAACTTTTTAATGAAGATTTTTTTATTGAAGAAAAATTGAGGAGTGAGCTGGGTTTGAGCGTCCCATGGGCTGCTGCTGTTTGTTCTGACTAGGAACTCTTGATGTTTATATTTCCTTTTTTACTTTCATTTTGAAGATATCACCTAATTTTATAAATTTCCTATCCCTGTGTTCATTGAAGAACATAATAAATAAATTTTGCACATTTGCTTCTTATCCCTGCTTTGGTCCTGTGTGGTTTTGGTGTGGTTGACATGGAAACTGTCCTTCCTGAAAAACCCAAAAATTGGATTTTTCACTGCCAGATTTTAAACAAATCACCCAAAGAATGTTCCTGAAAGAGGGAGAATCATGGACAGGCAATCCCTGTTTTCAGCTGGAGTGCAGAACCAAATGCATGCTGATAAATGGATATTTATTGGATTTAATTATTATATTTTATACTCTAAATGTGCAAATAGAAAATCTTTTCAGTGGGGCCAGAAGCAACAAAACCAGAAGAGTGGGATGGAAAAACTCCTTGAGTCAAAGGGTAGTTAAATTATTACTACTACTACTACTACTACTATTATTATTATTATTATTATTATTATTATTATTATTATTATTATTATTTACTATATACTATATACTATATACTATATAGTATTTTATTTATATATAACTTATATTTATTGTTATTCTAACAATAATATTGTCAATTATTATAATAATTCATTATTTATTTAAATAATATTATCATTATCATCATTATATCATTATATTCTATATATAATACAATATATTATTTATATATATAAATTATATTTATTGTTATTCCAACAATAATATTATTCATTATTATAATAACTCATTATTTATTTAAGTAATAATATCATTATCATAATTATATTATTATATACTATATATAATATAGTATATTATTTTTATATATAACTTATATTTATTTCTATTCTAACAATAATAACATTATTATAATAATTCATTATTTATTCAGATAATATTATCATAATTATATATTAGTATGTAATAGATAACATTTTATATATATTGATATTAATAATTCAATATTTAAATAGTATTATCATTATTGTTATATACTATTATATACAATGTATTATATATTATTATATGTTACATAATAATAATAATAATAATAATAATAATAATAATAATAATAATAATAATGCTACCAGTTCCAGTTTATGGATGGGATTTCTGGGATTTCTCCCAGAAGAAAAAATAATAACCATAATAATAATAACAATAATAACAAAACTAATTAAAAATACAGTGTTTTCCATTAATAAAACCTGGTCCAGCCCAGGTTTCTTTGGTTCTCTGCCACATTAACCACACCAAGTGCTGCTTTAATTGAGCTCTAATTAATGACAGGAATTTTGCATTTACTGTGGTGCTCAAACACACCCAGGAAATGTCATGGCTGGAAAAATCAACAATCTAAATCTAAAAAGATGACTCTTCTTTCACCTGGAAAATCTCTTCTTTCCTCTGGAAAATTGACTCTTCTTTCCCCTGGAAAATTCACTCTTCATTCCCTTGGAAAATCTCTTCCTTGCCCTGGAAAATCTTTTCTTTCCCCTGGAAAATTTCTTTCCTTTGGAAAAATTCTTGTTTCCCCAGGGAAAAAAATCTTTCTCCTGGAAAAACTCCTCTTTCCCTTGGAAAATCTCTTTTTTCCCCTGGAAAATTCACTCTTCTTTCCCCTGGAAAAAAAACAAAAAACTTTTGTTTCATTTGGAAAAATTCTTTCTCCTGGAAAAACTCTTCTTTCCTCTGGAAGATCTTTTCTTTAACCCTGGAAAATCTCTTCCCTGGAAAATCTTTTCTTTCCCCTGGAAAATCTCTTCTTTCCTCTGAAAAATTCACTCTTCTTTCCCATGGAAAATTTCTTCTTTGCCCTGGAAAATCTCTTTATTCCCTTGGAAAATCTCTTCCTTGCCCTGGAAAATCCCTTCTTTCCCCTGGAAAAATTCTTTCCTTTAGAAACATTCTTCTTTCCCTTGGAAAAATTCTTCTTTCCCTTGGAAAATCTCTTCTTTCCCCTGGGAAATCTCCTCCCTCCCTCCATCAGGACTTGTTTATAAATCAGGAGTTTCACCCCTCTCACTTCAGCTGAGCTCCTGACTCATTTTTCTCCTCACTCTTCCCCACAAATGCCATTTCTGGCCCTTTGGTGGCCTCCTCAAAGCTTCTTCACTTCTCTGACCCTTTCCTCACCCCTCTGTTTCTCAGGGGAGGTTCAGATCAGAAATCAGAAATATTTTTTTTTTCTCTCACAGAGTGATCAGCCCCCGGGCTGGGATTCCCAGGGAGGTTTGGAGTCTCTGGAATTGTCCCAGAGGGGTCTGGATGTGGCCCTTGGGGACAGGGTGACATCACAAAATGGGAGTTTTGTCACCAGAGAAGGTGCATTCCTTAAATTAACCTTTTAATTCCCTGCACATCCCTCACCAAAACCTGATCCAGGAGGGATTTTCATCCAGAGGAGCTGCAGGGCTGGGAGAGCTCAGAGCCCCTGGCAGGGCCTGAAGGGGTTAAAAAAAGAGGGAGGGAGATTTTTATAGGGGCAGAAAGTGATGGGACAGGGAGCAGTGGCATTGAACTGGGTGGGATTTGGGGAATCTGGGATTCTGGGAATCTGGGATTTTGGGAATCAGGGATTTTGGGAATCAGGGATTTTGGGAATCGGGAATTGCTCCCTGGCAGAGGGGGGATGGAATTCCCAGGGACAGTGGGAGGTGTCCCTGCCAGGGATGGGCTGGCACTGGGTGGGATTTGGGTCCCTCCAACCCAAACCAGGCTGAAGTTCTGTGGTTCTCCCCAAATGTCACAGCTTGAGGAACTTCCTTTGGCCTCTGGGATCCTTTTGTTCCCACAGCTCTCCACCCTCCCAGTCATGCCCAGACACCCAAATTAAGGATGAATTTCCACTCCTGCCTTTTCTCAGAAAAGCTGATCAGGCAGACAAGTCCATTCCTGGCTGGGGATAAAGGAGAGTTTATCTCTGCACATGAGTTTTCTCTGTTTGCTCATGGAAACTGCTCTGAGCAGGCTCTGCCTGCTGCACTTCCCCTGTCTGCAGGAACCTTGATTTCATCACAGATTTACTGTAAGTGAATCACTAAACCCTTTTTTTTCATTTGAACTTTAATCCTCATGGTGAAGTGCACACACACAATGGCCCCAAAGGCTTTAGGTGAGCCTGGCCCAGCTCTGAACTCAGCAAACCCCAAATCCTGCCCCAGGTCAGGGCACAGAACACTGAACACAACCAGGGAGGGAGGAGTTGGTTTTTTCCTTCCTGATCTTTGTGACTTCTCCCTTTGTGCCCAAACCTGAACCTCGAGAAATCACAGAGCCCCAGACTGGGCTGGGCTGGAAAGGAGCTTAAAAATCATCCATTAAAACTCCAATCTGCTCCTGGGGTGACAGAATTCCCTTAATTCTGCTCCTGAACCCTCAGATGTGGCACCTTCCAGGACCTAAAGGGGCTCCAGGAGAGGGGCTGGGGACAGGACACAGAGGGCAGGGCAGGGCTGGCACCAAAAACTGGCACCAAATTCCTTTCTGAATTGGAGATGCCTCTTCCCACACCTAAATAATTTTTCATCTCCCTCCAAGAGGCCCCATCAGCATCCAGCTCATCCCAAAACATCAGCAAAGCCAAATTTGCAGCTGACCAGACCAATGTGGGTTTTCTGTAATTTTTTTTTTTCTTTTTCAGGTCAGGCCACTTTCAAACAACTCAGTTCTGTTTCTCTTCCAGGAAGAAGTTTGAAAATCCAAGCAGCAAAAACACCAGGAGAGGCAGGGAATGAGGTCAGAACTTGAAGAGCTTTTGGTGTAATAAGTTTGGAATTTGTTTGAAGTTTTCTGAAGTGTAATTTGAATAGGACAGGGGATCCTTCCTGTTTTTCTCTCTCATTTCAGTTTCCTGTCTGGGTTACCCGTGGTTGTTCACACGAACAGAGGGGTGATTGAGGAACATGAGGCTGATTTCTCACCCAGATCATTGTGGTCCTAAAACTGTTCACATTCTGATCCCTGCCTGATGTGGAACAGCCCCTGCCTCTGGGGATTCATTTCTCCTCTCTTTCTCTCTGTTATTTTATTTTTTTTTTCCCCTTATCTTTTTGCAGATTGAATTTTTGTTTCAAGGTTCTGTGCTGGAATTTTGGCTGCAGGAAAATCAGGGAATAATTTATGCCCCACTGTCTGATTTGACATTGACTTTGCTTCCCTCTCCCCAGGCTCAAAGACAAGCAAGCCAGCACACAGAATTACCCCTGAGCTCCTGCAGGCTCTGCAGGTTTCCTGGGTTATTGATATTATTTTCTTATTATTTTCTTTTTGATTTAAAAATCCATCTCTCTCTTCCCTCTCCCTTCATTAAATCACTTTATTCTCCATTCTCCTTAAGCTCCCATTTTTAATTAACCATCCCTCATCAGCCATGGTGGAAACCAGATCTTCATTAACCTTTTCTCCCTCTGACCCCCTCCCACCAGAGGCAGTAATTTCTTAATTTCTTGGGCTTTGACTTCTCAGGAAGCTCCAGATAAAACCAAAACCCTGCCTGAGTTTCCCTTCTGGTTTGGCAAAGGGCAAACAAGTTCTGGGATTTCTGTAATAAAACCTTTCCTTTGCAGCAGGGAGGGGGAACCCCCTCTGCACAAGTCACAAGTCGAGTTTCTTTCATTTCCAGTTCCTCCACACTTCCCTCATCAATCAGAATCTCATTAATGAAGGTTCCCCTCAAATTCAAGTCACTCTGAATTCAGAGCTCTGCTCTTTAATGTCCCTGGGGTGTCACACCTGAGTTTTCATGGTTTGGGTCTTTAAAGAGAAAGGAGCAGTGGTTGGTTGTTGGAAAGTTGTTTATTGCAGGAATACATCAGTCTGGAAGGAAAAGAATTCAGAATATTGAAGTTGATGCTAAAAACTAAAAGTTTTCTGGCACAGAGTCCTGAGCAGCAGCAGCAGCTCTCTGGGATTTTTTCTTCTTCCTCCTTTTCTTCTTTTCTGCCTGGTGCTGATGGTGATCTCTCACCCCAGTACAGGAGTTTTTATTCATGAATCATCCAGTGAGCTAAAAACAGGAATCGAAAACATTCTCCTTACACCTTTCAGAGCTCAGTTCTAAAGCACCAAAGTGGTGTCAGTCCTTACACATAGTTACACATAATTGCATAATAAATACTCATAATTTACACATAATTACATAATAAATACACACCATTTACAATTTGCAATTTGCAATTTACAACTTACAATTTACAACTTACAACTTACAATTTACAATTTACAATTTACAATTTGCAATTTGCAATTATTTACAATTTACAATTTACAATCTAGTTCTATTTATTCACATAAATGGTTCTATCTGCTATATTTAGAAATGCAAGCAATGCTCTTATTATGTTCTTGTTATGTCTGGGGCTAAGTTACTGAACTTCTAACTAGGCTTGGACTTTGAACTAGACTTTGGGGACTTAAAGTATATTCCTACTTACTTAACACTAAAACTTGCACTTTTACTTCGTGGCTGTGTGGCCTAATAATATTCCTATTTATTTAAAAATCAAATTTACACTTCTACTTCTTGTCTGTGTGGCTTAATAATATTCCTACTTATTTAAAACTCAGACTTTTACTTCATGTCTGTGTGGCTTGATATATTTTAATTTCTCTAAAGGCTTTTTAAATTAATTATTTTTTATTTTTATTATTATAATTATTCATTTTTAAAAATATTTAAATATTATTAATTATTAATTAATTTTTAAAATATTAATTAAATTCAATCCCTGCCCTCTGTTCTCTCTCCGAGGGGCTCAGAGAAGTTTCTGGTTTATCCACTAAAGGATATTTTCCAGTCCCAGCGTGTCCCTGAGCCCGGGGTTAGCGGGGGCGGAATTCAGGGAATTCCCGCAGCCCGGGACGTGCCGCCCTCCGCAGGGTCCGGAGCAGCTTTACCGCTCTGTTTGGAGTTCATCCTTTGTCTCAGGGCTAAAGGCTGAGATTATTACCTGGTTTATCGTGATTATCGCCTGATTTATCGCTGCCCCGCCCTGCAAACAGCCCGGGGCTGAGAGAGAAAACGCGGAATCCGCAATTGAAGTGACTCATCCGTGGGGAACCGGAGCTGCCCTGCCCCGCTGCTCCCTTTTATCGCACGGAAATCCCAGCGGTGACAGGGACCCGAACATCACCAGGTTCACTGGAGAGATTTAAATCCCCCAAACATCACCAGGATTCACTGGAGAGATTTAAATCCCCCAAACATCACCAGGATTCACTGGAGAGATTTAAACCCCGACCTTGCAGCAGTAACAGGGACCCCGAACATCATCAGGATTCACTGGAGAGATTTAAATCCCCTGACCTTGCTCTGTTTCGGCTGTCGGCAGTCCAGCTGACATAACGCTGCTGTTATTAATAATGACAATAATATTAATAATAGTGCAACCAGCGCGGTTCCCCTGTGAAGGGTTCAGGGAGAGGATTTTGGCCGAGCTCAGGAAATCCCATTTATTTTATCTGATTTAACCGCGGCAGTGCCGGGGATCTCAGAGCTGCGGCAATTCCTCAAACGCGTTTTGTTAAATCGAGTCACAGTCTTGGGGACACGCAAGGTTTGGGGTCACTGTCACCAGGACTGCAGGTTTGGGGTCAGTGTCACCATGGGAGGCAGGTTTGGGGTCAGTGTCACCAAGGGCTGCAGGTTTGGGGTCAGTGTCACCAGGAACTGCAGGTTTGGGGTCGGTGTCACCAGGAACTGCAGGTTTGGGGTCAGTGTCACCAGGGACTGCAGGTTTGGGGTCGGTGTCACCAGGACTGCAGGTTTGGGGTCAGTGTCACCAGGGGCTGCAGGTTTGGGGTCAGTGACACCAGGGGCTGCAGGTTTGGGGTCAGTGACACCAGGAACTGCAGGTTTGGGGTCAGTGTCACCAGGGGCTGCAGGTTTGGGGTCAGTGTCACCATGGGAGGCAGGTTTGGGGTCAGTGTCACCATTGGCTGCAGGTTTGGGGTCAGTGTCACCAGGAACTGCAGGTTTGGGGTCACTGTCACCAGAGGCTGCAGGTTTGGGGTCGGTGTCACCAGAGGCTGCAGGTTTGGGATGGGGATGGGGATAGGGATAGGGATAGATAGAGGTATAGGTAAAGGCATTGGGATAAAGGGATAAAGGGATAGGGATAAAGGGATGGGATAGAGATAAAGGGATAGGGAAAAGGGATGGGATAGGGATAAAGGGATAGGAATAATGGGATAGAAATAGGGATAGGAATAGGTATCGGGATAGAGATAAGGGATAAGGGGCTAGGAATAGGGATAGGTATAGGGATAAGGGGACAAAGGGATAGGGATAGGAATAAAGGGATAGGGATAGGGACAATGACAAGGACAATGACAATGACAATGACAATGACAATGACAATGACAATGACAATGACAATGACAATGACCGAGGATGAAGGCGGGAGCAGGAAGGGACAGGGGCAGATACCCGGACAGGACAGGAGAAGGGGCCGGAGCCGGGACTGAGCCAAGGCGGGCGGCAGGAGAAACACCCGGGACAGCCCCGGCACAGCCCGGATCCTGCGGGGCGGGGCCGGGCCGGGCCAGCCCCGGGGAAGTGACAGGGGCGGTGTCAGGGGCGGTGACAGGGGCGGTGACAGCGGCTGTGACCGCGCTGGTGGCGCTGGCGGGGTCGGAGCGTGCGGCCGCCCCAGCCCGGCCCAGCCCAGCCCGGCCCGGCCCGGCCCGGCTCGGGGGGACCCGCGGCCGAGCGGGGCCATGCGGGGCCGGGCACGGCTGCGCTCCCCGCCGCTCTCCGTGCTCCAGCTCCAGCTCCAGCTCCTGTTCCTGCTGCTGTTCCTGCTGCTGTTCCTGCTGCTGGGCTCGGCGCGGGCCGCGGCCGCGGGTGGGTGCGGGGCCGGAGTGCGGGGGATGCGGGATTTGGGGGATGCGGGATTTGGGGGGATACGGGATTTGGGGGGATGCGGGATTTGGGGGGGATGCGGGATTTGGGGGATGCGGGATTTGGGGGGGATGCGGGATTTGGGGGATGCGGGATTTGGGGGGGATGCGGGATTTGGGGGATGCGGGATTTGGGGCCATGCGGGGCTTGGGGCCATGCGGGATTTGGGGCCATGCGCTGTTTTGGGGGGATGCGCTGTTTAGGGGTGATGCGGTGTCTTGGGGGGATGCGGGGTTTGAGGGGATG
Source organism: Oenanthe melanoleuca (assembly GCF_029582105.1). Lineage (NCBI taxonomy): Eukaryota > Metazoa > Chordata > Aves > Passeriformes > Muscicapidae > Oenanthe > Oenanthe melanoleuca. The sequence continues at coordinate 111,224,546 of NC_079333.1, read as the reverse complement.
CTGGATTTGGGGCCATACGGTGTTTGGGGTGATGCGGTGTTTGGGGCCATGTGGTATTTTGGGGGGATGCAGGATTTGAGGAATGCGGGCTTTGAGGTCGTGCGGGGTTTGGGGGGGATGCAAGGTTTGGGGGAATGCGGTGTTTGGGGGGATGCGGTGTTTGGGGGGGATGCGGTGTTTGGGGGGATGCGGTGTTGGGGGGGATGCTGGATTTGGGCCCATGCGGTATTTAGGGGGGTGCAGGGTTTGGGTCATGCGGGATTTGGGGTCATGCGGTGTTTGCAGAATGCGCTGTTTAGGGGGATGCGCGGTTTGGGTCATGTGGGGTTTAGGGGGAGCAGGGTTTGGGGCGATGTGGGGTTTGGGGTCATGCGGGGTTTTGGGGCCATGCGAGATTTGTGGCCATGTGGTGTTCGGGGATGCAGTGTTTAGGGGATGCCGTGTTTGGGTCATGCGGGATTTGGGGGGGAATGCAGAGTTTAGGGGATGCAATGTTTAGGGGATGCAATGTTTAGGGGATGCAATGTTTAGGGGATGCAATGTTTAGGGGATGCTGGAGTTTGAGGATGCAATGTTTAGGGGGTGCAGTGTTTAGGGGGTGCAGTGTTTAGGGGATGCAATGTTTAGGGGATGCAGTGTTTAGGGGGTGCAGTGTTTAGGGGATGCTGGATTTTGGGCCGTGCTGGATTTTGGGCCATGCCGGGTTTGGTGCCCGGGCTCGGGTGGCCACGGCCGCGCTCTCGGTCGCCGCTCGGTGCCGGGGCCGCGCTCTGCTGTCCCTCCCCGCGGGTTTTTGGGGCTCAGTCCGGGTTTGGATCAGTCTCTCCTGTCCCTCCCCGCGGGTTTCTGGGCTCAGCCCGGGTTTGGATCAGTCTCTCCTGTCCCTCCCCGCGGGTTTTGGGGCTCAGCCCGGGTTTGGGGTCGGTGCTGCCCAGCCCGGGGCTGCTGCTCCCAAAATGGAGCTCAGTAATGCCAGTTTGGGCTCAGTAATCCCAGTTTGGGCTCAGTAATCCCAGTCTGGGCTCAGTAATCCCAGTTTGGGCTCAGTAATCCCAGTTTGGGCTCGGTAATCCCGGTTTGGGCTCAGTAATCCCAGTTTGGGCTCAGTAATCCCAGTTTGGGCTCAGTAATACCAGCTCCAGGTGTGTCCCAGGGCTGCAGCCAGGCTGGGAGAGCTGGGGGTGCTCACCTGGAGAGGAGAAGCTGCAGGGAGAGCTCAGAGCCCCTGGCAGGGCCTGGAGGGATCCAGGAGAGCTGGAGAGGGGCTGGGGACAAGGCAGGGAGGGACAGACACAGGGAATGGCTGCAGAGTAGGGTTTGATGGGATATTGGGAATTAGGAATTGTTCCCTGGGAGGGGCTGGGATGGATTCCCAGAGCAGCTGTGGCTGCCCCTGGATCCCTGGAATGTTCAGTTCCACTTGGACACTGGGACAGTGGGAGGTGTCCCTGCCATGGCTGGGGTGGAATGGGATTATTTGATTATTTAAGATTATTTAAGATCCCTCCCAAAACCATTGCACACTTGAATGAGGTGTCACAGTGGTGCTCACTTGGCACTGGGGTTCTCTGTGAGTTCAGCATGTCCTAAATCCCAAATCCCACATCCCAAATCCCACATCCCAAATCCCATGTCCCACATCCCATGTCCTACATCCCAAATCCCACATCCCATGCCCTGGGACTTGCCAGGAGCTCCTGGAAATCCCAGAAAGGGTTGGATTGCAGCTGGTCCCACTCCAGCCCCTGCCATGGACAGGAATCTGTCCCGGGTTTCAAGGAGGAGCCACTTTGGTGCACTGCTATTAGAGATTTTTGGTTTTTTTCTTTGTTTTTAGTTAAAGTTAGGATTAAAAGTGTGAGAGACAATATTTAATATTTGGACTTGGTTGTTTATTAATTTTTATTTATAGTACAATGAGTGCTACAGCACCTCTAGTTGACAATCTAGAAGTGAGAAAATGGAGCTGGATTTTGCTAATTACAAGGTCTTTTAAACAATCTAATTAAAAGCTGACATCTGTATTATTTATAGTTTTGACTTAAAGACTAAACACTTGTGACCTGCACTTTCTATTTAACTATTTAAATATTATTTAACTATTTAACTATTTAACTTTTTAACTATTTGACTATTTAACTAAAAAATACTACTTCAAATTTAAAAAGAAGAAAGAACAAAAAAGATGAAAAGCTAATGCTGCAAAAGTTCCATCTTGTTCCATTCATCATTATCATTATCATTATCATTATACTATCATTATATTCTAAAACCTTAAATTCCAAACTCTTTACATGAGTTATTCCACACTTTTATCCAAACTGCACACTAATGGTGGCAACTCCATTATTTAATTTTGGAAGCTTTTTTCCAAGGGTTTAGGTTAAAAGCAGAATTCTTTTAAAAGTTAGTGTCAAAAAGCAGGAAAAGTTTAAAACAAGGTTCCAACGTGCTGGAACAGCCAAATTCAGAGAAAATGCCCCAAATTCTGTTTTGGCAGGAGGGGTTGGGCAGGGTTGGACCCAGCCAAGCTGCTTTCACTCATTGTGGCTTCACACCCTGCAGGGTGAAAATCTGACTTGTGGTGAGAATCCTCTGCACAGCAGGAAAAAAAAAAAAACAATCAGTGAAAACCCTCCAGGGAAAAGGAGGGGTGGGAGCTCCCTGCTGTCCCTGTCTGGGGGAATTTGGGTTTTTGGGCTGCTTGGAGCTGGGGCTGCTGTGTTGGAAATGCTCATTTTGCTGCTGTGGGGCTGCAGATCTGCAGGAAGTCAGTGTGTGGTTTCAGCAGCTGCCCTGGGGGAGGGAGGGATCTGCCAGAAATTCAGATTTCTCTCGGTTTTGGGAAGCTCCTCAGCCTCGTGGCAGAGACAGAAGCTGATGAGCCCTGTGGTGTCTTTTTTTGATAAACCCTGCAGTGTTTTTGATAAACCCTGCACTGTTTTTGATAAACCCTGCACTGTTTTTTGGATAAACCCTGAAGTGTTTTTGAGGCTGGCAGGGGAAGTGACTCATTTCTGAATGCAGAATAAACAGCAAGCAGTCATGGGATCCCATTTCAGGGCTGGAGGGACCCCAAATCCCATTTAATCCCACCCCATCCATGGCAGGGACACCTCCCACTGCCCCAGGCTGCTCCAGCCCCAGTGTCCAACTGGAACTGAGCATTCCAGGGGCAGCCACAGCTGCTCCACAGGGAACAATTCCTGCCCAAAATCCCATCCAGCCCCCTCCTCCAGTGTTATTTTTTTTATTTTTTTATTTTGAGCGGTGGTGGGAATGGCAGCCCTGGTGGTTCTCAGATCTGGGACCTGTAGGAGTGTGACAGGTCACAGATGGTGTCAGATACCTCACCACGTGCCAGACCAGCCCCAGCAGCCGGGACTGCACAGTGAAAGTTTCTCATGAATTCAGTCACAGAAGGTTCCCTGGGGAATGGCAGAGGGATGGTTTGGGGATCTCCCAAGGTCTGAACAAGCCCCTTGTGTGCTCTGAGACCACTCAGAGAGCTGAGGCTAAGAAATTAATTCAATTAAAATAAATGAAATGAATGACAGGCCTGATCAAAGCTTTGGCTGGCTTGGGTTGGCAGGGGTGGTGAAGGTCACCCAGTGCCACCCCTGCCATGGCAGGGACCCTTCCCTGCCCCTGGACCCCTCCAGCAATGGGGCTTTCCTGGGGAAGCTGCAGCTCAAATCATCATTTGGGGTTTAATGCAACTTGATGTGTAAATCAAAAAAAAACCCAAATTTTTTAACCTGACCCCAGATTCCCATGGAAGCCAGAGTTTGACTCAAGTGCTTGATCTTCTGATTTGTTGATATAAAAATTGACAAACTTGGGGGAATCTGATCTTGTTGATATAAAAATTAACAAACTGTGTTTTGGGGGAATCTGATCTTGTTGATATAAAAATTAACAAACTGTGTTTTGGGGAATCTGATCTTGTTGATATAAAAATTAATGAGCTGTGTTTTGGGGGAATCTTCAGAGTGAGAATGAGCATATCTATATCTATATCTATATATCTATATCTATATCTATATCTATATCTATATCTATATCTATATCTATATCTATATCTATATCTATATCTATATCTATCTATTATAATATATAAATATATAAAAATATAGAAATATAAAATACATTATATATTTATATATAGATATATAAAATAATATATATTATTATAATGGATTATATAATTGTAATATAAAAATATATATAATTAAAATAAATAAAGAAAAATAAATAAATAAATATATTATTTATATATATAATTTTTTTAAAAAAATTCATCAGTCAGTGGAACCTTTCCCATTATTTCTTTTTAGTGCTGGTTTTATCTCCCAGCTCGTTTGTGAACACAAATCCCTCATTCCTCTCTGGAGTTTTGGTTCTGCCCCTCCCTTCTCAGCCTTTCCTCTCCTCCTCCATTTCCCTCCTGGCTCCTTGCCTGGGGATTCCCTCCCTGCTGCGAGCCTGCCTCTGCCTTTTCCTGTCCTTATTCTGTCCTTTTTCTGCCTTTTTCTGTCCTTTTTCTGTCCCTTTTCTGTCCTTTTTCTGTCCTTTTCCTGTCCCTTATTCTGTCCTTTTTCTGTCCCTTATTCTGTCCTTTTTCTGTCCTTTTTCTTCCCTTTTTCTTCCCTTTTTCTGCCTTTTCCTGTCCCTTATTCTGTCCTTTTTCTGTCCTTTTTCTGTCCCTTTTTCTGTCCTTTTTCTGCCTTTTTTCTGTCCCTTATTCTGTCCTTTTTCTGTCCCTTATTCTGTCCTTTTTCTGTCCCTTTTTCTGTCCTTTTTCTGCCTTTTTCTGTCCCTTTTCTGTCCTTTTTCTGCCTTTTCTCCTGTCCTTTCCTTCTATTTTTCTGCCTTTTTTTTGTCCTTTCCTACTCTTTTTCTGTCATTTTTTTCTGTCTTTTTCTCTTCCTTTTCTGCTCTTTTCATGTCCCTTTTTCTGTCCCTTTTACTGTCCTTTTCCTGCCCCTTTTCTGTCCTTTTTCTGCTTTTTCCCACTCCTTTTCTGCCCTTTTCCCATCCTTTTCCAGTCCCTTTTCTGTCTTTATTCTGCTATTTTCCTGCCCTTTTTCTGCTCTTTTTCTGCCTTTTTTCTGTCCTTATTCTGTTCTTTTCCTGCCCCTTCCCTGTCCCTTTTCTCTCCTTTTTCTCTCCCTTTTCTGTCTTTTTCCCACTCTTTTCCCATCCTTTTCCAGTCCCTTTTCTGTCTTTTTTCTGTCCTTTTCCTGCCCTTTCTCCTTCCTTTCCCCATCCTTTTCCTGTCCTTTTCCATCCTTTTTCTTTCCTCTTTTTTTTTGTCCTTTTCCCACCCTTTTCCTCTTATTTTCCTGCCCTTTTCCTCCCCCTTTTTTTTTGTCCCTTTTCTGTTCTTCTTCTGCTCCTTTTTTTGTTCTTTTCCTGTCCTTTTTCTGCTGTTTTTCTGCCTTTTTTCTATCCCTTTTCTGTCCTTTTCCTGCCTTTTCTCCTTCCTTTTCCCATCCTCTTTCCTGTCCTTTTCCATCCTTTTTATTTCCTTTTTTTTCTTTCCCTTTTCCCACCCTTTTCCTGCCTTTTTTTGCCCTTTTGCCACAACTTTTCCCTCTTGCTTTGCCCCTCCTGGCCAGGAGCCCCAGGCTGGTGGTGGCCCCTGTTCAGTGTCACATTTTTTGGGGTTTTTTGGATTTTTTGGGGTTTTTGGGGTTTTTGGGGCAGAGCCTCTGCCAATCCCTGCCTGCAGGAATCAGCTCCAGATGAGGATTTCCATGATCTGTGCTCGTGGAGGGATTTTATTTTCCAGAAAGTTTCACTGGAATGGGCTCAGACTTAGCAGGGAAATGGGAACAGACCAGGGGCTGGAAAACCCTGGAAAACCTTCCAGGAAAATGAATATTTTGTGAGGAGCAGTGATGGAGCTGGGAAGGGCTCAGGGGGGAATTCTGACAGAGGGACAGAATATAAAATATTCAGAGATAAAATGAGATTAAATGGCCTCAAACTGCACCAGGGGTGGCTCAGATCAGAAATTAAAAATAATTTTCCCCCAGGGTGGTCAGGACTGGGATGAGCTGCCCAGGCAGGTTTGGGGTCAGTGGGGCTGGCCCAGGGCAGGATTTGGGTTTGGGGGATCTCAAAGCTCTGGGATCCTTCTCTGGTTTCTGGGTTTATGGATTTGTGCTGGGCTTGGTGCTCTCAGCTTTATATTTATGGAATTAAAATCAGGGAGTTGGGATTGCTGGGTGCAGAGAACATGGCAACATCCAGTAGAACTTGGATGCTGGAATTTGCTTTCTTGGGTGTTTCAAGAATTATTTTTATTTTCAATAATTATTTATTTTTATTTTCAATAATTATTTTTATTTTCAATAATTATTTTAATTTTCAATAATTATATTTATTTTCAATAATTATTTATTTTTATTTTCAGTAATTATTTTTATTTTCAATAATTAATTTTATTTTTCAATAATTATATTTATTTTCAATAATTATTTATTTTTATTTTCAGTAATTATTTTTATTTTCAATAATTAATTTTTATTTTCAATAATTATATTTATTTCCAATAATTATTTTTATTTTCAATAATTCTTTTTATTTTCAATAATTATTTATTTTTATTTTCAATAATTCTTTATTTTTATTTTTCAATAATTCTTTTTATTTTTCAATAATTATATTTATTTTCAATAATTCTTTTTATTTTCAATAATTATTTATTTTTATTTTCAGTAACTTTTTATTTTCAATAATTATATTTATTTTCAATAATTCTTTTTATTTTCAATAATTATTTTTATTTTCAATAATTATTTATATTTATTTTCAATAATTATTTCTTTTTATTTTCAGTAACTATTTTTCTTTTCAATAATTATTTTTTATTTTTTTCCTCTTCCTTCAGGAGCTTCTCCCCATTTAGCAGCCCCAGAAAAGGTGGAGGTTCATTCCTACAACCTGCAGAGTGTGCTGAGCTGGTCGCCCGTGGGGAACGGCTCCGTGTCCTACACAGCCCAGTACAGATCGTGAGTCCATCCCAGTCCCAAAAAAACCCAAAAAAACTCCAAAAAACCCCAAAAAAACAAAAAAAACCCCAAAAAAACCCCAAAAAAAAAAACAAAAAAAACCCCAAAAAAACCCCCAAAAACCCAAAAAACCCCAAAAAACCCCAAAAAACCCCAAAAAAACCCCAAACAAAACCCCAAAAAACCCCCCCCAAAAGTGACCCCCAAAAAACCCCCAAAAAACCCCAAAAAACCCCCAAAAAACCCCCAAAAAACCCCAAAAAAACCCAAAAAAACCCCAAAAAAAACCCCAAAAAAAACCCCCTCAAAAAAACCACCAAAACAACAGCCCCCAAAAAACCCACAAAAAAAACCCCAAAAAACCCCCAAAAAACCCCCAAAAAACCCAAAAAACCCCAAAAAAACCCCAAAACCCCCGAAAAACCCAAAAAAACCCAAAAAACCCCAAAAAAACCACCAAAAAACCCGCCAAAAAAACCACAAAAAACCCCCAAAAAACCCCAAAAAGCCCCAAAAAACCCCCAAAAAAACCACAGAAAAAACCCTCAAAAAAAACCCCCAAAAAACCCCCCAAAAAAACCCCAAAAAACCCCAAAAAACCCCAAAAAAACCCCTCAAAAAACCCCAAAAAAAAAAACCAAAAACCCCAAAAACAACCCAAAAAACCCCAAAAAAAACCCCAAAAAAAACCCCCCAAAAACCAAAAAAAACCCTCCAAAAAACCCCAAAAAACCCCAAAAAACCCCAAAAAAAAAACCCCAAAAAACCCCAAAAAAACCCCAAAAAACCCCAAAATAACCCCAAAAAACCCCCCAAAAAACACCCAAAAAAACCACCAAAAAAACAAAAAAAACCAAAAAAAACAAAAAAACCCCCAAAAAACCCCAAAAAAACACCCCCAAAAAAACCCCCAAAAAAAACCCCAAAAAAACAAAAAAAAAACCCAAAAAAACCCCAAAAAAACCCCAAAAAACCCCCCAAAAAACCCCAAAAAACCCTTCAAAAAAACCCAAAAAACCAAAAAAAACAAAAAAACCAAAAAACCCCCAAAAACACCCAAAAAACCCCCCAAAAAAAACCAAAAAAACCCCCCAAAAAACCAAAAAAACCCCAAAAAACCCCCAAAAAACCCCCAAAAAAACCCCCAAAAAAACCCAAAAAAAAACCCCCAAAAAAACCCCAAAAAAAACCCCAAAAATGAATAAGCACAGAATGAAACATTTTTTATCACAGATATTTTCATGTCTCCCCAAATTCTGGGCTGGGGAGACACCCAGAAATTCACATTTCTCTGAAAAATTTTGGTTTTTCCTGCTTCATCTTTGGACTTGGCTGGTTATTAAATCCTATCTAAAGTACAGCAACACCTCTAAAAGTGAGAAATTGAGCTGAGTTTATCTAGTTACAGGGTCTTTTAAAGCTAATCAGTCCAATAAATAGCTAAAATTTATTTATTTATAATTTATTTATAATTATAATGTAGAATTCATTATATATTATATATTATTTATACTTATTTATAATTATTTATATTTTATTTATAATTATAATTTAGAATTATAATTTATAATTAATTATATATTATATATTATTTATATTTATATTATCTATTTTTATTATATTTATCTATTTGTATTATTTATATTATCTATTTTTATTTTAGTTTATTTATTTATTATTTATTTACTTATTTATATTGTATTTTATTTCTTTAAAGCTTTATTTAAAACTTTATGTAAAATCACACCCATGATTTTAACTCCAAATTCCTAAACCTTTCACCATGTGAAATCACACACTCTATTTAACTTTATTTAAAAATTATTTGTTTACTTATTTATCATTATATTATATTATATTATATTATATTATATTATATTATATTATATTATATTATATTATATTATATTATATTATATTATATTATATTATATTATATTATATTTCTTTATTTACTATTTTTTTACTTTATTTTAATTTTTTATTTATTATTTTATTTTATTTTATTTTATTTTATTTTATTTAGTTAGTTAGTTACTTGCTTGCTTACTTACTTACTTAAAACTTTATTTAAAATCACACCCATGATTTTAACTCCAAATTCCAAAACATTCACCATGTGGAATCAAACACTCTATTTAACTTTATTTTAAAATTATTTATTTATCCATTTATTTATTTATTTTTATTTACTATTTATTTTTATTTTATTTTATTTTAGTATTTATTTATTTTATTCATCTACTTACTTAAAACTTTATTTAAAGTCACACCCGTGATTTTAACTCCAAATTTAAAAAAAAACAAAAAAAAACAACAAAAAAAACAAACAAAAAAAAACCAACAAAAAAAACCCCCAAAAACCACAAAAAACAAAAACAACAACAACAACAACAACAAAAAAACAAAACAAAACAAAAAAAAAAAAAAAACAAAAAAAAACCCCCCACAACCTTGTGTTTAACCCTTTGTGCCCCGGGGCTGTTGTGTTTAACCCTTTGTGCCCAGGGTTGTTGTGTTTAACCCTTTGTGTCCCAGTGGGGGCTGTTGTGTTTAACCCTTTGTGCCCCAGTGGGGCTGTTGTGTTTAACCCTTTGTGCCCAGGGTTGTTGTGTTTAACCCTTTGTGCCCCAGTGGGCTGTTGTGTTTAACCCTTTGTGCCCCAGTGGGTTTGTGTTTAACCCTTTGTGCCCCAGTGGGGCTGTTGTGTTTAACCCGTTGTGCCCAGGGCTGTTGTGTTTAACCCTTTGTGCCCAGCACTGCTCAGGGGCTGTTGCTGCAGGCTGTGCTGATGCTGTTCCCTGTTCCCTGTTCCCTGCAGGGGATCCTACAGGCACTGGAGTGGGATGGGCTGTTCCCAGACCCCCCAGACCCAGTGTGGGCTCCCCCCCGAGCTGGGGCGGCGCTGGACGCTCTGGTTCAGGGTCAGGGCTGAGCTGGGCAACCTGAGCTCAGCCTGGGTGCAGAGCCCTGCCTTCGTGCCAGAGGCCAACAGTGAGTGACCCTGGGCTCTTTCTGTGGGGTTTGGGCTCTCTGGGTTTGTTTCCTGGCTGCAGAGCCCTGCCTTTGTGCCAGAGGCCAACAGTGAGTGACCCTGGGCTCTTTTTGGGATTTCTGTGGGGTTTGGGCTCTCTGGGTTTGTTTCCTGGGTGCAGAGCCCTGCCTTCATGCCAGAGGCCAGCAGTGAGTGACCCTGGGGCTCTGCCCCTCTCTTTTTGGGGTTTCTGTGGGGTTTTGGCTCTCTGGGTGCTCCTGGGCTCTGCCCCTCTCTTTTCTTGGGGTTTTTTTGGGGTTTTGGCTCTCTGGGTTTGTTTATTGGACGCTGACCCTTTATTTTGTGCCAGGTAAACAGTGAGTGATCCTGGGGCTCTGCCTCTCTCTTTTTAGGGGATTTCTGTGGGTTTTTGTCTCTGGGTGCTGCTGGGGCTCTGTCCCTCTCTTTTTGGGGGTTTCTGTGGGGTTTGGCTCTCTGGGTTTGTTTCCTGGGTGCTCACCCTTTATTTTGTGCCAGGCAAACAGTGAGTGACCCTGTGCTCTGCCTCTTTTTGGGGGTTTTTTGGGGTTTTGTCTCTCTGGGTGCTGCTGGGACTCTGTCTCTCTCTCTTTTTGGGGGGTTTTTTGGGTTTTTGTCTCTCTGGGTTTCCTTGGTGGAGCTGTGACACCCTCCAAGGTCTCCCCCAGGGTTTGGTTCTGCTCTGCCCTCTCAGGTGTCACCAGAGAAACTCCTGGGGGTGGTTGAACCTTCCAAGGGCCACAAAATTCTTATTTATTTGAGGATTTTCCATATTTTCATTTCCCTTAGCTCTGCCCACTCAGGTTTGTGTCAGTCTGAGGCTGGGCACATCCCTTTTCATCTTTAAATAATGTGCTTCAACAAAATTCTGGCTACAAACAAAATGTTAGAGCTGTACCCTGAGCTGTAAAAAAATGCTTTTATTTACTGAGTTAATTATTATAAATATCATAGTTAATTATTGTGGTTATTATAGATATTTCCACCTACCTGTTGTGAATAATTTGGTAAAATAAACTTGGATTTTTTTTTTTTTTTAATATATACTTTTTTTCAACTGCTTCACTTTCTGACACGTGAGACACCCTTGAGTAATTTGTCTCCCAATTTCAAATATTCCTTTACAGCCATAAAATCTTTTAAAGTGCTCACAAGGTGCTTTTGTTTTCCAGTGAGTTTTTCTCTGTGTGTTGCTTTGGATTTGTCCTTTTCCCATCTGGGGTTTGGGCCAATGTGGCCAGAGGGAAAGCCCAGATATTGATGTTGTGGCCTGCAGATAAACTGAGGCACTTCCCAGCATCAACTGCTGGTTAATAGTTACTGGATTTCCAGGAAAAGTTCAGCAAATATTGTAAATGTGTCAGGTGGGTGAGGAAATGTTTGTGCTTTGAGTAAAACTTTGATATTTGGGGTGTTTGCTGAGTGTCCAGGGCAGGGAAAGGAGCTCAGCCTGGGGAAAAGGATTTCTGGCAGCTCTGGGCATTTGGTTCCTTCAGGAATTTTGTTTTATTCCACTGTGGGTTCTTCCTTGGGAAAACTGGGGAGGAAAAGGCACTGAGGACAATAACTGGGTGGCTGAGCCCAGGCTGGACAAATCAAAATAATCTTGAGTGATTGATTTTAATATTAATAAAAGTGGCATCACAAGTGTGGGTTTCTGGAACTGGATTCTGGAGGACAGACTTTTGGATGTTATTCACAGGAGGTGACCTGTGTTTGTAGCATAGATAAACTCTTTATTTATTGATTTTTATTCCACCTCTCCTCACTGCTGTTATCAACCAGAAAATGTTCTCCATCAGTCTGTGCTGATGTCCTCAAGAACATTTTGTTAGTCTTCACCAAATGAATTATGGCAGGTTGGGAAACACAGAATTTGACAACACTAAACCAAATTAGAAAATACTAAACCAAATTAGAAAATACTAAACCAAATTAGACAATACTAAACCAAATTTGACACTACTAAACCAAATTAGAAGGTGCTCAGAGCAGTTGTGAGTCAGTTAATTAACTTTGCTTTCCTCTTCCCATATTTAAAAGTTCCCTGTGACCTTTTCTCTGTGCAGAGACACCTTCTTTACCCTCAGAATCAGTTGATTTGCTGAGTTGGGCTCTTTTTCTCTCTGTTAAAAAAGGCTCTAAATGATATTATCTGTTAGATTGGAGGCTGGAATGGGTGTGGGGTTTGGGTTTGGGATTTTCTGGAGCTGGAATTGCCCCCAGGGTCTCTCTGCTCTCTCTGTCTCTGTTTCAGCCACTCTGGGTCCCCCCAGGGTGAACAGGGTCAGTGCCAGCTCCCACTCCCTGCTCGTCAGCATCAGCCCCCCCTTCCCCCCTGAGCCCGGGGACTCCCTGCACTACCTGGTGTCCTACTGGGAGAGCACAGCCAGCGCCCCCAAAAAGGTGAGAATCCCTGGGACTGACCCCAGAGAAAGGTGAGAATCCCTGGGACTGATCCCAAAGGTGAGAATCCCTGGGACTGACCCTAAAGGTGAGAATTCCTGGGACTGACCCCAAAGGTGAGAATTCCTGGGATTGACCCCAAAGGTGAGAATTCCCTGGGACTGACCCTAAAGGTGAGAATTCCATGGGACTGACCCTAAAGAAAGGTGAGAATCCCTGGGATTGATCCCAAAGGTGAGAATTCCCTGGGATTGACCCCAAAGGTGAGAATTCCCTGGGACTGACCCCAAAGGTGAGAATTCCTGGGATTGACCCTAAAGGTGAGAATTCCCTGGGACTGACCCTAAAGAAAGGTGAGAATTCCCTGGGATTGACCCCAAAGGTGAGAATTCCCTGGGACTGACCCCAAAGAAAGGTGAGAATTCCATGGGACTGACCCTAAAGAAAGGTGAGAATTCCATGGGATGAACTGGGATGAGCTGGGATAAACTGGGCTGGGATAAACTGGGATGAACTGGGATGAACTGGGATAAACTGGGATGAACTGGGATGAACTGGGATGAGCTGGGATAAACTGGGATGAGCTGCAATGAGTTGGGATGAACTGGGATGAACTGGGAATGAGTTGGGATGAACTGGGATGAACTGGGATGAGTTAGGATAAACTGGGATGAACTGGGATGAACTGGGATGAGTTGGGATGAGTTAGAATGAACTGGGATGAACTGGGATGAGTTGGGATAAACTGGGATAAACTGGGATGAACTGGGATGAACTGGGATGAGCTGGGATGAGTTAGAATGAACTGGGATGAACTGGGATGAGCTCCTCCTGTGCTGGGCACTGTGCTTGCACAGCCCTGAGCTGCAGGGGAACGTTTAAATCAGGTTTGAAAAAAAAAAAATTAAAAAAGAGGAAGAAGCTTCAAAACAACGTCAAACTGAAGTCAAACATTCAAAAAAAAAAAAAAATTGTTTTCAAAACTTCCTTTTGCTTCAGAGCCCCTGATGAATCCTCCACTTCCTTCCTGCCTTGCAGCAAAAACTGGTTTTTGTCTCAGTTTTTTTTTTACAGGTTTTTACATTTTTTTTACAGGTTTTTACATTTTTTTACAGGTTTTTATAGTTTTTTGAAGGTTTTTTACAGGATTTTTAACAGGTTTTTTACAGTTTTTCACAGTTTTTTACAGGTTTTTATAGTTTTTACATTTTTTACAGGTTTTTTAACAGTTTTTTTACAGGTTTTTACTGGTTTTTACAGTTTTTACTGGTTTTACTGTTTTTTACTGTTTTTTACTATTTTCTAAAGGTTTTTTTACTGGTTTTTACTGTTTTTTATAGTTTTTTACAGTTTTTTACTGTTTTTACAGGTTTTTACTGTTTTTACTGGTTTTTTACTGTTTTTTACTATTTTTACAGGTTTTTTTACAGTTTTTCATAGTTTTTTACATTTTTTTACAGGTTTTTTACATTTTTTACAGGTTTTTACAGTTTTTTACATTTTTTTTACTGGTTTTTACAGTGTTTTACGGTTTTTACATTTTTTTTACAGGTTTTTACCGTTTTTTCCAGGTTTTTACATTTTTTTTCCAGGTTTTTCCAGGTTCTTTACATTTTTTTGTTGTGTGTGCCTTTCCAGGAGAGGCTGAGCGTGGCTGAGACCCTGTTCCAGATTGGGAAGCTGAAGGAATCCACAGTTTATTGCTTCAGCATCCGGGTGCAGCTGAAAATCATCTCAGGTCACTTGTTGGGAGAGGAGGGAGCAGCAGAGTGTCACAGAACTGCCCTGAGTGGTATGGATGGGATGGTGGGATTGGGAATGTGGGATGATGGGAATGGTGGGGATAATGGGATAATGGGAATAATGGGGATAATGGGAATAGTGGGGATAATGGGAATAGTGGGGATAATGGGATAATGAGAATATGGGAATAATGGGGATAATGGAAATAATGGGAATATGGGAATAATGGGGATAATGGGAATAATGGGAATGGGAATAATGGGATAATGGGAATAGTGGGGATAATGGGATAATGAGAATATGGGAATAATGGGGATAATGGGAATTATGGGATGGGGATGGGAATGGGAATAATGAGAATAATGGAGATGGGAATAATGAGAATGGGAATGGGGATGGGGATAATGGGAATAATGAGAATATGGGAATAATGGGGATAATGGGGATAATGGGAATAATGAGAATATGGGAATAATGGGGATAATGGGGATAATGGGAATAATGAGAATATGGGAATAATGGGGATAATGAGAATATGGGAATAGTGGGGATAATGGGAATATGGGAATAATGGGGATAATGGGAATGGGAATAATGGGAATAATGGGGATAATGGAAATAATGGGAATGAGAATAATGGGAATAATGGGGATAATGGGAATATGGGAATAATGGGATTATGGGAATGATGGGAATGATGGGAATGGAATGGGAATGATGGAATGGGGGTGGGAATGGGATGGGAATAATGGGGATAATGGAAATAATGGGAATGGGAATAATTGGAATAATGGGAATAATGGGGATAATGGGGATAATGGGAATGGGAATAATTGGAATAATGGGAATAATGGGGATAATGGGGATAATGGGAATGATGGGAATGGGAATGGGAGTGGGATGGGGATGGAAATGGGAATAATGGAAATAATGGGAATGGGAATAATGGGGATGGGAATAATGGGAGTGGGAATAATGAGAATAATGGAGATGGGAATAATGAGAATGGGAATGGGGATGGGGAATGGGAATAATGGGGATAATGGGGATAATGGGAATATGGGAATGGGAAATAATGGGAATAATGGGAATAATGGGAATAATGGGAATAATGGGAATGGGAATAGGAATGGGAGGAGGAATGGGAGGAGGAGTGATGGGAATGGGGATGGGGATGGAATGGGGCTGGAGAATGGGAATGGGAATAATGGGAATTGGAATGGGAATGGGAATAATGGAATAGTGGTAATAATGGAATAAGGGGAATAATGGAATAATGGGAGGAATGGGAATAGGAATGGGCATGGGGATGGGAATGGGGATAATGGGAATGGGGATAATGGGAATGGGGATAATGGGAGTGGGACTGGGAATGGGGATGGGAATCATGGGAATGGGAATAATGGAATAATGGGAATAATGGAAGGAATGGGAATGGGGATGGAGATGGAATGGGAATAATGGGAATGGGGAATGAGGATGGGAATGGGGTTGGGGATGGAAATGAGGATGGGGATGGGAATGGAATTGGAATGGGAATAATGGGAATGGGATGGGGATGGGAATAATTGGAATGGGATGGGGATGTAGAATGGGAATTGGAATGGGAATAATGGGGATGGGATGGGGTTTTTGTGGGGTGGGATGGGGTGGAGCAGGAGCCCTGGCTCACCTGGGAGCTCCGTGGGGAGCTCACACTTGGCACTGGGGGCAAAAAACCAGGAATTTCCATCTCCAGGGATGGAATCCCTCATCCTGCTGGGATGGAGGAGCAGCCTGGGTCAGGTTCAATGGGATTTGAGTCCCTCCCACCCCCCATTCCCTGATCCCATAAATCCAAACCTGCCATGTGTGTTTGGGTTTTTTTCCCTTTTTTTCCAGAGGCGACCCGAGCTGGGCTCATCACTGCCCTCTTCATCCTGGCCTTGCTTTTCCTCAACCTGCTGGCAGTGGCTCTGCTGTTGCTATGGAAACACCACCAAAAAATCAAATTTTGGGCTCAGCCACCTCTGCAGATCCCAGCCCACTTCCAGGAGGTGCGTGGGGAGCTGGGGGAGCATCCCAGGAGCAGCTCTGGCTGCAGGGGAGCAGTGGGGGCTCAGAAAGTGCTGAGTTGGCTTTTTTTGGCTCCTAAAAAAGGGCATCCATGGGAGTTTTCTCCCTGAGAACTTCCTTTGTTTAAAAAAAATAAATATATATATATATATATATTTTTTAATCTGAAAGTTTTACTCTAAAATTATTATTATTATCGTTATTATCATTGTCATTATCATTATCATTATCCTTTCTTTATTCTTTTATAATTTATCATTTTTATTATTTATTATTTTTATTATTTATTATTACCATTCTTATATTATTTATAACAGTTTGCTGGGCACCCTTTAAATTTTAGACCTGCCTTGCTGTTACTCCTCATCCTGTCTCACAGCAAAAAATAAATATATTAAAATTAACAAATCTGAGCCACTCCACTGAATTAATATTTCCACCCAATTTCAAACTAAAACCAAAATATCTTTTGATAAAAAGTGTAATTAATACAAGTTGTGAGATAGGATCAATTAAAAAAAATAAAACATATATAAAATCATAAAGTTAAAGTAATAATAAGTTTATATTATAACCATGTACTATAGTTATAATACAAAAATAGTGATATCTAACATATAAAATATAAATATTAAAATAGTGATATCTAATACATAAAAATAATAATAAATAATATTAAAATTAAATTAATAAATAATATTAAATTAGTAATGTCTAATATATAAAATACAAATAATATAAAAATAGTGATATCTAATTTATAAATATAAATAATACAAAAATAGTATTCTCTAATATATAAAATATAACATAAAAATGCTAATATCAAAATATTAGTAGTATAAATATATACTAATAAAAATACTAATATACAGTAATGTAATATCTAAAATAGTAATTAATGTATTTTTTCCTATTTAATGTAATAAGTTAAATTTTAGTCATAAAAATAATCATTTTAAACAATAATTTTAATAATTAATTAATTAAGAATAATTTTATTATAATAACTGCAGGAAGAACTTGCAGCCCTTCAGCAAAGCTTTGATAGAAAAATCCTTACTCAGCAGAAAATTCTTGATTTTTTTTAAAGCTTTTATTAAAATTTTTTTTTTAATTAAAATTTTTTTAATTTAAATTTTTTTTATTTAATTTTTTTTTAATTTTGAATTTATAAAATTCAAAAGTGAATAAATTATAAGTGAATTGGATTCCTTCTATTAAGGAATAATTAAGGGTTTTGAAATAATGAAAAAATCCTTGTGATTAAAATAGTAAAAAAAAATCCTTTTAATTACATTAAAATAGTAAAATATCCTTTTAGACTGTATTAAAATGGTAAAAAAAATCCTTGTACAAGGAATTAAAATAGTAAAAAAGAAATCATGTACAGGGTAATAAAATAATGAAAAAAATCCTTGTACAGTGATTAAAATAGTTAAAAAAATCCCTGTAATTATACTAAATATAAATATATAGTATAAATATAATATTATATAAATATAAATATAAATATAAATATAAATATAAATATAAATATAAATATAAATATAAATATAAATATCCTGTACAGGGTATAAATAATATATATATAATAAATATAAATATTAGAAATATTATAAATGATAAATTATAATAAAATGAATTATAATATAATATAATATAAATTATATAATATATGAATACAATTATATTGATATATTAATATAATATAATATAATATAATATAATATAATATAATATAATATAATATAATATAATATAATATAATATAGATATTATAAATAATAAATGTATATTATAATATATATTATAAATATAATATAATATTATACTAAATATTAATATATATTTCCTGTACAGGGTATTAAAATAGTAAAAAAAATTCCTTGTGCAGGGTATTAAAATAATGAAAAAATCCTTGCACAGTGATTAAAATAGTAAAAAAAAAAAAAAATCACAGTAATTATACTAAAATAGTAAAATATCCTTGTCCAGAGTATTAAAATAGTAAAAATAAATTTCTTGTACAAGGTATTAAAATAATTTAAAAAAAAATCCTGTACATGTAATAAAATAATGAAAAAATCCTTGCACAGTGATTAAAATAGTAAAAAAATCCAAAGCTGTAATTATATTTTTAAAAATTATATTAAAATATCCTTGTGCCAGGATATAAAATAGTAAAAAAAAATAATGTAGAGTATAAAAATAGTTTAAAACTCCTTGTAGAAGATATTAAAATAATCAATAAATAATTGTGCAGGCTGCTAAAATAACTAAAAAATCCTTGTACAAGGTATTAAAATAATTTAAAAATAATTGTGCAGGGTATTAAAATAGTAAAAAAATCTTTGTACAGGGTATTAAAATAATTTTAAAATAATTGTGCAGGGTATTAAAAGAGTAAAAACTACCTTGTACAGTGTATTAATAATAATAAAATAATCCTTGTACAGGGTATAAAATATTTAAAAAATCCTTGTACAGGGGATTAAAATAATAAGAATTTAAAATCCTTGTAGAGGGTAATAAAATAGTAAGAAAGTCCTTATATTAAAATATTCAAAACTAATTGTTCCAGGTTTTAAAATACTTTAAAAAAAATAACTGTAGAGGGTCTTAAGAATAAAAAAGTTGTGTTGGGTATTAAAATAAAATAAAAATTAAAAAAAAATTATAATTATGATAATAATAATGATGATAATAATAATGATGATGATAATAATAATAATAATAATAATAATAATAATAATAATAATAATAATAATAATAAATTGTGCAGGGTATTCAAAGAGTGGAATATTCAAACAGAAATTCACATGAAAATGGGAATTTTCATGTGAATTTAATTTTTTTTTTTTTTTTTTTTCTTGCCAGGATCAGGATTGAATGTGTAGGACACAGAATTTTTTAGATGTTTATTAATTCTTATTTATGTTACAGTGAGTGCCACAGCACTCCCAGCTGACAAACTAAAAATGGAGATTTATCTCTTTTTCTACAAGGTCTTTTAAGGCCAATCTGTCTAATTAAGGACAAAATAATAATAATAATAATAATAATAATTATAATTATAATTATAATTATAATTATAATTATAATTATAATTATAATTATAATAATTTATGACCTGCAATGTGGGATTTTCTATCCAATTACAAAATATCACCCAGACCCAGGAAGAAGAAGGTTGAAGAAGAAAAACAAAAATGTCACAGGGTGGAAAATTTAGAATTTAGGGATTTAAAATATAGTGATATATAGAAAACAAGGTGGAGGTTTTAGGGCAGAAGTTTCTTTATTCACCTTCTTCTGATATTTTGTAATTGAATAAAAAATTCCACATTGCAGATCACAGGTGGTTGGTTATTGGGTTAAAAATAAAAATAGTTTAGGTGGCATTTCTTAATTGGAGAGTTTACCCTTAAAATGCTTTGTAGAAAAAGAGATTGGGCTCCACTTTTAGCTTGAAGAACTCACTGAAATATGGATAAGAATTAATAAACATCTGGGTCCAAACATGAAATATCATCTCTTGAGCTTTTAATACCCACCCTGGGGATTAAAGAATGAATAAAGAATAAAATAAGATAAAAAATACAATAAAATTAAAATAAAATAAAATAAAATAAAATAAAATAAAATAAAATAAAATAAAATAAAATAAAATAAAATAAAATAATGAAAAAGCAATAAAGGATCTCCCTGGGACATAGGAAGTGCTTTGTTTCTAACTCCAAGGAATTTGCTTGAACTGATGTGGAAAGATTGGCCAAAATTTATTTAAAAAAAACCCCCAAACACCCAAGAAGGAGCTGCAGCTGCTTTAACTCACTTGAAGGGATGTTGGAGGGATAATTTATTTCTTTTCCCCCAGAAATGAGGTTTTTTTGCCATTCTCCTTGTTCAGTGTAGTGTCAGGGAAACCCAGGATGGAATATCCAGGAGCAGCTCCTGGAAGAACTTGTTGGCTCTGGGATTTCTAACAGGGACTCAGCTGTTTGTGAGCTCAGCTGGTGCTTTGTGAGCTCAGCTGGTGTTTGTGACCCCATCTGGTGTTTGTGACCCCATCTGGTGTTTGTGACCTCAGCTGGTGCTTTGTGACCCCATCTGGTGTTTGTGACCTCAGCTGGTGCTTTGTGACCTCAGCTGGTGTTTGTGAGCTCAGCTGGTGCTTTGTGAGCTCAGCTGGTGCTTTGTGACCCCATCTGGTGTTTGTGACCTCAGCTGGTGCTTTGTGACCTCAGCTGGTGTTTGTGACCCCATCTGGTGTTTGTGACCTCAGCTGGTGCTTTGTGACCTCAGCTGGTGCTTTGTGACCTCATCTGGTGTTTTGTGACCTCAGCTGGTGTTTGTGAGCTCAGCTGGTGTTTGTGACCTCATCTGGTGTTTGTTTGTGACCTCAGCTGGTGTCTGTGACCTCATCTGGTGTTTGTGACCTCAGCTGGTGTTTGTCTGTGACCTCATCTGGTGTCTGTGACCTCATCTGGTGTTTGTGACCTCAGCTGGTGTCTGTGACCTCAGCTGGTGTCTGTGACCTCATCTGGTGTTTGTTTGTGACCTCAGCTGGTGTCTGTGACCTCATCTGGTGTTTGTGACCTCAGCTGGTGTTTGTGACCTCAGCTGGTGTCTGTGACCTCATCTGGTGTTTGTGACCTCAGCTGGTGCTTTGTGACCTCATCTGGTGTTTGTGATCTCAGCTGGTGTTTGTGACCTCATCAGGTGTCTGTGACCTCAGCTGGTGTCTGTGACCTCATCTGGTGTTTGTTTGTGACCTCAGCTGGTGCTTTGTGACCTCATCTGGTGTCTGTGACCTCAGCTGGTGTCTGTGACCTCAGCTGGTGTTTGTTTGTGACATCAGCTGGTGTCTGTGACCTCATCTGGTGTTTGTGACCTCAGCTGGTGTCTGTGACCTCAGCTGGTGTTTGTGACCTCATCTGGTGTTTGTGACCTCATCTGGTGCTTTGTGAGCTCAGCTGGTGTTTGTTTGTGACCTCAGCTGGTGCTTTGTGACCTCATCTGGTGCTTTGTGAGCTCAGCTGGTGTTTTGTGACCTCAGCTGGTGTTTGTTTGTGACCTCAGCTGGTGTTTGTGACCTCATCTGGTGCTTTGTGAGCTCAGCTGGTGTTTTGTGACCTCATCTGGTGCTTTGTGACCTCAGCTGGTGCTTTGTGACCCCATCTGGTGTTTGTGTTTTTTGCAGTTCCTGAGGGAGCCTGGCCTGGAGGAGCTGCCCAGCCCTGCAGAGGAGGAGCCCCAGGCTGTTCTGGTTGGAGAAGGAAATGGGCTGGAGGGGGAAGGACCCTTCACCCAACAGCTGCAGGGACAGGGGAGCCACTGAAGGGCCACCCCAGAGAGGTGACCTGGGCCAGGCTGGCTGCTGGCAGGAAATGCTGAACAGGGGATCACAGGAAATCCTGGATACAGACCCCTGGGATCACAGGAAACCCTGAACAGGGGATCACAGGAAATCCTGGATACAGACCCCTGGGATCACAGGAAATCCTGGATACAGACCTCTGAGATCACAGGAAATCCTGGATACAGACCCCTGGGATCACAGGAAATCCTGAACTCTGGGATCACAGGAAATCCTGGATACAGACCTCTGAGATCACAGGAAATCCTGGATACAGACCCCTGGGATCACAGGAAATCCTGGATACAGACCCCTGGGATCACAGGAAATCCTGAACCCTGGGATCACAGGAAACCCTGAACAGGGGATCACAGGAAATCCTGGATACAGACCCTTGGGATCACAGAAAAATCCTGAATCTCTGGGATCACAGGAAATCCTGAACCCTGGGATCACAGGAAAATCATGGACACAGAGCTTGGGATCACAGAAGAATCCTGAAAGTGTCCCCTGGGATCACAGGACAATTTTCACCCCCAGCCCTGATGCTCCAGGAGCCCCTGCTCAGCTCCCTTGGCTCCTCTCTCTGCCAAAAGCACTGGGAAGAGGGAAGGTGGAAGGGAAAGGAAAGGAACACTAAATTACCTGGACAGGTGCATGAAAGGGGTGAATTCCCACCCCAGCTTGGAGCAATAGCTGCACTTTATTGGTGTGGGGTAACCTGGGATTTTTCAGGGAGTGAAGAGTTGCAGTGTGAATTAATTCCATTTATACTGGTTGTGTTTCTGTTGGCAATGACACTCCCATTGTACCCACCCCAGCCTGCTTCCCTGAGGCATTTTAAGTGCAGGACAAACTAAAAAGAAACTTGTGAGGACTCTCCTGTGCCAGGAGCCCCTCCCAGAGAGATCTGCTCTTATCTGCTTCCTCCCACCCTGCTGGCAGCATTAATCTGCTCCTGCAGCCACCCAGGGCCCTGCACACCACAAAGCACCTGAAAAGAATTTTGCTCTGAGTTTTTACAAGTGGATCAGTCCCTGTCAGACACTAAAACCCATTTTTGACCAGCAGCAGAAGAAAAGGTGACTGACAGTTCTGGTTTTAGTGCCTTAAAGCAGAAGAGCCCAAGTTAAACCCACATCACCCCCTGTGGGGTTTGGAGTGTCCAATAAAGCACAAAGAACAAGTGAACCTCTTCTGTACTAAAAATATTGGGTTGTTTGATTTTTTTTTCCCCTGGGTTTGATATGAATTTAAAAAAAAACAGTAAGAAATGTGGTTTTTTTTCTTTGGAAGAGGCAGAGGTGCCACTGTCTCAGCTTTTCCAGGAACAGCCCAGGCCAGCAGCTGCCAAAAGCTGCATCAGGTGTTTCCTTGCAGAGCAGATCTCATCCCTTGGGATTGCACAGGCTGCTGACCCAGCAGCTCAGGGCAGCCTGACTCATGTGGAATTGTCACCTCAGCACCAGGTGTGGTGAATCAGCCACACTCTGAGGCTGGGAACAAAGGGGGAACCAGAGCTCTCAGAAAGGAACAGCCAAACTCACCCAGAGGACAGAAATAAAATTAAAACCCCCTGGGAAAATCTGAATAAACCTGCACTGGGCTTGGGTCAGGGGTTGTGGTGGTAAATATTTTTACACAATTAAGAAGTATTTATTGGGAGTAGCTGCAGGGTTGTTGTCACTGAGCCCCCCCTGTGTCCTGTCCCTCCCTGCCTTGTCCCCAGCCCCTCTCCAGCTCTCCTGGATCCCTCCAGGCCCTCTGAGCTCCTCCTGTCCAGGTGTCACCCCCAGCTCTCCCAGCCTGCCTTCAAATTCAAGTTCCAAGATCCTGGCACTGGGAGTAGTTGCAGGGATGAGTTCCAGGCCATTCTCCTTCCTGACTTTCCAAAGAATCCAAGAACCATTCCCAAGCTCCTGGCAAGAACCCAAAGTTTGGTTTTACTGTTTCACTGTGCAGAGGTGAGTTCCTGTACAGTTAACCTGGGGATTCACTATTTTGGGAATTTCTGGAATTCCACAAGTGCTCACATCCTGTGGGATGGGGTTTCTCCAGCCCAGGGCAGCTCCAGAACTGGCCCCAGCTCCAGTTCCCACAAACAGTTCCCAGCCCCCAGCACAGCATTTCCACCCAGCTCTGATATGGGGAAAC
The DNA here is from genome assembly GCF_029582105.1 of Oenanthe melanoleuca. Classification (NCBI taxonomy): domain Eukaryota; kingdom Metazoa; phylum Chordata; class Aves; order Passeriformes; family Muscicapidae; genus Oenanthe; species Oenanthe melanoleuca. The sequence continues at coordinate 111,200,794 of NC_079333.1, read as the reverse complement.
TGTAAAAGCTTTGGGGGGAGGCAAATGCTGGAAAAACCACAGAGAACTCATCAGCAGGACTCAGCCCCAGCAAATGGATCTGCAGGAACACTCCAGGGAGATGAAACATCCTCAGCCTCACTTTCTGTTTCTCTCCACTGAGATTAAACTGCATTTCAATCACTCATTAATGGGAACAGCCATAAAATGTAAGAGGTAAATACATTTTAACTGAGGCAATAGCAGCCCTTAAAATGGGTGTGAGTCACTCCTAGAATTTATTGGGACTTGAAATTATTACAAGGTTGGACTGTGAGCAATAAATCCATCCATACTCCACTCCCTTTAACAGGGAACAGGTCAGGAAAACTCAATTATCAGCAAACAGCTTCCCCTGGAGCCAATGACACTTGGCATGAGCAGCAGACACTGCTCTGACTCATTTATTCTCAAGAACAACTGGCATCAGTTTGTTGGAGTTTTTTTATTCTAATATCAGGAAATACATTAAATACCAACTGGTATCTCTTACACTGAGCAGCATGAAATTAATTCCAAGGACTGTGGTGCCAGCAAATGTCCTTTGTGCCAGAGCCATCACAAGTCAGGAATATTTTGCTTTGCCATGCACAACCTGCTGAGTGTAGGGACTTGCTTAAAAACCCATAACCTTTTACCAGAAAAAAAAAAAAAAAAAAAAAAAAAGCTACTTTATATTTACCTGAACAATAATATAAAATCCTTAAAATCAGCTCTTACCCCTGCTCCAGGGGTGGGCTCTGTCCTGTTTGCTCACTAATTGTTGGAGGTTTGGAAGATGAAACCTGGATGGGAAGCTGTGGATTTTTGGAGATTGCAGCAGGAAAGCCTGGCAGCCTGCCATTCCCTTTGAAATGTCCTATGTACATATTCACAAGTGTGTCCTGGGAGAAGAGCAGCCTTGGACAGAGCCTGGAATTGTCTCAGTTCCACCAGTTTGGGAAGCAAACCAAGGACAAAGGACTGAATTATCTACAGACAAGAACCACATGGCAGCTTAGGGGCCAGGCCAGCAGGGAGCTCAGCCCCACAGCTCTTCTGTTCTCCCAAACTTGTAGATCAGAGTGCTGAGGGGAGAAAAGAAAAGAGAGAAAAATCAGACCACACAGAAGGTGATTTTAACAATACTCTTAAATCTTATCCTGTGCAAATCAACAGCCCAGCCCTGAACTTGTAGCCAGATCAGCATTTGGGTTTGGTGTTTATATTTGGTTTCCTGTGCATGGCTGGAATTGTGGGAGCCAACTGAAGCTCAAACAGAAAAACCATCCAGTTTCACAGCCCTTCTGGAGGAAAAGCCTGGAATGATGGAATTCAGGGAGTCCAGAGTAGCAGGTCTCACTCTGGCACCTGGGATCAGCTCAACATGACAGGATGTGCTGGGATAAAACCTGAACAATTCCATTTTCATGAACAGATCAGAAAGAATATTAAGGCTGTGGTAGAGAATCAGATGCACATTACAATCTGATTTCCAAAATTCCACAAGTTGTGGCTGCCCCTGGATCCCTGGCAGTGTCCCAGGCAGGTTTGGGATAGTGGGAGGTGTCCCTGCCCAGGGGGGACTGGATGGGCTTTAAGGTCCCTTCCAACCCAAACCTTCTGGGATTCTAAATAAAACTAAAAATTCAAAATCTGCCTGCAGCAGTTTCCAGTCCCAGGGGGGATTTAGGAGCTGCTGTTTCCTGCAGGAATATCCCTCATTTCCCAGAGCCCATTGATGCAGGTCACTGCAGAGCACCTGGGGTGGGGCTGGAAGGAAAAGGATCAGCCAGGAATTAAAAGAGGAAAGGAGGTGAAATGAAACTTCCATGACTGATCTTGGACTGTCTAACACTTCCAGTGCCTTTTATTAATAAAATCCATGGATTGCAAAATGCATCCCACAGCTAAAAAGAGTTATGAGAGACTCCAAATCGATTTTCAACTGTTACATGATAGATTTAATAATATTATCTGAAATAAATCCAGTGTGCTGATACAAAACACACCAGCATGCTCTTACAAAAAGGAATTATCACTCTTTATAACTGGGAGCTCAGCCAGGGAATATCAAGTACCAGAGAACTGAGACACTGGTGTGAAATAGTCTGGAAAAGGGGGAATTGAATTTCCCAGCTGGGAGGGAAGCCCAGGGATTGTAGGACAGAGGTGGAGAATTGCCATTTTCCAAAGACAGTGGCAATCCCTCATCCAGAAACCCCTGTGCATGCCTGGCCACCCACAGCTGGACACCCAGGGCTGGGAGGGAGCAAAGAGCCCAGGCAGGGGCACAGCAAACCTTGGTCCTCAGCTCTGCAGCAAAGGGAGAGGAGAACAGAGCTGCTTCTCCAGGAGGGCAATGCAGGGAAGCAGGAAAGTCCCTTTGGAAGGAGGGGAATCTGCCCAGGGAACTTACCTGAAGAATATTAATGCATTCTGGAAAAACACTGCTAAGCCAGGGTACACATTAGTGTCTGCAGAGGAGAACAGAGGAAAAACTCACTTCAGTTCTGGCAGGTGGATTTAACAGGATAGTCCAGTTACTGGGAGGGGTTTAATATAATATTCCAGTTACTGGGAGCTGGGTTAAACAGGATATTCCAGTTACTGGGAGGGGATTTAACAGAATATTCCAGTTATTGGGAGGGGGTTTAATATAATATTCCAGTTACTAGGAGGGGATTTAACAGGATATTCCAGTTACTGGGAGCTGGGTTTAACAGGATATTTCAGTTACTGAGAGCTGGGTTTAACACAAAATTTAATGGGAGCTGGATTTAAGAGGGTATTCCAGTTACTGGGAGGGGATTTAACAGGATATTCCAGTTACTGGGAGCTGGATTTAACAGGGTATTCCAGTTACTGGGAGCTGGGTTTAGCATGCAATTCCAGTTACTGGGAGGGGGTTTAACAGGATCTTCCAGTATCAATCTCAGACTAAAACCTGGATGCTGTGTCTCAGATTTTTCCAGAGACCACAGGCTTCCATCCCTGTGGATTTCCTGCCAAAAGCTGGCAAGAAAAGCCCTTTCCTAGAGGAGAAAATATCCCAACTTACTCTGTGTAACATATGCTCCAAAGAGAATCCACATGGAAGCAATGAGGGATCCAAACATCAGCATGAAGCCAATGAAGAGCCAGATCCGAGCCCCTGCAGTGGAGAGTCAAATGTGGATTTTTGTCCATAAATATGGTTTTTTATCCATACATGTGGGGTTTTATCCATAAATGTGGGGTTTTATCCATAAATGTGGAGTTTTATCCATAAATGTAGAGTTTCATCCATAAATGTAGAGTTTCATCCATAAATGTGGGTTTTTATCCATAAATGTGGATTTTTTATCCATAAATGTGGGGTTTTATCCATAAATGTGGGGTTTTTATCCATAAATGTGGGTTTTTATCCATAAATGTGGAGTTTTATCCATAAATGTGGGTTTTTACCCATAAATGTGGGTTTTTATCCATAAATGTGGATTTTTTTATTCATAAATGTGGAGTTTTATCTATAAATGTGGGTTTTTGTCCATAAATGTGGGTTTTTGTCCATAAATGTGGGTTTTTATCCATAAATGTGGAGTTTTATCCATAAATGTGGGTTTTTATCCATAAATGTGGGTATCCATAATGTGGAGTTTTATCCATAAATGTGGGTTTTTATCCATAAATGTGGGGTTTTATCCATAAATGTGGGGTTTTGTCCATAAATGTGGGGTTTTATCCATAAATGTGGATTTTCATCCATAAATGTGGGTTTTTACCCATAAATGTGGAGTTTTTTATCCATATATGTGGAGTTTTATCCATAAATGTGGGTTTTTATCCATAAATGTGGGGTTTTGTCCATAAATGTGGGGTTTTTATCCATAAATGTTTGTGACACATCCCCAGGGAATCCTGCTCCAGAGCCACCCCAGGCAGGAACTGATTTCTCCTCTCCCAGCAGCTATCCAGGATTTGCAGGGAAAGTTTAGGAAGCCAAGACATCCAGAAGTTCCCTTTTTAACCAAGCCAGCACTTATCTCCAAGGGTTAATTCTGTAAAGAAACTAATTCACAGAAATTTCTCCTACTCCTTATCTTCTGATTATTTCTTTCACCACCACTTGGAAAAAAAACCCTGCAGGTAAATGATCAGTCCTCCACCTGAGCAGGATTTGTAGAGTTAATTTACCTGTTCTTCCTAAGCATCCATCACTGTAGCTGTCTCCTCTCACCTGTGCATTTGATACAGCATTTATCCTGGGGATAAAAAAAAAAAAGAGATACACTTCAGATTACAGAGAAAATCAATGGAGAGTTCTAAGTAAAGAAAATCAATGGAGAGTTCTAAGTAAAACCCCAGATTTTTGTTTGTATTTTTTTTTTTTTTTTTAAGATGTGACAAATTCTGGGGAAATTCCTTGGCATTCTGTGTAGTCACAAATCCCAAACTGTCCTTTTTTTCTTGCCAATATTGAATGATTCAATAAAAGATGTTACTTTTATCTCTATCTCCATGACAAAAGCCAGGCTATTGTTACCCATCCTCTTTGAGAAAGTTTTGGGCAAGGAACAGCTGTAAAAATGGTAAAAACAGAGGGAAATAAAGTCAGTTGTTTAAAGTATTGGATTCTATTGGATTCCCATCCCTGGCAGTGCCCAAGGCCACGTTGGACACTGGGGCTGGAGCAGCCTGGGACAGTGGGAGGTGTCCCTGCCATGGCTGGGGTGGCTCTGGGTGGGATTTAAAGTCTCTTCCAACCAAACCATTCTGGGATTCTGTGATCTTTTAGGATTCAAGGATATTTTGTTTTAACCAGACCTTTGTGGAATTTCATTTCACCTTTAATCTCTTGATTTTTAAGGTGCATAAGTGAAGATGGAGCTGTTTGCTTGACCCAAGTGCAGCTATAACAGATTTTGAAGATAAAATCTGCAACCCTTTAGGATGATGGAGCAGCTCTGCTGGGAGGAAAGGAGGGACAGGACACAGGGAATGGCTTCCCAGAAGGAAGGTTTATATTGGGATATTGGGCAGGAATTGTTCCCTGGGATGGTGATGAGGGGCTGTGGCTGCCCCTGGATCCCTGGAATGTTCAGTTCCAGGCTGGACATTGGGGCTGGAGCAGCCTGGGACAGTGGGAGGTGTCCCTGCCATGGCAGGGTGGGATGGGTGGGATTTGAGGTCACTCCCAAGCCAAGCCAAGCCATTCCAGGACTCTCTGGCTCCTGCAGAGCCTGGGTGGGTGCTGGTGCCAGGGCCCACACTCACATGAAGAAGGCCAGGGTGGAGAAGACCCCGCAGGTGTGGAAGGCGTGGTTCAGCTGCTCCGGCCGCGGGTACACCACGGCAGCGTCGATCATGATCCACCAGCCTGTGAAAAACTGGGGGAAAACAGACACAGGGCTGAGCCTGGGGCACTGCATAGCCAGGGAAACCTGCTCTGGACAGCACTGGTTTAACTGGGCACCAATTGCAGCAAGCACCAATTCTTCTGGAAAGGGATTTAAGTGTGATCGATGGCAATGTCTGCACTAATCTCAGTGTTCCTGTTTTCAGAGGAGTGTTTGGGAATCTGTCACACCTTCTGCTCAAATTAAGGAGTGGGTATGGATAAATTTATGCCCAGAGCAGCTGTGGCTGCCCCTGGATTCCTGGGAGTGTTCAGTTCCAGGTTGGACACTGGGGCTTGGAGCAGCCTGGCACAGTGAGAGGTGTCCCTGCCCTGGCAGGGGTGGGATTAAATGGGATTTAAGGTCCCTCCCAACCCAAATCCTTCAGGGATTCTATGAAATTCCCTGTGCAATTTCTGTAAAATTCCCTGTTCCTTGTTCCTCTTAAGAACAAGAATCCAAACTCTAAACACACATGAGATGGAGATGGTGCAGAACAGATCAGTTCTAATGGATCCAATTCTGCAGGAATCCATGAGGGATTTGTTTTCAAGAAGAGAGGGCAGAAATGGTTCATGATCAGCAATGTCACAGGATTGTGAAAATGCTGCTGACAACTCCTGGAGTGAACAGGCTGGATTGGGGGAAGTTAAGAGGGAAAACTGATAGAACTTGAGGCACAAGTGTGACTGTTTGTATAAGTTTTAGCTTTCATATTTTCCAGATTCTGCACTGCATTGGTGTGTGACTCTGAACTTCAAGCTCTCCTCCCAGCTCAGTCACACACAACAATCCTTATCCAGCCCCAAAAAGTGCAACAGCAGCAAATTGAGGAGAGAATCTGGGAGGGTGGGACTGCAGAACCTGGTGCTGGAATTGGACAATGAACCCCAATATGGAAATGAACCAAAACTGATAAAAGTGTGAAACTCATGACTCTGAGTCCATCTTGGGTGGAGGCACAGCCAGGCTCTGGTGCTGCCCAAGGTGAATCCATTGAATGGTTTTTAATAAATCCCTGCTTTATTATTTTACCCCTGCCCAGCCTCTGTTGCAGGCAGCACCCCAGCCCCCTGTGCCCCTGCTGACCAGCAACCCAGCCCCCCGTGTCCCTGCTCACAGCCCCTGTGTCCCTCTGTCCCTGCTCACAGCCCTGTGTCCCTCTGTCCCTGCTCACAGCCCCTGTGTCCCTGCTCACAGCCCCCCAGCCCCTGTGTCCCTGTGTCCCTCTGTCCCTGCTCACAGCCCTGTGTCCCTCTGTCCCTGCTCACAGCCCCCTGTGTCCCTGCTCACAGCCCCCCAGCCCCTGTGTCCCTGTGTCCCTCTGTCCCTGCTCACAGCCCCTGTGTCCCTCTGTCCCTGCTCACAGCCCGTGTCCCTCTGTCCCTACTCACAGCCCCTGTGTCCCTCTGTCCCTGCTCACAGCCCCCAGCCCCTGTCCCTGCTCACAGCCCCCAGCCCTGTGCTCACAGCCCCCTGTGTCCCTGCTCACAGCCCCCAGCCCCTGTCCCTGCTCACAGCCCCCAGCCCTGTGCTCACAGCCCCCAGCCCTGTGCTCACAGCCCCCAGCCCCTGTGCTCACAGCCCCCAGCCCCTGTCCCTGCTCACAGCCCCCAGCCCTGTGCTCACAGCCCCCAGCCCCTGTGCTCACAGCCCCCTGTGTCCCTGCTCACAGCCCCCAGCCCTGTGCTCACAGCCCCCAGCCCTGTGCTCCCAGCCCCCCAGCCCCTGTCCCTGCTCCCAGCCCCCAGCCCTGTGCTCACAGCCCCCAGCCCCTGTGTCCCTCTGTCCCTGCTCCCAGCCCCCAGCCCTGTGCTCACAGCCCCCAGCCCTGTGCTCCCAGCCCCCAGCCCTGTGCTCCCAGCCCCCAGCCCTGTGCTCACCAGCACCCCGGCCACGATGGAGGCCACGGCGTTGCGGCGCTCGCTCCAGTCGATGCACTCGCACTCGGGCCAGCGGAAGTTATCCAGGAAGCCTGCCATGGCTGCAGCTCACCCTGCCCTGGGCACTGCTCACCCTGCCCTGGGCACTGCCCAGAGTGTCCTGGGCACAGCTCACACTGCTCTGGGCACAGCTCACACTGCCCTGGGCACTGCCCAGAGTGTCCTGGGCACTGCTCACACTGCTCTGGGTACAGCTCACACTGCTCTGGGTACAGCTCACACTGCCCTGGGTACAGCTCACACTGCTCTGGGCACAGCTCACACTGCCCTGGGCACGGCTCACACTGCTCTGGGCACAGCTCACACTGCCCTGGGCACTGCCCAGTGTCCTGGGCACAGCTCACACTGCTCTGGGTACAGCTCACACTGCTCTGGGTACAGCTCACACTGCCCTGGGTACAGCTCACACTGCTCTGGGCACAGCTCACACTGCCCTGGGCACGGCTCACACTGCTCTGGGCACAGCTCACACTGCCCTGGGCACTGCCCAGTGTCCTGGGCACAGCTCACACTGCTCTGGGTACAGCTCACACTGCCTGGGCACTGCTCACACTGCCCTGGGCACTGCCCAAAGTGTCCTGGGCACTGCTCACACTGCCCTGGTATAGCCAACAGTGCCCTGGGCACTGCTGTCCCTTCTCTGGGCACTGCCCACACTGCCCTGGGCACGGCTCACGTTGGCCTGGCACTGCCCACACTATCCTGGGCACTGCTCACACTGCTCTGGGCACTGCCCACACTGCTCTGGGCACTGCCCACGCTATCCTGGGCACAGCTCTGGGCACGGGTCACACTGCCCTGGCACTGCCCACACTATCCTGGGCACTGCTCACACTGCCCTGGGCACTGCCCACACTGCTCTGGGCACTGCCCACACTGTCCTGGGCACTGCCCACGCTATCCTGGGCACTGCTCTCCCTGCCCTGGGCACGGCTCTGGGCACGGCTCACGCTGCCTTGCTGCCTCAGCTCTCCCTCCTGGGCTCTTCCATCAGCAGCTCCTGAGTGCCTGAAACACAGCCAGGGGTGAGGTCAGAATCAATCAGGAACATCTCGAGCTGTTGGACAATTCTCATGAGTTACAGTCCGGGCTTTTTACAGAATTCAGGTTTTTTACAGAACCTTCCAGTGGGATTTGCCCCTCCCGTGGCAGGAGAGGGAATGAGGTTGTTTTAAAGCCCTCCCAACCCAAACCATTCCATGCCAAACTGTTAATGCTGTACTGAGCTAGAGCCACAGAACTGCAAAAGAGAATCACCACACCACCCAAAAGCTGATGGCAGAACTTGGGCTTTAAGTCATGTCAAGGAGTCTCAATTAAATACTAATATTTCCAGCCTCCAATCTAACAGATAATATTATTTAGAGTCTTTTTTAACACAGAGAAAAAGAGCCCAACTCAGCAAATCAACTGATTCTGAGGGTAAAGAAGGTGTCTCTGCACAGAGAAAAGGTCACAGGGAACTTTTAAATATGGGAAGAGGAAAGCAAAGTTAATTAACTGACTCACAACTGCTTTTAGCACCACTCTAATTTCGTTTAGTAGTGTCAAATTCTGTGTTTCCCAACCTGCCATAATTCATTTGGTGAAGACTAACAAAAATGTCCTTCAGGACCATGAGACAGCACAGACTGATGGAGAACATTTTCTGGTTGATAACAGCAGTGAAAAGAGGTGGAATAAAAATCAATAAATAAAGAGTTTATCTATGCTACAAACACAGGTCACCTCCTGTGAATAACATCCAAAAGTCTGTCCTCCAGAATCCAGTTCCAGAAACCCACACTTGTGATAGCACTTCAAATATTAAAATCAATCACTCAATTCCAAGGTTATTTTGATTTGTCCAGCACCTGGGCTCAGCCATCCAGTTATTGTCCTCAGTGCCACCTTGCCCTGGCAGGGCTCAGATCCTGCTTATCCCACAGGGAATCCCAGGGCTGTGCTCCTACAGAATTCCAGGATCATCAGGGTGGGAAAAGCCCTTTGAAGCACCCCAATCCCTGTCCCCAAGGGTCACATCCAGACACCTCCTGAACACTCCCCCAGACAGTGACTCCACTCTGGGCAGCTCATCCCAATCCTGACCACACTGGGAGGGAAATTTTCTATTTCATCTCTAATCTGAGCCTGCCCTGGCCCAGCCTGAGGCTGTTCCCTGTCCTCCTGTCCCTGTCCCCCCTCCCTGCCCCTCCTGTCAGGAAGTTGTGCAGAGACACAAGGTCCCTCCTCAGCCTCCTTTTCTCCAGGTTGAGCCTTGCTGGGAGTGGCTGCAGGCAAACAGGGAACCTGGAATGGTTTGGGTTGGAGGGACCTCAAATCCCACCCAGAGCCACCCCAGCCATGGCAGGGACACCTCCCACTGTCCCAGGCTGCTCCAACCTGGAACTGAACATGCCAGGGATCCAGGGGCAGCCACAGCTGCTCTGGGAATCCATCCCAGCCCCTCCCCACCCTGCCAGGGAATAATTCCTAATTCCCAATAACCCATCAAACACCACTTTGAAGCCATTCCCTGTGTCTGTCCCTCCATTCCCTGTGTCTGTCCCTCCATTCCCTGTGTCCTGTCCCTCCATTCCCTGTGTCCTGTCCCTCCATTCCCTGTGTCCTGTCCCTCCATTCCCTGTGTCTGTCCCTCCATTCCCTGTGTCTGTCCCTCCATTCCCTGTGTCCTGTCCCTCCATCCCTGTGTCTGTCCCTCCATTCCCTGTGTCTGTCCCTCCATTCCCTGTGTCCTGTCCCTCCATTCCCTGTGTCCTGTCCCTCCATTCCCTGTGTCCTGTCCCTCCATTCCCTGTGTCCTGTCCCTCCATTCCCTGTGTCCTGTCCCTCCATTCCCTGTGTCCTGTCCCTCCAGCCCTTGGCAATTGTCTCTCTCCATGTTTCCTGCAGCTCCTTCAGGCCCTGCAAGGCCACCCTGAGCTCAGCCCAAAGCTTCTCCTGTGCAGGTGAACAATCCCAGCTGTGCCAGCCTTTCCTCCCAGCAGAGCTGCTCCATCCCTCTGCTCATCCTGCTGCTCCTCTGGGCTCTGCAGCAGCTCCAGCTCCTCCCTGTGCTGGGACAGGGCTGGGGCAGCTCTGCAAGTGGGGTCACACCTGGGGGGGCTCAGGGGCACAATCCCAATCCCTTTCCTACTTCTCATTCCCCAGCCCAGGACACCTCTGCCTCTCTGCCTGCCCGTGCCCACTGTGGCCTCATGGCCCTTTTCTCCCCACAGGGATGTTCTGTTGAGGTCACTTGGGAAAGTCTCTTCCCTCCTCTGTATCAGTGCTTTCCTTTTCTCTGGCATATTAAATCCAGGATTCTTCAGCTGTATTTCTCAAGCACCTTGTGAGGAGTGGCCCAGTCCTTTAGGGCTGTCCCTGTGCTGTGTTCAGGGTGCCCAGAGCAGCTGTGGGTGCCCCTGGATCCCTGCAATGTTCAGTTCCAGGTTGGACACTGGGGCTGGAGCAGCCTGGGACAGGGGGAGGTGTCCCTGCCATGGCTGGGGTGGCACTGGGTGGGATTTGGGATCCCTCCCAACCCAAACCATTCCATGACCAGTAATTCTCAACAGCCTTAGAAAAAGCAGAAAACAATAAACTGCACTTAAAACAAGCATCCCCACTGCAGAGCTGAGCTCCACGGGCAGCACAGCAGCCAGGCTGAAGTTTGTCCCCACGAGGATTCACAGGGACAGCTGCACACACAGGAACTGCTGCACACACACCTCTGGTGGAGCCAGGTGCTTTCAGCTGGAATTTCCCACCTGGATAAAGGTGCAGAACTCACTCTGTGACTTCAACCCTTCCACCCACACACACCTCCCAAGGAGGAAAGAGGTGAAGCCCTTGGCATTCCTGTCCTTCAATGCCCTTCCCACCACCAGCCTCCTCCCCTTTCCAAGGGCAGGCAGGAACATTCCTCACTCGTGTCCAGCAAATAAAAACACAGCAGCAGGAACAACCTGGAGGCTGAACAAAGTGAGTACAGGTGGAGCTGTAATGCCAGCATTGAGACTAAACCCACTGCTCTCTTATGCAGACAGAAAACACAACAGCAGCTCAGCACCTCCACCTGAAAATCAGCTTTTCTCTCCCAAAATGAGCTGGCTTCACTTCAAAAAATACTGAAAGCAGTTGCAAGGAAATTCAAAAAGTCTGCAAGAAGAAAAATGCTTTCATGTGGAATATCATTAGTAAAGAACAGAACCACACGTTTCCAAAGAGAGGAAAAGACAGAAGGAGAAACGGAAAAAACTTAAAAATCATGAAGAATATTCAAGTTTTCCTTGAAGAAGATGCACCTCCCACAAGCAGCTCACCAGAATATCCTTTAGGTCACCCATTTCCCCACATGCACAGAGGATGAAAAGCATACCAGGAGCTTATGTGAACATTTCTGTTACACCCACTGTCATTTTCCCACTGATTTCAGTGATTTCCTGCACTTTCACTTTCAGTTCTCCCTATTCCACAGCACTGGGCTCTGCTGCCTAACTTTTAAGTATTACAGAAAGAGCTAAGAAAGGAAGTTTTAAATGAACTTATATATAAAAAAGGCTGTGTGGCAAACTTACTACAAAGTGATAATAATGATATTTACATTAATTACGAGGCCACATCCCTGGCAGTGCCCAAGGCCAGGCTGGACACTGGGCTGGAGCAGCCTGGGACTCTGGGTGGGATTTAATGTCCCTCCCAACCCAATCCACGATTTATCCCTCGACAGGAATTTGCTGCTCAGCCCCAGCACTGCCCGCAGCGGGGCTCTTTAAGAGCGCTATTGAAGTTCGAAGACTTGAGGAGGCAGGGAAGGAAAAAACAAATCTCGATTTCGCAACTCTCCAGAGGCCGATTTTGACTCAAGCCCGCACCGAGCGCAGATGGGACCAAACATGACGGGGCAGGACGAGCCACGACCCCACGCAGCAATTCCCACGGCCCGACCAAACAAATCGCTATTTAGACAAAACAAGACTTTTTTTTTTTGTTTCCCTTTAACTTCACCTACAGAGCCCAGCTCTCCCCGGAGAGAGAGACCGCCCTCAGGCGCGGACAATGCGCTGTCCCGGGGGAGCGGCCCGGGGGTCCCTCACGGCGCGGGTCCCTCTCTGGCTGCCCGTGCCTCTCTCGCTGCTCACACCGCTCCCTCTGCCCATCCCCACCCCGCTCCGTTCCCGCTCCAGCCCCGCTCCCGGTGCCGCTGCCGGTGTCGGTGCCGGTGTCGGTGCCGCCCGGCCCGGCGCGGCCGCACGTACCCGCTCCTGGGCGAGACGCTTCCGCCTGCGGGCACCGAGCCTCCCTTGATTGACGCCGCCGCTGACCAATCAGAACCGAGCGCTGCGCGTCAGCCGGGGGCTGGGTGAGGATAGAGCGCTGTGATTGGTCAATGCGGCGCCACGCGCTGCAAGCCCCGCCCTGTCCCGCTCGGGCGGGGCGGGAAGGGGAGGGGCCAGGGCGTTCCCGCCTTTCCCCGCAGGCCCCGCCCCCTCCCCTCACGGCGCAGCCGCTCCCGCCATGGCCGCCCCCTCACGGCCCCTCACACCCCATAATGACCCCCGGCCGTCTCTGCTGCTATACGATATTCCCATGTTGGAACACATAAACTTCACCCAGGAACGCTCTTAAACCTCAGTGCGGTGTCTGGTCTAATGAAACTGAGAGGAATGTCGCATTTGTCTTTACAAACAAGCTGCAGATCTGCTGCGAGATAAGGTTAGCACTGAGAGATAAACAATGGGAGGGATTCCACTGATTGATGAATGGGAAAAGAGATTTGCCTTTATAAACAAACTGTAGGTTTGCTGAGAAATGAAACTGGATATCGGAAGATGAAAGAAGCAATGGGGGAAAACTATGAATTCCATAAGAATTAAAAATTAAAAGGCAGGGGGAATTTCAGGTATCTTAAGGAAGTCTGAGCCTCTCAAGTACCTCAGCAAGCGGGGAAAGAGAGAGGGAAATTAGGATAAAAGGAGGCTGCATCCTCCAAAAATTTGAGAGATCCCAGGGAATGCCCCATGGCTTCTCCCTTTATTCCAATAACGCAAAAAGGACTCCTCTGTCTCCTTTTTGGACATAAACCTCAGGTGTTTGTGGATTAATTTTCCTGACAAAACTAAACGGAATTAATAAATTCTAATTCATAGGATCAATCACGGAATGGGCTGGGTTGGAAGGGAACCTACTGGACGAGCAATATGGGGGAAACAAACACTCAATAAACTCTTTGTGGAACCTTCCCCATCTAAAACAGCCAAACAAGTAAGTGACAGAAGACAGATGTTGAATAAAACCTGGGCAAAGAAAAGGACTGAGTTAAAGCCAGCATTTTGAGCATTAGAGGGCACATCTCACAGACACGGAACTGAAAGAATCAGATTGTTCTCAAAGTCTCTCTTCCTCTTTTTTTAACAAAACACACTGTGTTCCATCTAGTCCAGAGACACCACACACTCTGTTCTCTCAGAGGGGCACCTTCTCCCACTAACAATAAAGATTTATCACTTATATATTTATTTTACAAGATGCCCTGCTTTTGCTTCTCCCTCATTCCTTCTCCTCCGAGCCTTCTTCATCCCAAGATGTTATTGCCCTGAAACTGAGAAATCCTCACCAGCACTGGACACTTACAGTGCTTAGAAAAGGAAAGATTTTCTTCTCAATACTTAGTTAAATCTTTCAGTTTCAAGCCATTCCTGCCTGTCCTCTTGGGCATGAAATAGATTCCTCACCCTGAGAAAAACTGGTACCTCAAATACTGTATCTTCATAATATATAAAATTATATATCTATATAATATTTTGTCTTCATATTAAAATGTCATTTAAGCCTTTCAAGCCACAAGACATGTGGTTAATAGACCAACAAATAGGAAGTTCTGGGAATAAACAGCGTGGGTTTGGATCTGGGGTTGGCAATGATTGCACTCTTTTTCACAGTCATGAAATAACATTTTTCAAATTCAAATTAACAGTCCAGTGTCAGCCAGAAAAATTCCTTCTAAAGGCCGTTTTCTCCTGGTTTTGTGTGCAGTAGTTGATATTCCTTTGTATTGACTAAACATTGCTCTTAAAGTTTTGTGAGCTCAGAGCAAGAGAATTATAGGCAAGCCCTGAAACACTGAGCTCCTCTACACACCTGGGGAAAATAGAAGTAGGAATTATTTTTCCCATCCTTGCTGTAAATGTTGCAGAAGTGGATTTTTGTGCCAGGCAGTTTTTGATGACATCAGTGCAAGGCTGATTTAAAGTGCCTTGGTCAGGTCACACCTGCCCCATTTAAACCCAAGTGGTTTTAATAGAAACATAAAAATCCCTCAGTCTGCTGATTCACCCTTTATTTTTAATACATCTGCTATTGAAAGTGCTGATTCTTCTTTGTGAGCCAGAGTGGGTCCCATTTCCTGCAACCTGGCTTCTATTTATCCTTGTGCCATGAACTGGATTTGCTCTTGAAATCTTCCACTGGGTTTGTCTGAACCAATTTCTGATTCCTGCAGATCAAAATGAGAATCAAAACGTGGGGTTTTCCAGAGTATTATAAGGACTTTCAGAAAAGTATCTTTAATTAACAGTTTTCATTGTAAACAAGAATAAATTATGGAAATAAACATTCATACACAGAGCTAGAAGGTGTCCCTGCCCATGGCAGGGGGTGGTCACCAATAAATAAATTTCCAAGACCTCTTTCTGTGCCAATGATGCAAAAATGGACTTGTGCACATGTACAGTCCAACCCAAGACACCCAGAGCCCTTCCTTCACAGCCACTGGATTTAACCTTAAAGAGGTGAATGTACATTTAGAAAATATGCAGCCAAAAATTCATGAGCTGTAAGTATTGAAATGAGAGTGCAAAGGTCAAACAGGGCACAGCAAGACATTTGCCTCCACTTTAATGTGTTTTCTCATGCCTCTGCTTCCCCTCTAAGTGATAAGGGACTGTCAAAGTGATTATGGTCTGTGCTGAAGTGAAGCATTGATTTGGATTTCAGCAGAAGGAAAATGACCTGCAAGAGAAGAACTGATTTGTTGCTGCTGTGGCTTAACCCAGCCAGCAGCTGCTCAGGGGTGGGGAGGTGTGAAGGGCACAGAAGGGCTGTGCAAGCCCTGCCCAGCAACAGAAACACCCTGCAATGGTCAGCACTGCCTCCAGCCAAATCCAGCACACAGCCCCTCACTAGTGATGAGAAAAATGAACTCTACCACACGCCAAACTGGCACATTTCATTTAATAATATTTAAAAATAACTCAATTATTAGTAATACTAATGCTCATCACACAACCAAATTTCCTTCAAGTAAGGTGACAGTGTGCATTTGACATTTTCAGTGAACCTGGTGCTATATTTCATTAATAAAGTGCATTCAAAACCTCGACAGGAAGAATCAGCATGAAATTATTTCGGTGTAAGTTTTAACCACTTCAAGAGAGAAGACTTCCACCCAAACCTTTTGCCCTTGTCCCCCTCGGTTTCCTTCGTGTCTGGGTCGGAACCCTTTTCCAGCACAGCCTCGTACATCTTCCTCGCCCTCAGGATTTCCTTGTCCGTGCTGAAATGCACCATCTGCCTGCTCAGGATGGGCACCACCAGGTTGAAGTCATCGACTCTCTTGTTCAGTTTCCTGATGTCCTCTGCCAGCTGCTCGCAAACCCGCCCCCACTGCTTCTGCTCGGGCAGCGTCATGGGCTCGCCCAGCTTCCTCCTGGAGGCCAGCACGCCGCTCCTCAGGCGCTCGATGGTCTGGCGGATCTCCTTCTGCAGCAGGATCCACTCGGGCTGGTAGCCGTTGTCGATGAGGATCCTGTTCAGGTTGTGCGTCATGGGGTCGATGTGGGGGCTGTGCGAGAACTTCTGCAGCGGCTTCCCTTTGCCCCGGAGGTTGTCGAAGTCGCCTTTGGCCATGGACTCCTGGATGAGATCCTCCACCAGGCGCTCCACGGCCTGGGTGATCTTCACCTTCTTGCTCTGGCGCACGTCCCTGGCCGTGCTGAGGTGGCTGCCGGCGGCGCGGCTCTCCAGCCGCTGCTGCCGGTACTGCAGCACCTGCTCGCTGGCGCGGTCCACGCGGAACTGCATGTACTGCTTCTCCCGCTGGCTCGGCGTGCCGATGCCCACGCCCTCGAAGCTCAGGTAGTGCCTGTGCTGCAGGGATTTGGCTTTCAGCTGCTCCTCATCCTCCTCCTCTCCACGATCTGAGCTCTGCTTGGCCGCCAGGTCGCTGAGCACAACCCTGTAGGCCTCCTCCACCCTGATGAAGGCCTTGGAGTCGGCCATGCCCGAGCTGCTGTCCGGGTGGTATTTTTTGGCAAGGTTGCGATAGGAATTCCTGACATCGTCAGGGGAACACCCTTCCTCCAGCTCCAGAATTTTGTAGGAGTCCTTGATGTCGGTTTTGGGTTTGTAACCCGACAGCATCCTGCAGAGAAAGGGCTTCAGCTTCCTTGGAATCATGGCTCCCCGTCCCAGGAAACAATGTCCCATGTTGTTACTCAGCATGACACAAAGCCACAGGGATGTCTTCAGATGCAGCTACATTATAAAGAACCTACAGACACATTTGTACAAAAATCCTATTAAATATATTTTTTTAAAAGAACTTCCAGGGCATAAGTCTTATCTTTAGCCTGATATATTAAAGAAATCCCTACTAAAATTCAGCAGTACTTTTTTCTTTTACAGACTAATATTGAAATCACAGAATCCCAGAATGGTTTGGATTGGAAGGACCTTAAATCCCATTTAATCTCACCCCTGCCATGGCAGGGACATCTTCCACTGCCCAGGCTGCTCCAGCCCCAGTGTCCAGCCTGGCCTTGGGCACTGCCAGGGATCCAGGGGCAGCCACAGCTGCTCTGGGCACCCTGTGCCAGGGCCTGCCCACCCTGCCAGGGAACTATTCCTGCCCAAAATCCCGTCTAACCTTGCTCTCCTTAAACTTAAAAAGTCATTCATTTACATTTCTAAATAATTACTGTTGAAGAAGTAGTAGTAGTAGTACAACATAAACGAAATTTATGAAAATTATTTCACAACTTAATTTTTTCCTGGTATGACAACAGGAGCACAGGTTTGTTTTGCACTGCAGAATTCCCAGGAAGCATTTTTATCGCCTTTATTTTTCTATTTTTTATTTTAATGCCTTTCTTGCCTTTCAGCAAACTCATACCAGTGTAAACTGGACATAAGCTTGATGCTGAGCAGTAACTGCTGAAACAAATCCCTCCCTTCTCCTGTGTACCTACATTCAGCAACAGCTCCATTTCCTACTCCCCTGGATCAATGCCTTAAGACTTACAAGCTGGTACAAAGGAGGTCATCACAGCCCGTTTTTGGTATTCCACAGCAACATCTGGATCAGCACTCAGGTCACAGATTCGCTTAGTTCAGCCTTTATATCCCAGCAGTGGCCAAACTCCTCCGCTGGTGCCAGGCAGGGGTGCAATCCTGGAACTCAAACCAGATCGATAGCACTCAGTATTTCCCTCTGCCAACAATTCCAGTGATTCTGGGTTATCTGGGGACACAGCCAGGGCAGAACCTCAGCAGGTGACAATGGCAGTCCTTATGTAAAATCAAAGTGGAAGAATATAACATTAAGTGGACACACCAGTTACACAGACACTGAGAGGGCAACAACTCCTTTGCTCGCTCCATTGCCAAACACAAAACTAGGTCAAATCAACTCCTCAAGGTTAATTAAAGAACAAGCAGCGTTTATATCTCCTGCACATACCAACTACCCTTCTGCTAACCCAGAGAAGGAAAAGGACAACACTTGGACTGGATCAGTCGTCAGTGTTTTCAGCTGGCTTTGACTCATTGTAAGGTCCCAAGTCATCAGCTTGTGATAACGGAGCTCATTAACACCTTTTATTTATGATCCAGTCATTTCATTCTGCCTGACAAAGATAACATAAAAAGATACGACAAAGATACGGCCATAAAACCCCGTACAACTACCATCTAAACAGAATGATCAACACACTTTTAAAATCCAATTATTGCTCCGAAAGTGACCTTCTCATAACTCGGCAGCGCCGATTCCAACCAACTTGACTGATAAATTAAAGAACCATATGTAGAACCCTCACCCACCCCCCCAGGGAGCCAGCTGGGAAAGGGGGGGTTCACCCTCCCCGGGCAGTGCGAACTGAGCGATCCCCGCTGGGATTTGGGGAGGGGGGATAGGTTGAGCCCCCCAGGAACCGGCCCCGCTCCCTCCCGCACCTGCGGGCCCGGCCCGCCTCACCTGCGAGCCCGGCCCGCCCCGCCTCACCTGCGAGCCCGGCCCGCCTCACCTGCGAGCCCGGCCCGCCTCACCTGCGAGCCCGGCCCCGCCTCACCTGCGAGCCCGGCCCGCCCCGCCTCACCTGCGAGCCCGGCCCGTTCCCTCCCGCACCTGCGAGCCCGGCCCGCTCCCGCCTCACCTGCGAGCCCGGCCCGGCCCCGCCTCACCTGCGAGCCCGGCCCGGCCCCGCCTCACCTGCGAGCCCGGCCCCGCCTCACCTGCGAGCCCTGCCCGCCCCAGCCTCACCTGCGAGCCCGGCCCGCCTCACCTGCGAGCCCGGCCCGCCCCCGCCTCACCTGCGAGCCCGGCCCGCCCCCGCCTCACCTGCGAGCCCGGCCCGGCCCGCCTGCGCCGCTCACCGCGAACCGGCAGCAACGGCCCGGCAGGAAGAGGAGGGGCCGCAGGAACGGGAGGGGCCGCGCTCGGCTCCGACCCCGCGCTCAAGGACACCGGGAGGGGAGGGAAGGGAGCCAGACGGGAGGGTCGGGGGAATGGGGGTGGATAGAGATGGGAGACTAGGAGAGACGGGGAAGGGGGAAAGGAGGGGAAGGAAGGGAGGAGAGGGGGAAAGAAGGAGAGAGGATCCCGCTCGTCCCCGCTCTCCGCCGGGGGGCGGCCGAGCGCCGCCTCAGCCCTGAGGGCGGGAATGGTGAGGGGCGGGAAGGAGCCGTGAGGGGAGATGGTGGGGCTGTGAGGGGAGATGGTGGGACTGTGAGGGGAGATGGCGGGGCTGTGAGGGGAGATGGTGGGGCTGTGAGGGGAGATGGTGGGACTGTGAGGAGAGATGGTGGGGCTGTGAGGGGAGATGGTGGGGCCGTGAGGGGAGATGGCGGGGCCCTGAGGGGAGATGGCGGGGCCGTGAGGGGAGATGCCATGGCGGGGCTGTGAGGGGATGAGAGGGGAGATGAGATGCCATGGTGGGGCTATGAGGGGAGATGCCATGGTGGGGCTGTGCACTTCACCACGGCTCAGGTGGGCTGGGGAGTTCTGTATCAAGGCAGTACAGGGTGAGAGAAAAGACAAACCTCTCCCAGTTAATGTGGTTGAAGTACTTGCTGTGAGAGCGGTGAGGACATGTCTGCCAAACTGAACAAATTGCTGCAGAGAGAGGGTGATATCCAGCAGTTCCTGATCTAAAATGAAAACTCGACATCTCATAGTTTTCCTTCTTGTGAGTGAGCTCTGACAAAAGTCAGGCTGGTCTGCACATAGAGCTGCCCCTGTACTTTCAAACAGGAAAATGTTAGATGGAATCAGGAGGGCACAGAGTGGTTGTTCCTGTGCTGTCCTCGGGTTATCCCTGTTCCAGAACACTGCTGTGTGCACCTTCCTGCAGGAGGTGTCTGTGGTCAGTGTCCCAGTGGGAAGATGCCCTAAAGGAAGAGGTGTGCCCAGGGCAGAAGGCACTGAGCTCTCCCAGGGGACAACAAGAGTGCCCTGGAGCTGTCCCAAAGGGAAAATGCCACCCAAGGGGCAAAGCAGAGTGACCAGAATCATCCCAGGGCCAAGACTACACAAGAAGGAGCTGCCAAGGCAATAACAGCAGCAACAAGCAGCTTTACCAAGAACAAGGCAAATATGACAAAGAGCTGTCTTTGGGGAAGCAGGTGAGGAGGCAGAGCTGTGCCAAGGGGCACAGGGCAGTTCCAGTGGGAGCTGCTGCTCAATGAGGAATCAGCTCAATGATTCTGTGCTAGAGAATGATGGAAGTTATGGAGAAGATGGACAAGGAGAAGGGGAACCCCAATTCTTTCTTTCTTCTCCACACCAATGGAGACTCCTGCACTGGGAAAAGGAATTGTCTCTCTGGTGTCAGGGCTGTTCTGACATCCCCTCATCTGGATCCAGGAGTGATGATCTCTTTTCCTCTCTCCTTGTCTTTCTGTCTGCCCCTTTTTAATTCATCTTTTTCTTTCTCCCTTTCACCCTTTCATTTTAGCCCAAATTCACTGCCATGTGTTTTTATTGTAGGTCAGGGGCTAATGTAGTAGTTATGTAGTAATAAGTCAAATTAACAAAATATTAATATATTAATAAAAATAATTCTAAGTGTTTAACAAAAGTTTTTTATTATTTTGTGGATGCTCTGGCTAAGGACTCATTGTCTGTAAATGGAATTGTTTAACCAGGGTAACTGAGGGAACAAGACATTCACAGCAACTGAAGTCAGTTCAAATTGCATTATGAGAAACAGTGCTGCCTTAAAAACCAGAAGGAGCCATCTTCACAGTACAGGTATTTTACTGAGGAATAGTTAAATGTGCTGGAAATGAACAATACAAATTAATTGCATTTTCACGAAAGAAAGAGTAACTTCTCCTATTGCCAGATTTATTTACTTTTTTTAATAATGCCTTTATAGTTTTTAGGATCATACAGATTCTACAGACAGCAGAATTTTTCTGTGGGTTTCTTAGAAGTGCTTGCACAGCACAGTCAGATCCCAGACTGTCCCAAATCCAGGGACAGTGATGCTTTGGCAGCTTTACAGGCAAACAAGGATTGACCCAGGGGCACAGCAGAGCCTTTGACAGCTCTGCCAAGTAATTGGGGCCATTTAACAGACTCTCACTGCAGTTCTTTATTTTTTTAATGAGATCCTAAATATATCCTCCTACATACAGAAAAATAATTTCCTGAGGACACTCCTTTTAAATTATTTCAATGAACAAACAAAACACTTTTCTGTGAGATTTACTCAGTATTTGACAGTGACACCAGAGCTGTGCTTTTACACTGTATGTACAATAATCACATCTGTATCTATAAATATGGACTGAACTCTGGGTACAGGGATGTGCAGGGAGGGCAGGAGGGGAGAGGCTGAACAAAGCAAGGGCGGATGTGGAATTTACACACAGCAAACCCTCCAAGCAAGTTCTGGTTCCCAGCTTCTCCCTGCTCCAAGGCTCTGACTGAATGAACAGATCCCACCGTGTCTGGAACCAGGCACTGCTGCTGGAGCCAGGCTGCACCTGTCACATCCCAGTGCTGAGAATGTTTGTAAGAAAAAACTCCAAAACTCCATTACCCACAAGGTTTCCCACCCCAATCCTCCTCACACGTAACAAAAAATGACTGAACTCTTTCTAAAGGGTAAAAAACTGTAAAACGAGCATTGAAATAGTCACATTGAGAAAGTACTGAGTGGTTAAGTGCATCTAGAACAAAAGCTGCTGTAATTTCTCAGCTGTTTGGCTCAGGGCCAGCTCAGGTTCTGTGTCCCAGGTGCCCAAATCCCTTCCCCAGCTCTGAGCGTTGCTGAGCCGAGCCCAGCCTGGGCGTGGTTTTATTCTACAGCACTTCCAGGTGTGTGGCACTGCAGGGAGGTTTGGGGTCCCCATCCTGCAGGTGGCACCTGGAGGTGGCACTCAGGTGACAAGGTGGGCACGGGCACAGCTGGCACTGCCTGGGCTGGGAGGGCTTTTCCAGCTCAGATTTGGGATTTGGGGCTCTGTGGCTGCAGGAGCTCAGGCAGTGCCGATGTGCCGAGCTCCGAGGGCAGAGGTGCTGCCAGCAGGGCACGGACACAGCCCGGCCTCAGGCACAGACAGGAGCAGCTTCCCCTTCAGGGCTGGATTCACTGGAGATTCACCAATGGATTCACCAAGCCCAGCCTTTCCTCATCCGTGTCCGGGTAACCCTGCTGGGAGGTGCTGGGCATGGAGGGGACTGGGGCATCCCCAGGGACGGGCCGGGCAGGTGCTGCTCTGTCACGAGTCCCCAAAACGGGCAATTGTACAGGGACAGCACTTCCCGGGGCTGGGCGGGACAGCGGGAGGTGTCCCTGCCGTGGCAGGGGTGGCTCTGCGTGGGGTTTAGGGTCCCTCCAACCCAAACCGTGCTGGGATTCTCTGATGTCCGTGGGTTGCCCTGAGTGGAGGGTTCCCCACTCGCAGCACCAGATGAGCCTCAGGTAGGTGCAGCTCCGTGGGGCTCCCTCCAAAACCCTGCCCGAGGTTCCTGCATTCCAGCCACGAGGATTTTTGTCCTGTTGGCCAGCTCGGCTGTCACTGTAACTAATGCTGGTGAAATGACACTATTAACAAAGTGACGTTACTTGTGAAACACTGAAATGAATGTTCACCCTGTTGGCAGCACTGAGTAAAATTAGCACAGCAATAAAAGGTTAGACAATGACATTTAATGGTACTCCAGTAATAGATTTTATCACTTTTTTATCCTACCACAACAATGTGTATTTTCATATACATTATATTTAATAAAATGTATTGATATGGAATTAGGAAAGCATGGGTTTAGTACTATTTACATATTTTAATTGAAACCATTTTCTTAACAACATTGAAAAATAGAAACTTAAAGTTCTCTTAATTGTGTTTTCAGCCAGTTAGTGGTAAACAAATGCATGCCTAGGAAGTCACACTCCCTCTAAAATGTGGTCAGTTGAAAGTTTCTAACTAAAGTGTGTATCTCTGTTTTGTTTCAAAAAATACATAAGTATGTCTGTCATTTCTGATACAAAATTCTACACTATCTTCAATAAATAAATAATAAAGCGATTCTGAAAAGTATGAAATGTAAACTTTGTTGTCCCTCCAACATACATTTTTTTTTCCTTCCCATTGCTTGTAACATTACAGTGGTCTTTTAGGAAATTATAATACACAGACACTTCCCAGCACAGTTTACACTTATTACCATACTGACCTACCTACCTGTTATGGATATATCCTAATTTCCTAATGGAAACCAATAAGACTTGGAGTGCTAGAGAACACTGCCGACACAGGAGAGGTGGGAACCGGCACTGAGAGGACATGCAAGGAACACCAAAACCTAACAACAGCTCCACAGAACGTTCACATGCGAATGACACGGGCTGGCACCTCCCCTCCGGAACCAAGTCCTTACAAAAATACCAGTGGATGCGCGGCAGGGCGTGGACAAAAGGAATCCAAGCAGAACAAAGAGGAATTTGACCCTCAGGGATCTCCCGTCCCCAGTCCGGCTCAGCAGAGCAGCCCCAGGAGTGCCCGGGGGGGAGCAGAGGTCGGTGCCCGCCTGGAGCCGGAGCTCTGCCCAGCAGGGACAGAGAAGGGATGGAGAGCCCGGCAGTGCCCTGGCTGGCTGTGGGATCCCGCTGTGCCCACAGCAGCTCCCCGTGGGGCTGCACACAGGTGAGCTCAGCTCCGCACCCGGGCACCCCAGGCTGCTCTGCACAGGCTCTGCAGCTGCAGCCTCGCTGCCTGAGCTGCAGCCACCATTGTTTCTGCTTCCCCAGCAGTAAAGGAGCTCCTGGGGGTGCACACAGCACCCAGCAGGGCTCCGTGCTCGCCCTTGGCTTCCTGCCCAGTCCTGGGGACAGCAGCGGCTCCAAGGACCCAGGGCTGGACTCTTCTGGAGTGCAATTCATCTCTGTGCAGAAGGCCTGGACACCTTTTATTTTCAGGGGTAACACGAGTCATGAAGTGGTATGTTAATAGAATCTTCTCTGTTTATAGATATAGACTATTTATTTTCTAAGTCTTTTCAGTACCATCATGAAGATCTTCCAAGATCTTCTTGCTGCAAAACTGTTCCTTCCATTCACTCACATTTACACACCACTCTGCTGAGCAATAGGCACAGAACTCCTGAAGGGGGAAAACCTTCAGAAAGCCTCCAAAACACACCCACACTGCCTCCTCCACGGGATTAAAGAGAATCTGGAGCAAGCACAGCCACCCATGTGCTTTGCCAGCCGTCCCAACTGCAGCACAAGGAACAGCAGGGTTGTTTCACCAGCCCAGGAAACCAAGTTCCACACAGAGAGATTGAGGGAGATCTCCTCACTAAATTGGGATTCACGTGTTCAGTGAGAATTATCAAGGCACAAAGATGCTCCTGTTTGCTTTGATAACCCTCTGACGTGTGAAGGGCGAGCAGCAGTTTGGTGCCACAGCAGGGAGTCGGTGACAGCTCTGCAGAGCCTCCTGCAGGGACCTGGCTGGATTCCACAGCAGCCCCTCCCTCCTAAGGCTCATCGAACAGCTGCAGGTCCAGGCGCACCACGATCTCTCCCGTGGGCACTTCGTGCAGGAGGAGACACTTTGTCACTGGTCCCTTGGAACCCTGGTCCTTCTTGATGTCTGCCACACGGATCTCTGTCCTGCCCAAAAAGTCTGGAAAGCAGAAAACACAGCGTGCTCAGCAGAGGGAACCCAGAGTCTGCAGAAGGACCTGAACTTCCACCCACACACAATAAAAAAGAAAACAAGCCTTCAGTCCAACTCCAGCTGTGCACTTGAGGAGGGCCAAAGGCTGCCAAGCTGCTTGGAAGGGGATTTAGCCAGACCACGTTAAACAGCAGCAGCATTAAAACTAAACAGGCCCAAGAGTGGAAAAAACCACTGTGAATTCACAGCTGCCTCACTTCAGGGACTTTTGATTTTATGATATGTTAGCAGAAGGCCAAAGTTCTCAGTTTAACCTGACTGTGAACCTGCTGGAGATGACAGAGCCAAGTAGGGCATCAGCTCAGCAATGAGGTCAATGAGCCAGTATCAGTCCAATCCAAACACTGCCTGAGAGATTGTGGCCCCAAAATACACCCTGTGATGCCCCACGTGTTTATCTCAGCTTGTGAAATAAGAATAAGAGGAATCCCCATCCCTGGAAGTGTCCAAGGCCTCTCTGGATGGGGCTTGGAGCAATGTGGATAGTGCAATGTGGGCTGGAACTGGATGGTCTTTAAGGTCCTTTCCAAGCCAAACTGTTCCATGATTCCATCGGGTTTGGAATCCTGGGCTCATTTTTGCTACTGTTACTGCATATAACAGGAACTCAAAGTCATTTCTCTTCCTCCTGCCTGAACTCCATGTGCAGGCAGCACCCAGAGCTTTCTGGAGTTTTAGCAGAATTACAAACCACACTTTAGTTGTTGTCAAATGCACAAAAAAAGGAACTCCCAAAACCCAGAGGGAGCTGCATCTTTTTTTGTGCTGGGGTGGAGCGAGGGTAAATTGACTCCTCAATATGCAAAGAGGGTCAAATCTGAGCTATCTTTAGAGATCATCTCCCAGCCCAGCCCATTTTCTCTGATTTGCCTCAGCAGGAAGGAGGTTGCCATGCCCTTGGCAGGGCCCACGCACCATCCGGGGAGAACTGGTCCCGCTCGAACACCGTGATGCACAGCACGTCCTGCTCCAGGTCCTTGATGAAGAACTGGCAGTTGGAGTTCCACTTGGGATTCAGGGTGTCCTGGATGGTCTTGGTGATGTGGCACTGAGAGCCCATGGTCACCTCACAGTAGGGGTTGCTCTTTCCTGGGAAGGGGGGAACAAACAGAAACGAGAGGGGCTTTTTAGTGATGCTGCTCCTGAGCTTCCTTCTGCTCCAGCAGCCAAGTGAGCTGGGAAGGACCTTGGCCACACCAGCCTCTGGCCCTGTCCCAGCCTCTGGCCCTGTCCCAGCCTCTGGCCCCATCCCAGCCTCTGACCCCATCTCAGCCTCTGACCCCATCCCAGGCTCTGGCCCCATCCCAGGCTCTGCTGCACTGCCTCTGTAACAGGCCACATTAACAGCACAGTGAATGCTCTGCTCCACTCTTCCCTCCAGGATTTTATGGCTTTGTGGTGGAAGCTAAGCCAGTCTGAAACAAAAGCCTCATGCAGGACAACTGCAGGACCATGGCTCAGCTGCACAAATTCACCTCTGCCTATTTAACTTCTCTGTTGGGTTGATGTGACCAGAAATGTGAATTCTGTCCCCATCTGCTGCAGCCAGCTGGGGCAGTGCCCCTGATCTCCTGGCACACATTATCTGCTCATGGGCCATCTTTAAACCAGCTGGGCAATCATCTTTATCTTCCCACAGCCCATCCTCCCTCCAGGAGATATCTCCTGTTCATGGCCACTGAGTCCCAGGGCATGACTGATAAAATTCCATCATCCCATGGGAGATGCTCCAGCCAGGGGAGGAGCCAAGCCTTTCCTACCCAGATAAAAACTGACATTTTGGACACCAAGGAACCTTCTTCCCACTGGATTCCAGAGGAAAACCAGACCTTTGCACATCATCCCTGGAGCTTCAGAGGAAACTGCACCTTCTCCAGGAGCACTGCTCCAGCTGAACCACATCTGCCCCTGCAGGAGGATGCAGCCACCATTGAATGGGACTGTGCCAACACCCTGACTGACTGACGGGTGTCAGCTTGGATTCTGACTCTGGCAGGGGTTGGGATTGTTCTGTGTAATACTGCATTGCTATTTTAATTTTCCTAGGAAAGAACTGTTATTCCTAATTCCCATCTCTTTGCCTGAGAGCCCCTTAATTTCACAATTATAATTATAATTTGGAGGGAGGGGGTTTACATTCTCCATTTCAAAGAGAAGCTCCTGCCTGTATTGGCAGACACCTGTCCCTCACACCAGGACACCTTCATTAAACACACATCATTTAACAAAATCATGTCTGGGACAGAACCCCTGCAGAGTTAGGCTGGCAATTGGGAATTTTTTCTGGATGGAGCAAAGAAAGCCAAGGCACTCACCATGGGACCTGCAGGGTTTTAGCTCAATGCCTTCAACAACATTCACCATCAGCCTCCCAATGCCTGTTGCTCTCTGAGAGCGAACTGTGGTGGAACAGAAGAGCAGAGGCAAATGTCACCAACTGGATTTTCCTGCCCAGGGACTTTTCCACAAAAGATGAGACCCCCACATCCTATGCTGTACCTAAGTAGGCCTTTTCCCTCTTCTTCTTTTCAGTCTCTATGTAAAGTTCTGAAGCAGCTTTGATCTTCTGAACCCAGGCAGTCCTTCAGAAGGAAAGGAGAAAAAGAAGTTGCAAAATGCCATTTTCCTTTTTCCCTGCTGGAGCACAGCAGACAAAACTAAAGCCTTCCCTCCCTCCCAGGCAAGGCTCTGGCCCCATCCCAGGCTCTGCCTGGCAGGATCCCAGTGGAATTCCCAGCACCTGTGTGTCTGTATAATGTAACCATCCCAGGGCAGCAAACCCCACCACACAAAGAGAGCTCAAGAGAACCATGAGCAGGAGATGCTTGGTCTAAAGAGCAGGTTTGCTTTCATCCAGCCCTTTGTTTTCCTGAAATAAACTGAATTCTTTGAGCCAGCAGATCCAAGACACCAGTGCTGCTGAGGTGGCCACTGCCCTTGGTCCCTGAGATTTCCTACCCAATTCTTCTGACTCTTGGGATTTCAAAAGTGTAACTTGGGCCCTTCTGGGAAATCATTTCATGCTTAAGAATCACAGAACATCCTGAGCTGGGAGGGACCCACAGGGATCACTGATTCAACAATGCCAGCCTGTGCCTGAAGGAGCTGAGGGGGAAGCTGACAGAGAAAAAGGGTGGCAGAAGGGCTACAGAGTGACCTCAAGGGCTGAGAAGAGCTGCTGTGACATACAAGGGAGCCTGAGTCAAGGAGACAAGGGAGGATCTGGAAGCTGTGGATCAATTTGGAACACAGGACATTCATGGTTTGGGTTGACACATCCTAAATCTCATCCAGCCCCACTCCCTTCCATGGGCAGGGACACCTTCCACTATCCCAGGTAACAGCAGAACACAGAATTGCATCTTTTGGCTTCTTCACATTACCAGAAAATGTGAAATTCAGCCCAAACATCCACCCTCAGCCATTTCATCACTGGTCTAGCTGGAATCCAGGAAACATCATTATTTCTCCCTTATTTCCAGATCACCACATTCCCAAGAAGGAATTTTCCAGTCTTGTAAAATAACCAGCTTGGGGAGAGCTCTGCAATTTTCCATCACAACCATTCCCAGCCTGCATTTTCCAGACCTTTCAAAGGCCCACAGAGGCACCTACCTTTCATTGATGCTTTCAGCACGGAGTGTGTAGACTCTGTCAATGTGGGAGATGTGGAAGATGGGCTCATCTCCAGAAGGGTCTGTGGGCAATTTTACCAGTACCTCGTTTAGGAAAATGGGCTGTAAAACATCAGCAGAGCTGGAGTTGTACTGCAGAGTCAGCTCACAGCAGCTTTATTCCATGCCCCAAGTACCTCCCCACTTCTGCCTCCCTTGTTTCTGCAGCAAATTTGAAAAGCTGCCAAAGACAGAGGTGCCTGCATAGCCTGGAAACACTCCTGGAGAGACCAAGCACAGCAGAGTTTCCTCCCCCAGAGAGCAGCTCTCCCTCCCTCATGGAAGAGTTTTATTGCAGCTAAACCTCAAAAGCATCTCTTCTTATCTCCCTAGAAGCCACAGCCACCCTGCCTGCCATCAGCCCCTGAACCCCAAAGCTTTCAAACCTCTGTCCTGCCCACACCACACCCCAGAATGGAGCTCTGAGCCCTGTGCCCATCCCTGAGTGGAGCACTTACAGTTTTGTACATTTTGTATTGCAGGTTGGACTTGGGGCTGAAGACCTTGTCTGTGCCAGAAGAGCCAAGAGGTTTTATGATCTGAGTGAGGAGGAGGAAGTCATTGAAGAGAAAACCATAGAGCTCCTTGTTGCTCTTGGCTTTATAGAGCTTCCCACTGTGCAGGAACTTGCGTGGTCCCAGGCAGTTTGTGACTGAATTAAAAACGAGTTGCTGCGAAAAGTAGAAGAAGAAGAACAACGCACTGTATAAAGTGAAACAATCGGGGCTGCCCTGCAAGAGACAAACACAGCTTTGAGTCCTGGCTCCAGAGGGTGGCACAGGGGCAGCAGCCATGCCTGGGGCTCGGGAAGCAGCACAAGGCACAGGAGGCCCGTCGGGGTCCCTGAAGCAGCTCTGGCTCACGGGGCAGGGCTGGGCAGGCAGGGCAGCCAAAGGCATCCCTGGGCACACACATGCAGCTCCAGGAGGGCACTGAGCCAGGGCACTGGCCTGGTGAGCAGCAGCTCTGTCAGCAGCCTCTCCACAGGCTGAGCTTAAGGGCTGGATTGTGAATTGTGTTTGAATTGCACCCCTTAAACTCCCCAAAGGGTTCCAGATCCTGGCCGTGACACCCCGAGTCAGAGCTGCTGAGCACTGGGACAGGCACAATCCCAGGCTCAGCAGGGCTTGGTAGGGATCAGCAGAGTCCTGCCCTGGCCTGAAGTGCCATTTTCAGGTTTGCTTTCAGCAGGGGATGGCACAGCTCTCAGCAGCCTGGCAGCTGTGGCACCACAGCCTCTCTCAGGGTGTGCATCTGCTCCTCTGGGGCCAGGCACCAGCCACAGAAGTAAAAGCAGCTCCTTTCCTTCAGACAGAGGTTGGCAGACAGCTGGAGGTGCTGACATTGTCACACATCCCTTCTACCAGAACAGTCAGATTTCCTCAGGTGAAATGCAATTTTTCTGCTTTAGGAACAAACCACTGCTCATTACTGTTTTACCTTCTGGAATGGTGCATAGTTTGAAAATCAAGTTGTGATCTGTCTGCCTCTCTTACCTCCACCAGCAACAGGAAGGCCATCAGATTATCTTCCCTCCTTTTGCAGGACTTAAAATATTTCTAGAAACTTACCACATAACCATAAAAAATAACATGGCATGGGATGCAGAGATTATCCCTGTAAAATCCCAGAGATCTGAGCAGTATTCTTGAGTTTTCAAATGTATACAAAGCTTTATCACAAAAAATATTTCTAAATCTTTGGTTTTTAAGGGACATCAAAGTGGTCAGGTGCAGCTTTGGGGTGGGACACAGCAGTCCATAACCCTGTACCCCAGAGAACTGGGAACTGGCAGGCTCTGGTGGCAGGTGGCAGCAGGACTGGTGCAGAGCCAGGAAACCAAGCAGGATTTACCCCAAGGGCAGGAAGTGCAGCCAGGGTGGAGCCAGGGGAGTGTGCAGGAGGGCAGGGACACAAGGACAGGGGACAGGGCTGGGGGGATGGGTGATGGTGACAGGGTGGTGAGCTGATGGGGTGATGATGGGATGGGGTGATGGGGTGGCAGGGTTATGGGCTGATGGAATGATGGTGTGATGGACTGATGGTGTGATGATGGGATAGGGTGATGATGGGATGATGGTGTGATGAGGTGCTGGGTTGGTGGGTCAATGGGTCAGTGGGTTGGTGGGCTGGTGGGTTGATGGTTTGCTGAGTTGCTGGGTGGCTGTGTTGGTGGGTGGCTGGGTTGATGAGTTGCTGGGTTGCTGGGTTGGTGGGTTGCTGGGTTGATGAGTTGCTGGGTTGATGAGTTGCTGGGTGGCTGGGTTGGTGGGTTGGTGGGTTGCTGGGGTGATAGGGTGATGGGTCAATGGGGTGATGGGGTGACAGACTGATGGGGTGATGATGGGGTGATGATGGGGTGATGATGTGGTTTGCTGGGGTGATAGGGTGATGGGTCAATGGGATGATGGGGTGATGGACTGATGGGGTGATGACAGGTTGATGCTGTGATGGGGTGATGGGTCAATGGGATGATGGGGTGGCAGACTGATGGGGTGATGATAGTGTGACTGATGGGGTGATGATGGGATGATGCTGTGATGGACTGATGGGGTGATGATGGGGTGATGATGGGGTGATGGATTGATGGGATGATGGGGTGACAGACTGATGGGGAGATGATGGGGTGATGATGGGATGGTGATGGGGTGATGATGGGGTGATGATGGGGTGATGATGGGGGGATGATGGGGTGATGATGGGGGGATGATGGGGGTATGATGGGGTGGTGATGGGGGGATGATGGGGTGGTGATGGGCTGGCTGCCCGTGCCCAGCCCTGCAGTTACCTCGGAGAGCCCCTCACACTGCACGTGGGCCTGGATCCACTCCAGCCTGTCCGAGTTCTCCTTCTCCCGCACGCCCTCGTTCACCTGTGAGCACAGCTCCTCTGCCTTCTCCAGGGCCTGCCTCAGGTGGCTGTGGTCAGGGTGGTTCTCTGGGGTGTTCTCCAGGATCTGCACACACACAAACCAGCATCAGGCTCAGCTGCACTCAGCCCTGGCAGCCCCACACCCCCCCTGCAGCCTTTAGGGCCGGCCTTGTTCTCCTCCTTGGCAGACATGGAAATGCTGAAGGAATCCCTCAAACACCAACATCCAATCCAGAATTAATCCCCTGTGAAAGCCTTGGGCCGTGCTCCATGGTGTTATTTGGGATGGGAAGTGTTAAACAATAAATGGAAGTTAGGAGAGGGCTGTAGATCCTGCAGGGGGACCTGCAGCAACCCAGGCTCAGCATCACCTCCCAGTCTGTGGCACTGAGGGCAAAAGCAAATACCAGCACAAGGTTGTCCTGTTATCTGAATTTTAAATTTTCACTCAGCACTTGCTGCCTTCTGGTTCACCTCTGTTGGAAATATTGAACAATTTCACCAAAACCCAAGGAATGATCCCATTTTCTACACTGGAGTCAAGGATTAAAGGACACCCCACATTCCCCAGCACATCAGAAACCTCCCAGTGACCAAGCCTGACCCAAATAAGGAAAAACCCTGTAATGGAGGTGTAAGCAAAGCAGCACCAAGCCCCTGCTGTGTGCAGAGGAACGTACATTTTTAATTATTAGTGGGTATCTGGTTACCCGTTGCATAGGCTTTAGTAGAAAACTTGAGAGTGGCATTCCTTTACAGCGAGGATCCATGGCTAACCTCTGAAACATTAGAGAGGTAAAATCTGGTTAGTCAGGTGGTTTAAACCCTGAAAAATGAGCTCCTCCAAGGAGGGAAAAGGGGAGGCAATAAATGAGCACCAATCCTCAGCTAAATCTGCTCTGAGATCACAACATCAGTAGAAGAATTCTTTGTGGTTTTTACAACATTTCTTCACCTGCCTTGTCTGGACAAGAATCCCAGGATCAGCAGGGCTGGAGGAGCCCCCCAGGATCCCCCAGTGCCACCCCAGTGCCACCAGCATCACCCAACCCTGTCCCCAAGGGCCACATCCAGCCTGTCCTGAGCACTGCCCCAGACAGTGACTGCAAACCTCCCTGGGCAGCTCATCCTAATCCTGACCACTCTGCCAGGGACATTTTCTTTCCCAATCTGCACCCTGAGCCTGCCCTGGTGCCATTTGAGGCCATTTCCTCTCCTCCTTTCCCTGCCCCTCCTGTCACTGAGGTTCCCCTGAGCCTCCTTTTCTCCAGCCTGAGCCCCTTCCCAGCTCCCTCAGGAATTCTCCAGCCCCTTCCCAGCTCCATCAGGAATTCTCCAGCCCCTTCCCAGCTCTGTCCCTTCCCTGGACACCTCCAGCCCCTCCAGCTCCATTTCCAGGTGAGGCCCCATTTCTCCAGCAGGTGAGAGGGTGCAGGGACTCCCCAGGGGCTGCTGCTGCTTCTCTTACCTTGACAAACTCCTTGAACTCGGGCACTTCATCTGTTTTCTGCTGGATGAGGGCGGCCCCGTTGAGCTGGCAGCTGCAGAACCTGATGTAGGGCTGCATGTGGGGCAGCTGGGCTGTCAGGATGTCCCCAATCATCTTCACTGGCATCTTCTCCCCTGACATCTTCTTCCTCACACGCAGGGCCCTGAGCAGGAGCAGGGCAGGGGTTGGACAAAGAGCCACTCCTCAGTTATGGAATAAAGGGGTGGGTTCTTGTTCATTATGGAAACCCAGAGAAGGATAAAGACATCAGCCACAAGATTTACTGCAAGGATACAAAAACCCAGCCAGCAGCTGCTTGGCTTAATGCCAGGTCAGAGGTGAGAGAAAGAGAAGGGTAATTTCCTTTTCTGTTGCTTTAGAAAAAGAGTTACTGATGTGTGAGTGAGGGAGGGGAAAACCTCATCACTTGGAGTTTTTAGCCTGTTTTCCTAAGGAAAGGTTCACTGTCATTTGTCCTGTCACCACCATAATTTTTCAACTTGTGGGCCATTTTCAAATCCATTTTACAAAAGCAAGGAGATATTACAAAGCTGTAAAATCCCTGTAGGTTCAGTGAAAATTAGCAGCTCAGTAGGGAAACAAAATAATTTTATTAATGCTTTTGCTTCTGAAGGTGAAGGTTGAGCTGTGCCCACTCAGTTTCCCTGGCAATGGGCTCAGGGCAGTGATTTGGGGTGCTCT
This sequence comes from Oenanthe melanoleuca, assembly GCF_029582105.1. Lineage (NCBI taxonomy): Eukaryota > Metazoa > Chordata > Aves > Passeriformes > Muscicapidae > Oenanthe > Oenanthe melanoleuca. Next base: position 111,167,286 of record NC_079333.1, on the reverse strand, counting down.
GGCACAAATCCTTTGGAACCAGGCAGGGAAAGTCCTGCCCTGCTCTTGTGGGGAGAGGAGGATTTGCCTTCTGGAGCAGGAGCAAAGTGAGTGCAAATGGCAGAGAACTGCTGGGTCCTTCCCATCAGCTCACAGCAAACCCTGCCCCAGTTTGCTTTTTCCCTTCTGGTTAGGATTTGTGAAAGTGGCAAATATTTTCATGTAGATAAAAGGAGAAGCAGAGAGAGAGGCTCAGGGTTCTGTTTTTTTGAAGCATGGGGGAAAAAACCAACTTACTTCAGTAGTTTTATATTGCACATAATCAGCTCCTTCCAATTAACAAAAATCATGGCAACTTCTTTTTCTGTGACCAGCTCAGACTCCATCAGGGGTTTCTGGAAGATCTGGGGAGGCAGAAGTGAGGCCATTTAGAGTGCACAGGGTGAGTACAGACAGACCCATCCTATTCCCTGGGATGGCAGGGACTCAGGAGGGGCTTTAACAGGAATACTCTGAATTTGTGGGGGGGTGGTGTTAATTCTCATCTGGATAATTGGTTTGAAAACTGGGAATTTTAGCAGAGGTCTCCTGCAAAAGATCCCAGGATTCCTCTGATAATGCAACTGAAAATAGGTTTTACTTTGGACTCTTTTATGGAAGACTGAATCCTCTGAGAGTCCCAGGTTTGCATATCTTGAACTCCTCTTCAAAAAAGGGCTTTGCTTCTCTATCAAAAGAATTGTCCACATGATTCCTTTTATTTCTACCTCAAAAGCCACTCATGGGCAGTGACAACTGAGCCCCACTGTGAGCCCAGGGAACAGGCTTCACTTCAGAACATTTGTTTAAATTCCAGAACTTGTATGTGAGAAATAAACACTGACAGGAGCAAAAGGGGGTTGCTAAAATGATCTGCTGAAATGATCCTGTGAACATCAGCATTTTGGTGATGCAAAAGGGATTGCCATGGCTTGCACCCCCCCAGCTGTACCTGTATCTGTATCTGTGTACCTGTACCTCTAACTGTATCTGTATATGTGTATCTGTACCTGTACCTATACCTGTATCTGCATCTGTATCTGTGTACCTGTACCTGTATCTGTACCTGAATCTGTGTACCTGTATCTGTATCTGTACCTGTACCTATATCTGTATCTGTACCTGTATCTGTACCTGAATCTGTGTATCTGTACCTGTATCTGTGTATCTGTATACCTGTATCTGTACCTGTATCTGTGTACCTGTATCTGTACCTGTACCTCTATCTGTATCTGTGTACCTGTATCTGTGTACTTGTGACTGTACCTGTACCTGTATCTGTATCTGTGTACCTGTACCTGTATCTGTACCTATATCTGTACCTGTATCTGTACCTATACCTGTACCTGTATCTGTACCTGTACCTCTATCTGTTCCTGTACTTGTACCTCTATCTGTTAGTGTACCTGTACCTGTATCTGTACCTGTAACCTGTACCTGTATCTGTACCTGTACCTATATCTGTATCTGTACCTGTATCTGTACCTGTACCTGTACCTCTATCTGTATCTGTACCTGTATCTGTGTACTTGTGTCTGTACCTGTACATGTACCTGTATATGTATCTATAATTGTATCTGTACCTGTACCTGTTCCTGTATCTATAATTGTACCTGTACCTCTATCTGTTCCTGTACCTGTACCTGTATCTGTACCTGTACCTGTAACCTGTACCTGTACCAATACAGGTGAATGAGGATTGCACAGGCCCCCCAGGCTGCAGCCCAGCAGTGAATTTCAGGATCTCTGCCCATTTCCAGGACGGTTTTGGGAGGGCTGCCCCACCTCTGTCACCAGCTGCAGGTCGTTGACGTAGTTCTCCTCGGTGAGGATCAGCTCGTGGATGTAGCCCTGCCTCTTCCTCTCGGTGGGGGTCAGCATGTCCAGCAGGTGCAGGTCAGCACACCCTGCAAAACAACAGAAAACCACCCTGGGCTTTACTCTGGCTCTGTGCAGAGGGACTCAGAGCTGGCAGCACTGCCTGCTCTGCTGGCTGCACTGTGGCACAGCCCCAGCAATGCCTCCTCTCTGTGACTCTCAGTGCTCCATCCAACACCTTTTTTATTCATTAGCACAAAGTCCATGTCCATGTGTGAGCTCTTCCCTGGTCCAGCCTCCCTCACCTCTGCCCATTCCCATCTCACCCTGGAGCCCCCTGAGCCCTTGGGCTGTGTCATTCCAAGCCCACGTGGATGCTGGTAATGAAAAAAGGGGAGGGAAATACAGAGACGTCCCAGAGGGAACTGGGGAATGCTCCAAAGGGCACTTTGGAATGATTCCCTCAGCTGATGGATGCTCCACAGCCAAGGGTCACCTTCACCCCTCTGGTAAAGAAATCCTGCTCAGGAAGGGCCTGCAGGGGCCCCTCACTTTTCACACTTCAATTAAAAACTGCTCCTAAATATTTGAAGGGTTGAGCCAGGACATGCCAAGGTCACTGGAGGTCCCCAGAGTCACTGATTTCAGCCACAGGGGTGGATTTTGTTCTCTTTTCTGTCTAAAAGCACAGGAAAAGGTTGGCACTGAGAGCTCCTCTTCCATCATTTTGTCCTTTCATTGCTGCAAACCTCCCTTGCACTGATCCCCTGTAGCTGGGAGGATTTTTACATCAATTCCACAGTCTCAAATTTTGTTTCCTACTCTGAATTAGACAGAACATTTCATTCCATTCTTTCTTCTGTAGGCTGTTATTTTTCAGCTGAGCTTAACTAAGTTCTTCTGAGACTGGAACACAGAATGTTTTCTTCCAGTTTTTGCTACTTTTCTGTATAAAATACAATGCATTTCAAAAAGCAAAGTTGATTTCAAACAGGTGGAAAATTTTGGCTCTAAAAATGATCTATTTCAACTATTTTCACCCAACCAAAATTCCCCAGTTGAATTCTTTCCCTCACCCCTCAGCAAATTCAGTGTACTCCCCATGGAAACAAACTTTCCTTATGGAAACATCAGGCCCCAGGTAACTCTTTAAGTTCTTTGCTTGTAAATTTAATATTTAGGGAGTGTATCCTGCATTTTTAGCTTCCTGAATGGAGCTCAGACAATGCCACTGGGAAGGTCCAGGTGTATCACCATTATTTCCATGGAATACCAGCAGCATCTGCTTTAACTGATCTGTGCTCCTGAAAGGGGAACGATGGATTTGACTTAAAAATAACAAAACAAACAAAGAAAATAAACATCCAAACATAAAAAAAAATCAAAATCAAAACCCAAACGAAACAAACCCAGGAAAGGAGATACAGACTCAAGGTTGTTTCCTGTCTGACTGTGAAGCTGGCAGGGATCAGGGTGGGAGCTGGGATCAGCTTGGAGGCAGAGGAACACTGATAAGGATCCCTGGAGACACAGGATGCCACAGCCCTTTACAAAGTGCAACTGAAACTCAGCTTGGAATAAAAAGCAGATTTGGAGAATTATCAACTTTATGCCAAAACAATGAATTTTGGCCCCTTTCAAAAGGCAGAAGTTTGATCTCTGTTGAAGAAATTCCTGATTTCAGAGCAGTTTCTTTGGTACCAGGTAAACCAGAGGTCTAAGAAACAGCCCCAGTGCTCCCAGTGCTTCATTAGAATAGAACCAAGTGTTTAATTTCTTTTCCTTGGGGATATTCTTGTTCAAAGATGAGATGGAAGGTGATTTCCAGGCACCACCCCCACTGATATTTGGAATAATGAACCATTTTAGTGGCTCCAGCTGGGCTGTGAATGGGAGAATGTGAATATATGAATTTTGGATATGAAATATTTGGGGGAAAAAAGCCCAAATCTGAGCATAAGATCCCAAAGAAAATTTCCTGGTAGAGGATTTTCTTTGTGAGGTGCACAAAGAGATTTTTCTTGTCTTTGTATTACGAACACTGAAGAACTGGATTCCTTTCCAAGTGGAAATTTCTGGCACGTTTTTCATGGATGCCAAAGAACTTTGCTGAACTGAATTCCACTGATCACAGAATCATGGAATGGTTTGGGTTGGAGGAACCCCAAATCTCACCCAGTGCCACCCCTGCCATGGGGACACCTCCCACTGTCCCAGGCTGCTCCAGCCCCAGTGTCCAGCCTGGAACTGAACATTCCAGGGATCCAGGGGCAGCCACAGCTGCTCTGGGCAATTCTTTGCTTCAATCCAGTAAAGCCAGGGAAGGAAGGGGAAATGACAATAATTGACTTGGTTTGTTCTCAGCAGAGAGAATCCATGAATTCTGCAATTCTGGCTGGACTTGGAGAACCAACAGACAAATGTAACTACAAATCTGTACCTTGACCTGCCAGCACCACAGTCCCACAGATTAATGGGCTCCAGAAATGCAAAAAATAATTTCAAATCTCTTTGGACAGAGTAAAAAATGTTGTTCCTCTTCCTTACAAAGTCAGCCTGAAGATCTGGGTCTCCCAAGATAAACATTGATGCTGCTTTTTGGGGAGGGAGGTTCTGCTGTGGAATCACTGACTCACATCCATGGCCACAGCTGCTGATTCCTTTTCATTTGGGGAGGTTTTCTAAGCAGGGCCACTGCCAGATTTCCCTCTAAGCCTTGTGCTGGCCCAGTCTGAAGTGACAAGGTCACAGCAGACAAGAATCCGTGTTAGTGGGAGCCAGGAGCAGGTGAAAATGATGTCACAATTTTCCTTCAAATCCTTGAGGAGAGAGGAACAGCAAAGCAGGAGAGCATCCCTTCACTCAGGTAAATAATTCACAGAATCCCAGATCCCTGGGGCTGGAAAAGCCCTCCCAGCCCAGGCAGTCCCAGCTGTGCCCCCTGCCCACCTTGTCCCCAGCCCAGAGCTCTGAGTGCCACCTCCAGGTGCCACCTGCAGGGATGGGGACCCCAAACCTCCCTGGGCAGTTCCAACCCCTGAGCTCCCTTTCCATGGGGAAATTCCTGCTGCTGTCACCCTGAGCCTCTTTTTCTCCAGCCTCAGCCCCTTCCCAGCTCCCTCAGCCCCTTTCCCAGCTCTGTCCCTGCCCTGGACACCTCCAGCCCCTCCAGGGCTCTCCTGAACTGGACACAGCCCTGGAGGGGCCTCTCAGTGCTGAGTTATTTAAATCACAGCATTTCAACATTCAACTTTCCCAGCACCTGTTTCAGATGCAGCCAATTCCCCAATTCCCCTGGGATGGACCCTCACAAAACCCCAGGCTTTTGGTGAGGACATTGCCTGGGATCAAACTGAACTCTCCTCTCAAGCATCTGCAATGTCCAATCCCATTTCTCAGCTTTTTTTCTCTGATTTCAGCACATTTGGCATTTCTCAAGCAGAGCAGACACTTCCCTCTGAGGTGCATGGAAGGACCTGGAACAGCCAGGGCAGCCCCAATGGCAAAACCTGAAGCATTTTAGTGGTGAATTGTCCTCTCTGGAAATGTTCAAAGAAGGTTTGGATGTGGCACTTGAGGATGTGGTTACAACCTCAGCCATTCCATGAGTCACTGATTCTACCAATCCCTTTCCAGATTTGCTTGGGGACAGCAAAATCCTACATGTGAGGGCAAGAATGGATCAAAAAATGTAAATGACAGAGTCACCCCAGCCCTGGAATTGCTCAGAACACATCAGGAGACTAAATCTCATCCCTGCATTGAGCCCCAGGCCTGTCTGAGCCCCTGGGCACTCAGGGCACAGAAGCAGCAGGAGCTGCTCAGCCCCATCCCACAGGGAATGCCACAAACAAAGGAGCTGGGCAGGCACTCCACTTGGAACCAGGAATGTGGGAACCTAATGCAGTATTTTAAATGTCCAACCTTTTATCAAGTAATGTTTTATTATGTTTTCACTTTCATTTGGCAGAGGGACAGCTCTGATCTCTGCTCCTGGCACAGGGTCAGCACCCAGGGAGAGGCTGGAGCTGGGCCAGGAGGGATTTGGGATGGATTTTGGGAAAGGTTCTTCCCCCAGAGGGTGCTGGCACTGCCCAGGCTCCCCAGAGCTCCAGGAGCTGCCAGGGATGCCCAGGCTGGGATTTTGGGGGCTCTGGGTGATCCCTGGGGGTCTCTGCAGCTCAGTTCAAGTGCTCTGCTCATTAAAGTCATTAAAGGTGGGCAGCAAAGTCTTGGTGAAAACCATTTTCATGTTTAACTGCTGCAGGACAATGAAGCCCAAAGGTCACCTGGGCACCAGGTGAGCTCAGCAGCACTTTGTTCCCTGTCTGTGCCAATTACTGATGCAGTAATATTGGAGGCATATTGTTCCTGAATCTACTGAAGTTGTCTGAACTAAAGTTATAAACAAGTATTTGTCACCTGAATTTACTGCACAGAAGATGCTATTTAACAAGTTAAATAGCTGGAGTCAATAAGCACAAAGAACTAAAAAGAGTTTTAAAACCAGAGAACAAAACCAGAATTTCAGTCATTTTATGGGAATAAAATGTGCTCAGTGAGCTCATGGGGACAGAGTGAAGCCACTAAAGCTCCAAAAGAATAGAGGTTTTAATAAAACTGATCCTGAATATAAAGCAAAATCTTCTTGATAAAGCCACATTTCAGACTTAAGAGTTGTCTTGGACAGATTTCAAGTGTTGAAAAGAACAAATTCTCTGAAAGAACATCCATGGGAATTCTTTGTCAGCAGTTGAATACAGAGGGAATTCCCACAAACATTAAAACCAGTGAAGGACAAAATCCAGCAGCACTGGCAGTGTCTGCAATTCCAGTTTCCTCTCCATCCCTCAAGTGGCAACTCCTGTGCAACAGGAGAGGGCACCTGGCACAGGGGAGTGAATATAAAGAACCAATTCACAGAATCCCAGGATGATTTGGGTGGGAGGGATTTTAAGGATCACTCAGTGCCACCCCAGCCATGGCAGGGACACCTCCCACTGTCCCAGGCTGCTCCAGCCCCAGTGTCCAGCCTGGACCTGAACATTCCAGGGATCCAGGGGCAGCCACAGCTGCTCTGGGCAGTCAGTGTCAGACTCCCTTTCTCATGTATTTATATTTATATTTATATTTATATGTATTTCTATCCATAAAGTCAAATGCAGACAGGTAAAGCAGTCACTGCAATGCCTTGTTCTCTGCAGCTCAGGGAGAACCCCTGATGATGATGAGGAGGATGAAACTGTCCCTGCAGAGCTACCAGGGCACCCTTAGGGACTCCTGGAGGAAACGAACATTTCAGGGATTTCAACATCTGTCACTTCAGCCACAAGGGAGAGTCTCTGTCTGGGGCTCTACATGAGATTTATTTTGCTCTTCTGCCTGAGGAGTCCTGGCACAAGCAGTGCTGGTGTGTGCTCAGGGTGGCAGCAGCAGGAATTTCCCCATGGAAAGGGAGCTCAGGGGTTGGAACTGCCCAGGGAGGTTTGGGGTCCCCATCCCTGCAGGTGGCACCTGGAGGTGGCACTCAGGGTGACAAGGTGGGGACAGGGCACAGCTGGCACTGCAGGGGCTGGGAGGGATTTCCCAGAGATTTGGGAATTCTGTGAGTCACAGAGAACAGCTCCAGACTGCTCCTCCCAGGTCACTGCCCCAGGAGCTTTTAGGACTCAGTGATTGTGAAAAGCTCCAGTCTCAGCCCCTGGAAGCCTGGGAGAGAATCTGCACCTGCAGGGCTGTAAGAGCTTCATTTTCCCTCTCACTTGATGTAAAGAGAAAGAAAAGAACAGCACCTGAATCCCCTGCAGCTGAACAACTGCAAATTCAATTTGTAGTTCTGGCCTGAGGTCACAGAACCCACAATGTCCCCAAGGGCCAGGGCTTTTAGTTGAGTCAGTTTTTCAACTCAGCAGCTCAGGATGGGAAAAGAGAGATCCTCTTGTTCAAATATGACAGAGTGGAGTCAAACCTGGCTGCATCCCCATAAAAACCACTGAACAGCACAAGTGGGATGTACTGTTCCATTTCTGAGCTGTCAGCAAGTGACCATGATGAAGAAGAATTATTTTTTTATGGTAGAAATGAAAGATGCATGACTATTTAAATACTGTACTAAAAAAAGAAAGAAAATCTGTGCAGTTGTGCATATTTTCAGGCTTGAGCTTCTGGCATAAAATACATCTCAAATCCAGGTAAACTCATGACAAACCAAGTAAGAAGATTTAATTTATCTAATAAAAACCATCCAAATCCCCTGATTGGTACCAAGCAGAAACCCTGGGTAGGGAATCAGAGAATCACAGAACATCCTGAGCTGGAGGGACCCACCAGGAGTCCGAGGACACCCCCCAAGCCAGAGGGGCAAAAGGCTGCAGATAATGATGATGAATCTGAGCAATTACAGTGAAACAACGTTCCAAGGACCCAGCAAATGTCCCTGGGGGGCAAAGGGCTCCAGGCTGGCAAATCCCTGGGGGCTCTCAGGAGCTCGGCGTGACCCAGCAACGAGACAACAAACACGTGTCAGCCTCTTTTGTACCAAGGATTTAATTCTCTATACATGGAACTAATTGGAAAGGCTGTATTACAGTTGTTAAAGCTGCAGAGTTCTTTTATATATTTATATAATTTACATTCATAGTGATGAAATACTGAAGTGCAACTGAATAAGGAGCTTCACTTGTCCTTTGCACCGCAGGACGGGTCGGGAGCTGGGAGCTGGGAGCTGGGAGCTGGGCTGGGAGTGCTACAGGCTGCCAGCAGGAGCTGGGGGGCAGAGGGACACAGAAAGCAGGAGCACTCAGTGGTAAATCATTAGTAGCAGGGCTCTGTTGGTGCTGGAGGAGGGCACTGCCAGCACCAGGCACTCAGCACTAACAGACGGACACAGCGCAGCTACGACTCCACCCAAAGCTCCAGTTCAGATTAATTGGTATCAATTCCACAGTCTAGCTTCAGAAAATGTAAACATTGGAAATTAATTGCAAAGGGAGAGAGTTCTATACATTCGTTCTTGTCAGGAGAATGACTGGTTCAGAAGGTGGTGCTGCACCAAGCACAGCTGGAGGGCTCTGTCACCCCCAGGGGACATTCCACAGTTCCTGCCCCAGCACTGGGACAAGGGCAGGGACACACCAACACCAGGCTGACTGCTCACTGTCTGCAGCTACAAGTCATGTGCAAAATCAAATCAAATCAACAGAGCTGGGTAAAACATCACTCTGGGATTGCCTCGGGGCATTCCCCCTCTCCACAATGGGTTACACACTCAACAACAACACCTGGTACAAACAGTACAGGAACTACAACAAAACACCTGGAACTGGGCACATTTAAACCTCCTTAAACTGATTTGAACTCCTTCTGTTCTTTTGTAATTAAAAAAAAAGCCAAAAACAAAAAATAAAGTAAATTAAAATAATAATAAAAAAAGGACATATTGACAACACTGGACAAGTGAACAATAAAAAAGAAAGATACATAAAGTCTCCAATTCATGGACATCTGGAACAATTTTAATAGCACATGCAGCATTCCTTGATAGTGGGTCTTTTTGCACAAATAAAATTGCAATGAAGAAATTTAATTTATACTTTTCCTTCAAAAGGCTAAAATATATCTTTAAAAAATAATTTTTAAAACTACCAAAAAGCACCTGTGCAAAGGTGGACAAAATTAGTTTGGTAACTCTGAAAGCCACAAAAGGACCCACTATCCTCTGATTTCTTTTTATTTTTTTTTGTTTGCGTGTGTGTGGTTTTGTTTTGTTGGGTTTTTTTTGTTTTGAATCAGTTTAATTTTGTCATTAATTAACTCAACCATTGCGATTCCATGCAACTAAGTGTGAAATGAGGTAAAACTGCTGTGCAGTGTGTTCTTGACTCAGAAGGCAGTAGATGATCATGCTGGAAGGCACATGATCAAGGCTCCCATCATCCCTCTGGGCACTGCTATGGGATAGTGGGTCTCTTTGAGGACTTTCAAGCCTGAGTGGGGGATGGACAACATATGATTCCTAGAAAAAGGAGGAAAACAACACATAAGCAAAACAAAACAATGAGCAAATTCAAGCTAGGGAAATGAGGCAGGCATGGAGCAAAAAAAAAAAAAAAAAAAAAAAAAAAATACGATGGGGGTGTGTGCAGGGGGGGGGAGGGAAAAAAACGTGCAGTGGGGATGGGAATGAAGCAAAAAGCAAACAGACCAGGGGGACAGAGGGGCGGTGCCCGGGACACTCACACTGCTGGCTCGGGTCCGTGTCCGTGGTCAGCTTCACGTAGTTGGAGGGGAAGAGCCCCACGTGGCCATTGACCTCCCCCTTCCACCAGTCGGGGTCCTCCCTGCTGAGCACGGTGATGATCTGCCCCTTGCTGAACGCCAGCTCGTCGTCGTTCTGGGCGCTGTAGTCGTACATGCCGATCACCTGGCACACTGCGGGAGGGGACGTCACTGGGCAGGGCCGGCCCGGCCCGGCCACACACAGCACAGTGTCACACACAGTGTCACACACACAGCCACACACACACACACACACAGTGTCACACACACAGTGTCACACACACAGTGTCACACACACAGCCACACACACAGTGTCACACAGCACAGTGTCACACACACAGTGTCACACACACAGCACAGCCACCCACACTGCGGGAGGGGCACGTCACTGGGGAGGGCCGGCCCGGCCCGGCGCAGCCACACACAGTGTCACACACAGTGTCACACACACAGAACAGTGTCACACACACAGCCACACACACAGCACAGTGTCACACACACAGAACAGTGCCACACACACACAGTGTCACACACACAGCACAGTGTCACACACACAGTGCCACACACACAGCAACAGTGTCACACACAGCACAGTGTCACACACACAGTGTCACACAGCACAGTGTCACACAGCACACACAGTGTCACACACACAGCCACACACACAGCCACACACACAGCACAGTGTCACACACACAGAACAGTGCCACACACACACACAGTGTCACACACACAGCACAGTGTCACACACACAGCACACACACACAGTGTCACACACACACACACAGTGTCACACACACACACAGTGTCACACACACAGTGTCATACACAGTGTCACACACAGTGTCACACACACAGTGTCACACACACAGCACAGTGCCACACACACAGTGTCACACACACACACAGTGTCACACACACAGCACACACACACAGTGTCACACACACACACACACACAGTGTCACACACACACACAGTGTCACACACACAGCACACACACACAGTGTCACACACACACACACACACAGTGTCACACACACACACAGTGTCACACACACACACAGTGCCACACACACAGTGTCACACACACAGTGTCACACACACACACACACACACACACAGTGTCACACACACAGAACAGTGTCACACACACACAGGTGTCACACACACACACAGTGTCACACACACAGCACACACACACAGTGTCACACACACAGTGTCACACACACACACAGTGTCACACACACAGCACACACACACAGTGTCACACACACACACAGTGTCACACACACACACACACACAGTGTCACACACACACACAGTGTCACACACACACAGAGTGTCACACACACAGCCACACACACAGCACAGTGTCACACACACACACAGTGTCACACACACACACACAGGTGTGTCACACACACACAGACACACACACACACAGTGTCACACACACACACAGTGTCACACACACAGAACAGTGTCACACACACAGTGCCACACACACACACAGTGTCACACACACAGTGCCACACACACACACAGCCACACACACACACAGCCACACACACACACAGTGTCACACACACACACAGTGCCACCCACACACACAGCGCCACCCACACAGCACAGTGTCACACACACAGCACAGTGTCACCCACACAGCCACACACACAGTGTCACCCACACAGCACAGTGTCACACACACAGCCACACACACACACAGTGTCACACACACAGCACAGTGTCACACACACACAGTGTCACACACACACACAGTGTCACACACACAGCACAGTGTCACCCACACACACAGTGTCACCCACACACACAGTGCCACCCACACAGCCACACACACAGCACAGTGTCACCCCCACACACAGTGTCACCCACACAGCCACACACACAGTGTCACACACACACACAGTGTCACCCACACAGCACAGTGTCACCCACACAGCCACACACACAGTGTCACTCACACAGCACAGTGTCACCCACACACACAGTGTCACCCACACACACAGTGTCACCCACACAGCCACCCCCGTGTCACACACACAGCCACAGCCACCCCAGTGTCACCTCTCACTCCACACCCATCCCCAAATGTCACCTCCCAGGGAGCCACCTTGGGAAGGATTGTGATAATTGAGAAATGATTTGTGTTAATTATAGAAGTTCTGGAGTTTGTATAAACCAGAATACTTAAAAAGAAAAGAACATGGACCTAGATAAAGGGAAATAGATGATTAAACCCACTCTGTTTAAATCTCTCTGTTATGAATTTTGTATACTGAATATTGTATATCTATTTGTGAAAGAAAAAAAAAAGGTTTTCCATAGTCTGAAAGGTTTTCTGCAGAATCAGGATTTCCTGCCTTTGTGTGATCAACCACAAACTATCTTCCCACTTCTCCTGGTTTTTATCTCCCAAGAGCAGATGGTTCCATGGCCAACTGTCCCAAGAGCTGTCCCAGGGAAGTTTGGAAGTTTCTTTGACCAGCACTGCTTACCTTGCAGAATTACTACAACAAAACAATAACAATTATTGATTACTGCAAGGAAAACCAGACTATAAAAAGGGAGCTGCAAACCAAGTTGGGTGGAAGTGTGGAGGGGGTGGTGACTTGCTCTGTCTATATAAAATAAACCAATCTAAATTTTGCTGAATATCAAGACTTTGTTTCTCATTTATAACAAGATGAATCAGGAAAACCTTATAAATATGATAACCTAGCAGAAGATTTTGAGACTATGGGAACCAGAAGTGAGATTGAAATGAAAGCAGTGTTTGACTGAGTGGCTGGAGAGCAGCAATGTGGATGCTTGAAGAGCTTCTCCCTTTGTTAAGACAACACCAGTTGCTGCAAACATCCCAAAGAGCAGCAGAGACCCTCTCCAGGCAGGACAGGAAGGGTCTGAGATAAGGTTTAGAGATAAGAAAGTAGTAAAATATGGTAATGTAGTGATTCCTATGGGTTGTATGTAAATGGTAGAGAATTTGTATCTTGTATTAGATTGGTTAGTGGAAATTAGAATATTCAGCATAGAAGATTTATTGTGTTGTAAAAGGGAAAATCTCTCTTACTTTGCTCTCTTATTTCCCTCTCTTCCACACACCCCACATCCATCCCTAAACATCCACTCCCACATGCTGCAGCTGATTTTTGCTGGTTTTTATCTCTGAGAGCTCCAAATCTCATCAAGGAGTTGAGAAGGGGATTCTGCTGGGCAGAACTCTGGGGATCTCTGATCCACACCCCAAAATCCCAGCCTGGGCATCCCCAGGAGCTCCTGGAGCTGTGCCCACTCCCTGGGAGCCTGAGCAGTGCCCAGCACCCTCTGAGGGAAGAACTTTCCCTAAAATCCACCCTGAGCCTGCCCACACAGCTCCAGGACCCTGCAGTGCCCAGAGCCCATCCTGGGCTCAGCTCAGCCCCCCCAGACTGACTCAAATCCCAAAACGTTTCATGGAATCCCAGCAGGGCTTGGCTTAGAAGGGACCTTAAAGCCCATCCAGTGCCAGACTGCCATGGACAGGGACACCTTTCACCATCTCAGGGGGTTCCAACCTGCCCTGGAATCCCCACCAGGACTGGTCAGGGGACATAATTGAATTTCCACTATTGGAAGCTGCATAATCCAAAATAAAGCCAATGGTGATGTCCTTGTTGGCCCAGTGAGGTTTTCAGAACAAAAAATATTGGAAAATCCAAGAGAAAATTAAGGGAACTGGACAAAAAGCACCCCAGGCTATCCAGGCTGCACCCTGGTTCCAGCAGGGATTTTCTGTTTCCTTGCAGTGGAACTCATCCAGTCTCAGAATAGAGCTGGTTCTGCTCACTTCTCACAAAGCAGCTCCCTGAATTCTCTGAAGCAGCAGGACTGTTTAGTTAAATAAACAATCCCCTCTATTTCTCTGCTGCTTTCTCTCTGCCAGGCCACAGGGCTTCTGGTTTTTCCCACCAGACATCAGACTTCTCTTAATGAGCCTTGCTGGCAGCTTCTCTCCAGTGGATTAAACCTAAAATTTGCTTTTATTTTCATCCTTAAACCAAGCCAGCAACTTACTTCAATTTGCCAAACAGCTTCTCTGGTTTTTTGGTTTTTTTTTAATTACAGTTTAATTAAGATTTTGATGTTCTGCAGGCTAAAAGTGTTAACATTTTATTCTGTAAAATTTAGCATGTGGGGAAAGTCCTAGATTGTCAAACCTGAAATAATTTCAAAAACATATAAAAAAAAATTATTGTATTTCCTTGTGAAAGGTTGTGTCTCAATGCTGAGCTACCATTCTAAACCTGAATTGGAGACTTTGTGGATCTGTAGAGCAACCACCAGTTCCACAAAGACAGGATCATGGAATGGGATGCGGAAAGGCCCCTCCAGCCCAACCATGCTGGGATTCTGGGATTCTGTTCTGTCCTGTGTCCTTCCATAAACCCTCAAGGGCAGGAGGAAAGTTCCCTGCCCCCCATGGGGGTTTGTCCCATGTCACCCCAGCACAAACAGGGGGTTCTGCAGGAACTCAGGGGTCCTGGATCCTCCTGAGCCTTCCCTGCTCCTGCTTCACTCTGGGATGGGATGGGATGGGATGGGATGGGGGATGCAGGAACACCCCAGAAGCTCTGAAGCTCCCCACCCCTCACAGCTGAAGACCCACCAGAGGCACAGGGTGCTGAGCAGGGTGCAGAGCAGGGTGCAGGGGTTGCACAGCAGAGGTGGGAGGGCTGCAGGGCAGGGTGCAGAGGGTGCAGAGGCTGCAGGGCAGGGTGCAGGGCTGCAGGGCAGGGTGCAGGGGCACAGGGCAGGCTGCAGGGCAGGGTGTAGGTGTGGCAGGGCAGGGTGGCAGAACTGCAGGGCAGGGTGCAGGTGTGGCAGGGCAGGGTGGCAGAACTGCAGGGCAGGGTGCAGGGGTTGCACAGCAGAGGTGGGAGGGCTGCAGGGCAGGGTGCAGGGGTACAGGGCAAGGTGCAGGGGTACAGGGCAGGGTGCAGAGGGTGCAGGGGTACAGGGCAGGCTGCAGGGCAGGGTGCAGAGGGTACAGGGCAGGCTGCAGGGCAGGGTGCAGGGCTGCAGGGCAGGGTGCAGAGGGTGCAGGGGTACAGGGCAGGCTGCAGGGCAGGGTGCAGAGGGTACAGGGCAGGCTGCAGGGCAGGGTGCAGGGCTGCAGGGCAGGGTGCAGAGGGTGCAGGGGTACAGGGCAGGCTGCAGGGCAGGGTGCAGGGGTGCAGGGCAGGGTGCCAGGCTCACCTGAGGCTGCTGCAGGCCTGGGCAGCTCGGTGGGGGTGCTCTTGCTGGTGCCAGGGCTCAGCAGTTTGACATAGTTGGCGGGGAACCAGCCGATCTGGCGCTTCTTGCCCCGAGCCTGCAGAGACAAGAGCCAGGCCCAGAGCTCAGCTCAGCAGGGAAAAGGGCTTGGGGAGCAAACACACACCTGCTCTGGGGCACTAGCTGAGTATTATAATATTAACACACAATCTTATAATTATTTTGAATTAAACACTTGCTCACAATGTAAAGAATTACATTCCAATGTAAAGAGTTACATTTCAATAGATCCCCAGTTTGTGACAGTTTAAACAGAGATTAAGAATCTAAATTTCCTCTTTTCTTTTACAGAAATGTATCCAAGCTTTTCAATGCCTTGTGCCACCAAAGCAGGAAACCTCATCCTGTTATCTCCCCAAATCCCATGTCCACTGCAAATCAAATCCATAAAAATTCCATACACAAGGAAGGTTCTTCCACAGTTTTGAATCCCAACTTCTAACGCTATATCAAGAATGATTTTAACTGTTTATTCTCTCTTTGGGTTAGAATAAGGTTGGCATTTTGGGCAAAGAGAATTTTGCCTTTTAATGCAGATTGTTAACTTTGATGGGAAAAAAAGTAATCTAAAGGATTTCCTGTTCTTGAACTAATTTCTTCCCTGTCTAAATCTTTACTAAAAAAGAAAACACTTGATCTAAAATCTGTTTAGATAATTTAAGATATTTTTGAAACTACATTAAACCAGCAATGTAATGCTTAAAATATTTGTTTTATTTTCCCTTCACTCTGACCCCCAAGTGTGGAGCAGGTGAATAAAAAGAACAGTCAGGGATTGCTAACAAAATAAAATAAACAGAAAAAAACCCAGTTGTAAAACCACATGTAAGGCATTCAAGTATCTAAAATTACATGTGAGTATTTATACAACCAGAATTTAATTGTTTCAGAGCCTCACAGCAGCTGCTCAGTGATAACTCTGGCAGAAGTTTCTTTTTTGTCTTAAAATACATTTAATGGAGACTCTTTAAAGCTAAAAGTTACCAACAGCAAAGGAATCCTGGAAGAGGACTTCTCCACAAAAGATGAAAAAAACCTCACCAGGAAAGCCAAAAAGGGCAGGTACAAAGTGTTAAAAACAACTGAATTAGTCAGAGATCTGCACTGTACAGATAAATCAATGGCACTGCTCCATCTCAAATGTCCTGCTGAGAACCCCAAACCAAACAGAACCTCCTTTGGGGGGGCCAAATTGTCAAGTTCTACTCTCAAAAATTCTATTTGGATCTGGGAGGATCCAATGCAGCCAAACCAAGGCTGAGCTCCCCTCCTTGCTGAGCTCCTGCTGCTCTCCTGCCTCCAGGTTATCCCAAAGCCAGCACAGCAAGGTGGGGGATCCTGGAAAGGTGTTTGATTGGTTTTATCTGTGTTTTGAATTTATCTGTGTTTTGGAAAGGTGTTTGATTGGTTTTATCTGTGTTTTGGAAAGGTGTTTGATTGGTTTTATCTGTGTTTTGAATTTATCTGTTTTTTGGAAAGGTGTTTGATTGGTTTACCTGTGTTTTGGAAAGGTGTTTTACTGGTTTATCCATTTTTTGGAAAGGTGTATTATTGGTTTATCAGTGTTTTGGAAAGGTGTTTTATTGGTTTCACCTGTTTTTTGGAAAGGTATATTATTTGTTTACATGTGGTTTGGATTTACCTGTGTTTTGGAAAGATGCTTTATTGGTCTATCTGTTTTTGGAAAGATGTTTTATTGGTTTACCTGTTTTTTGGAAAGGTGTTTTACTGGTTTATCTGTTTATTGAAAAGGTGTACTATTGGTTTACCTGTGTTTTGGAAAGATGTTTTATTGATTTATCTGGTTTTTGGAAAAGTGTTTTACTGGTTTATCTGTGTTTTGGAAAGGTGTTTTATTGGTTTCACCTGTTTTTTGGAAAGGTGTTTTATTGCTTTATATGTGGTTTGGATTTATCTGTGATTTGGAAAGATGCTTTATTGGTCTATCTGTTTTTTGGAAAGATGTTTTATTGGTTTACCTGTTTTTTGGAAAAGTGTTTTATTGCTTTATCTGTGTTTTGGAGAGGTGTTTTATTGCTTTATCTGTGTTGTGGAAAGGTGTTTTACTGTTTTTATCTGTGTTTTGGAAAGGTGTTTTGTTGGTTTATCTGTATTTTGGAGAGGTGTTTTATGGGTTTATCTGTGTTTTGGATTTATCTGTTTTTTGGAAAGGTGTTGTCTTGTTTTTACCTGTTTTTTGGAAAGGTGTTTTATTGGGAACTGCTGCACTGCAGAATGTTGTCAAATCTATTTATCGTTGACACGTTCAGCATTTTGAACTACTAAGAAAAAGCTTTTTTAAAACAGAATTTTACTAGGAAAAAAAAAAAAAAAAGGAACTAACTTGGAGCTCTCCTTCCCACCAACCACCTGGATTCTTCTTTCTGATGAGAATCAACTGGCCAGGAGCAAGAGTCAGCTGTTCTGGGCCTGTTGCTGTGTAAGAGGCAATAACTTGGGCAATTTCTGTTGAAGCAGAGGAGCAAAGAAAAGGTTAATTTGAAAAAATCTGAACACATTTTATCCAACATTAATTCTGTTATAAGACTGTGTTATTTCTTTCCATAAAATTATCATGGATTTATGTATTTCCATGAATGCATGTGGTAACTGTAAAATCAGTGAGAGGCTCAGAGGAGAGAGCACTACAGGAATAAATGAATAATAAACCAGAGGTGCAGCAGCTTTATGGCAGGAGATCAAAAAAAAAAAAAAAAAAAAAAAAAAAAAAAAAAAAAAAAAAAAAAAAAATAATAGGAACTGTACAGCTCTTAAAATCCAGTATTTTCCAGTAAATACATCTTTGCACTGAGCGCCCTAAGAAGAGGAGACACATTATTATTATTATTATTATTATTATTATTATTATTATTAAGAAGAAGAAGAAGAAGAAGAAGAAAGAAGAAGAAGAAGAAGAAGAAGAAGAAAGAAAAAGAAGAAGAAGAAAGAAGAAGAAGAAGAAGAAGAAGAAGAAAGAAAAGAAAGAAGAAAGAAGAAGAAGAAGAAGAAGAAGAAGAACTATACAGCTCTTAAAATCCAGTGTTTTCCAGTAAATACATCTTTGCACTGAACTTTCTAATTAGAAAGAGGAGACACATCAATGACAAAACAATGAAGTTGCACCAAGAGGTGCAAGTTAAGGCTGGCAGAATTTTCCAACAAGGAATGTTTTCCAAAAGCAGCAGACAGGATTTCTCAGGAAATCTCAGTTCCATGGAGATCTCCCAGAACAGGGGCTCTGCTGGGAGCTCCCAATTCCAGGAATTCCCCAGAGCAAGTGTTGGGGTTTCCTCTGCTCCACAGCACCTGTGGAAAGGCAGGGACCAGTTCTGGTGCCCACAGGGTAAAGCCAGGCTTGGATCCAAGTGGAGCTGCAGGAATGGAGGTGGTGTCCTCCCAAAATCCAGGCTTGGATCCAAGTGGAGCTGCAGGAATGGAGGTGGTGTCCTCCCAAAATCCAGGCTTGGATCCAAGTGGAGCTGCAGGAATGGAGGTGGTGTCCTCCCAAAATCCAGGCTCAGCCTGTCCCCAGGGCACGGGCAGGGGGAGGGGACACGAAGTTTCACACACATAGAATTTCACACAGAAAGTTTCACACACAAAGTTTAACACACACAAAATTTCACACACAGTATAACTCATACAAAGTTTAACACACACAGAATTTCACACAAAGTATAACTCATACAAAGTTTAACACACACAGAGTTTCACACACACAAAGTATAACTCATACAAAGTATAACTCATACAAAGTTTCACACACACAAAGTATAACTCATACAAGTTTAACACACAAAGTTTCACACACACAAAGTTTAACACAAAGTTTGACACACACAGTTTAACACACAGTTTCACACACAGTTTAACACAAAGTTTGACAAACACAAAGTTTGACACAGTTTCAGACACACAGTTTCACACACAAATTTTAAGTTTCACACACAGAAAGGTTAACACACACAAAGCTTCCCAAAGTTACACACACAGTTTCACAGTTTCATACACAGATTCACACACAAAGTTTGACACACAAAGTTTCACTCATACAAGTTTAACACACACACAGTTTCACACAGAGATTCACACACAGTTTCACCCACATAAAGTTTAACACACACAAAGTTTAACACACACACAAAGTTTCACACACACAATGTCACACACACAGTTTCACAGATTCACACACAAAGTTTCACCCACACAGTCACACACACACAGTCACACACACAGTTTCACACAGATTCACACACAAAGTTTCACCCACACACAAAGTTTCACCCACGTAAAGTTTAACACACACAAAGTTTAACACACCCAGAGTTTCACCCACACAAAGTTTGACACACGAAGTTTCTCACACACAGAGTTTCTCACAGTTTCTCACACACAAAGTTTCACACACAGTTTCACACACACAGTTTCTTGGTTTCTCACACACAGTTCCTCACACATAAAGTTTCACACACACAAAGTTTCACACAGATTCACACACAGCAGGTGTCACACACAAAGTTTAACACACAAACTTTCACACACACACAGTTTCTCACACAGTTTCACACACAGAGTTTCATACACAAAGTTTCTCACACAAAGTTTCTCACACACAAAGTTTCACACAGATTCACACACAGCAGGTGTCACACACACAAACAAAGTCTCACACACACAAAGTTTAACACAAACTTTCACACACACAGTTTCTCACAGTTTCACACAAACTTTCACTCACACACAGTTTCTCACACACAGCTTCACACACACAAAGTGGGGCTGGTGCTGCTGGACCTCCCCTGTGGGACCCAGGACACTCACTCATCCCTCAGGGATTCATTCCAAAGCTGGAGAATCCACAAACCCTGCAAGGTTGGGAACTGAGGGAGGGGTTGATGCAGGGAAGATGCAAAGAGAGCGGAAGGCCAACATGGAAATGATCAAATGTCTGATGTGAAATTTAGAAGGAAAAGACCATCAGGAACCTTAAAAACCATCAGAGAAGCATTTGAGATACAAATGAGCAGCATGAGGAGGGTGAGGAGCAATCCCAGGGCACTGCAAAGGACTCAGGAATCAACTCCAGCAGAACCTCTGTCAGCAGAGAGAGGCAGGACAGGGAGCCAGGCAGGGGATGGAAGGCCTGGGGCTGAGCTCTAAAGGTGCTTTGAACCTGGATCTGGGATCAGCAATCACATTCATGGAGTCAGGGAATGGTCTGGGCTGGAGGGACCTCAGAGCTCACCCAGTGCCACCCCTGCCATGGGGACACCTCCCACTGTCCCATTGCTCCAGTCCCAGTGTCCAGCCTGGAACTGAACATTCCAGGGATCCAGGGGCAGCCACAGCTGTGCCAGCCCTGCCCACCCTGCCAGGGAACAATTCCTGCCCCAGATCCCACCCAGCCCTGCCCTTTCCAGCAGCAGAGCTGTGCTCCTGGCCCAACACCTCCCTGGCCTTGCCCTCACCCAGCACTGACTCTGCTCTTGGTTGTTCTCTGCTTAAACCTTCCACTCTCCTGCCAGCACCTGCTGGATTTAATAAGAAATTCCTGCTCCTGTCTTCTGCTTTCACAGCTAAGAAACCTGGAAAGGCTTGGAAAGCCAGGACAAGGGGGGAATGGCTCCCACTGCTGTGCTGAGCAATCCAAGGGGAAGTTTGCATTCACTTCTGCAGATTTTTATTCTCTAGCTACATGTTATTTAGTGATTGACACACTAGAATGATTAGAGGATGGATTATTTTATTACAGATACATTCTTCATTAACTGCATTTATTCCAGTTATTTTATAATGGTTTTCATCAGTGCAAATTACTCCAAGATGACCAAGAGCAAACAAACTCAGTTTTCATGGAAAAGGTGTTGTTGCCATTGAATTAAACACTTAAGAACAGAGAGAAGGTGCTGTCACAATATTTGACTCACCAGGTTTCTTCCCTAAGCTTCCTGTTTTCCCAGCTGCTCCTGGAGCCTTGAAATGGAGAACAAGATGCAAGTTTAGCACTCAGGTTTCTTTCTCCAGTACATGAAAATGATTTACAAAGCTGCACTCAACACATTCAACAAGCATGGGAGTCAAAAACTCACAGGGAATTCTGTTCTTAGAGAAATCCTTCATATTTTAGATATCTGGGAATAAATGCCAAGCATGAAGTGGATGATTTAATGCAGAAGTGCAGACTTTTATTCCCTTTCATGGGCTGCAAATACCAAAGCAGATCCCATTTGTAATTCCAAAGCAGATCCCATTTAATTCCAAGGTAGATCCCATTTGTAATTGCAAATCCACATATCTACAGAATGGGAATTCTGTGGAGCTGAGATGAAACAATAGGAGTTTTCATCTCTCCAAATAGCTGGATTGCAAATATTCCTGAGAAATTCTCTGCACCCAGACAGGGTGAGGTGAGGGATGAACATCAGCATCCAAGGGATTGGGAAGCAAAGCCTTTGAACAAACACAAGGAATCCTGGAAAACCTGACATCAGTTCCTGCCCCTAAATAATTCCTGCAGTTCCCCCCCAGGTCCCTGCCAGTTCTGTGTCCTGCAGTAAAGAGGTCTGAGGTGGAGAACAGCAGCTTAAATCTAAACTGCACTGAGGTCAGAAATGCTGGGGAGCAGAAATTTCTCTTGCCTTCAACAATTCCACCTCCCTCAACTTCACCTCCTTCACCTTCAGGATCCTCCTTACAAACTTGGAGCCAGCATCAAACCACCTGAAGGTTTCCACAGAACCCTAAATCCTCTCTGGGAAAGGACAGTTTCCTCCTCTGTATTCTCCCTGTCAACTGCTGCTGTGAAAACTTGGGGATTGTGGCAGAAATGAAACTGAGGAGTAACTAAAGAGCAGCTCAGTGGCTGAGAGAAAAGGGCCATTCAAACCCAAGTGTTGGTTCTGTGCCACCCAGAAAATGGATTATCAATTCATCCTCAGCCTGCCTTGATGTCTCAGTGCTCCTTTTAATCCTGTCAGACTATTACAGTCACACCCCCCAGGAGCTGCAAATCTGCCTCTCCTCCCTGCACTGATTCTCCCCAGATCCCCACCCTTCCCTGCACCCCTGTGAGCTGGGTGAAGGGGCAGGGACCCAGGAGAGCCCCACAGGGGATCAGGGACAAACCCCAGAGCAGCTCTGGGGACAGGGGACATGGCCTTGACAGCCCCAAGGACTGACAGGGTGGTGCCAGCAACTCCTCCTGCCCTGGGAGGTGTTTGGGTGATGTCAACAATTCCTCCTGCCCTGGGAAGTGTTTGGGTGATTCCAGCAATTCCTCCTGCTCTGGGAAGTGTTTGGGTGATGTCAGCAATTCCTCCTGCTCTGGGAAGTGTTTGGGTGATGTCAGCAATTCCTCCTGCTCTGGGAAGTGTTTGGGTGATTCCAGCAATTCCTCCTGCTCTGGGAAGTGTTTGGGTGATGGAGCAATTCCTCCTGCTCTGGGAAGTGTTTGGGTGATTCCAGCAATTCCTCCTGCTCTGGGAGGTGTTTGGGTGATTCCAGCAACTCCTCCTGCCCTGGGAGGTGTTTCTGGCACAGGAACACCCTCTGCCCTCCTCAGGAAAGTGCCTGGACCTTCAGAGAACCCCTCCTCCCAAACACCCCTTGGTCAGGATGCTGCTGGATTAGAAGCTCATGGACAGACTAAACAGGCTGGGACATCATCTTTACTGTGAAACAGATGATTTTAAAATAGAAACTTCAAATCCACCTTGACCAGACAGACTCTGAATCCTCAGTGCAAGAACAGAAGGAACACACAGAAAAGTCCTACAGCCCTTCAATAAATAACTAAATTCAGAAATAAGGCATTCAGTAAATAATTCAGTAAATAACTCAGTAAATTACTCAGTAAATTCAGAAAGAAGGCATTTAGGATAGTCCCCATTTCTGGCCCACCCAGGAGATGGAGAAGCATTTCCTATTCCTTCTGCTGAGAGAAAGCCCAGCAGTGAGGACAGACCCTGCTCTATGTCCCCCTGCACACCTGGGCCACCCACTGAGCACCTGAGGGCTTTTTGTGACAAGTGATGGAGTCTCTGAGCCAGCAGAGCAGAACTTGCTTTGGCAATTTAATAAACCCCAGCAAGGATTTGCCAATTGTGTTGTACAGCAGGACCTTCAAATCCCAACTCGATCCATTCAGGGATTATTTTCTGAACCCCTATGCAAAGTCTTTAAATCAGATGTCTTGAAATTGTTGTTTCCAAACCCCCCTGAGCTCCATCCTCACAGAGGGAATTCTCAGTGTCCAGAATAAAATCCTGTATCCATCCACCTCCCCTGAGGAAAACCCTCAGAATGGGCCATTGTGCCACTGCTCCTCTGAAGAACAAAGACTTTGCCACTTTTTTAATAAACTGAAGCTTGAAGGAACAAGGAATGGTTTATTTAGCACCCTGAGGTGAATGGGCACAGCCTGGCACAGAAGAACAAATTTTACAAATTCTTCTGCTGTAGAAACCATTGAGATTTTGAGTCATCTCTAGAAACTCTGCCCTTGCTGCTGAAAGATCACCCCTGCTTTTCTTTGGGCTGTCAATAGTGCAGAACACATGAAATGATTTCTCTTTTCAGAGCATTTTCCAGGCCCAGGCAGCTGTCCAAGCACAGCAGCACATCTGAGTGCCCAGGGAGGCAGGACTCTGAAATCCTCTGCAAAACCTGGCTCTGGGAGCAGCTGGAGAAAACCCAGGCACCCACCTGGAGCCAGCTCCTGCAGGAACCTGCTCCTGCAGGAACCCTGGGATGATCCCAGGGGCAGGGGCTCCACCAGCCCTGGGCTGTTTGAGCTGAAGGTGGGATTTGCACCAGCAAAAAGGGCCCTTGGAGCAGGTTTGGGTGAAGTGCACTGACAGAAACACCAAACTGAGCTCTCTGAGAAAAGGGGACTCAGAACTGAACACCTGAGCTCTCCACAAGGATTTGCCACCAGGGTCCCAATCCCTGCAACACTGAACATCACTAACTACAAGGTTTTTAATCCTGGCCCAGAGGATGCTGCTGGAATTTCCTGACACTGCAGAAATTCCCTCTTGAAAGGTTTCCTACAGCTGCAGATTTCACTGCAGGTTTTATCCTCTGCCTTTTCCAGCAGCAGGAATGGTTTTAGGGAGTGACTCTGCTCATGCTCTGTGTTGCAGTCTGTCACTGTGTTCTTGTGCATTACCATCCAGATTCCCCACAATCCACTGATTTTTATTAATTTACCTTTAATCCCCCACTATTCCAGAGATATAAACCAGAATCCTTCTCATCAGCTTGTGTACCCAACTCTGAATCTAAACAATTCCTACTGGGAGATAAATTATTCTCTCAAGCCAGATAAATGAGAGAACACCTCTCTTTAGAATGCCTAAAAAGAAAGAAAAATCCTCCCAAGAACAAGGATGTGTTCTGTGGAATTATTTCAAGAGAAAAAGATGAAACATCTATTAAACATCTCTATTATTCAGTCAAGAACTGTCAAATAAATACAGTAGTTAGCAAAGTTTTGGTGCAAAATTTGTTCTTGATTGCAACAAATGATAGGGGGAAAATATAATGGACTGAAATATTACTGTGTAGATTTTTGGTATTTTTTTTTAATAATAGCATTGAGATAGAGCTCAGGCATTAAAAACTTACCAAGGCAATAAAACAAAATCATTGTTTGGATCACTGTCTAAGAATCTGCCAAGTGCACCACTGCTGCTGGCATTATTTGAATGGAAGATCCCCCAGGTTATTGACAATATTAAATTGTAAAATGCAATTATTTTTGTTACTGTGTAGTTTTTCCTTTCCAGCCTCAGTCAGCACATCTGCAATGTACTTTGATTTCCCCTACGACTGCCTTGCAGCTACCACTACAACCCCAAAGAAAACATTTCTCTACCTCAGAATCTTTGAGTCTCACATAATTAGATGGGAAAACTCCTGATTTATCACCCAGCGTTCCCGTCCACCAGTCACCATCTTTCTTTGTCACCAGGATCAGGTCACCTTGTTGGAAAGTGAGGTCCCCCTGCTCCGAGCTCTCGTAGGTGTACATGGCAATGTACTCTGCAAAATGCAAACACAGCACGTGGAGAAGCCTGAGAAAACCTCACTCAGATCAGGGCTAGGCAAAAGGCACATTTATTATTTATTACTCAGCAAAACATCAATATTCAATGAGTAAAATGGTGTCTATCAGAAGTGAATAGGATCTATTAAAAGGCTGCCTCAGGAGGGGCTGTATATCATTTGCTATTATAATTTAATGTATATAAATCATTGATTTAGATATTGAACATGCTTCCCAGTGGTTTCTGCTTTGTGCTGGTGAGTGGAATTTTCAGAGGTTGGGATGCATCTTAAAAATCACCTTCTGCACATCTTCAAGCCTCTCAACAGGAGATGTCAAATCTCTGCTTTATTGTTTCTCAAAACCACAGCTTTTGGAAGTGTTCCTTTGTAATACAAACACCACACCTGAGAGATCCCACCTGGGACAAGACTCTGCCTGCCCACAGTTCCTTCTCCTCAAACACAAGGAAAATCAGAACAAGGTGATTTTTAAGGTCCCTTCCAACCCAAACCAGCTGGGATTCTCTGGAATATTCACTGAGCAAGAGCAGCTGTACTTTGAAATAATTGATTATCTTCCTTTTCTCTGCTCGTCTCCTTTCAGGTTCTGTGCTGCTCAAGCCAGATGCAAATTAAATGTAAATGTCCCTGAAACTGTACCTGGAATTGCAGTTAGAAACTCCAGGTGTGCTGCAGGGACAACACACAAATGTTCACCTGTAACCTGCATTTGGATTAACTGATCTCTGCCTGTGATTTAATTAATCTGCACTGGAGGGGATTAAGATTGAGGCAGCTCATGAGGGGACATTGGGCTCTCTATGAAAACTCATTCCAGATCAGAAAATGTTACCAAAATAATGTAAAAAACCCAGAAATATTGGGAAAAGTACAAACTACAAAAGGTATTTTTATATCTTTTGTGATATTTGAAATTATTCCTTCTCTATAAACAACATACAATAACTGTTACTCTAACATTAATAATTCTAAATTACTCTATAGGCAAACTGATTTGCACATGGATTTTAACAGCACAATGTGATTCCTGATTTTGGTAAAAAGCAGAGTTCTTGTGTTGGATCTTTTGGAGATTGTCACTGCCTTCATTAAGAGCTTTAATGAAACACTGGAAATGAGCTTTGGGGGAAATTAAAATATTTACCAATTCCTGACACCATGGACATATGGTGCTGATTGGGCCCTCTGTGAAAATTCATTCTAGATGAGCAAATATTACCAAAATAACGGCAAAAAAATAGAAATACTGGGAAAAGTACAAACTGCAAAAAATATTTTTATATCTTTTGTGATATTTGAAATTATTCCTTCTCTATCCACAACATACAATAACTGTTACCCTAACAATAATAATAATAATAATAATAATAAAAAAAAAAAAAAAAAAAAAAAAAAAAAAAATAATAATAATAATAATAATAATAATAATAGTTCTAGATTAATCTAGAGGCAAACTGATTTGCACATGGATTTTAACAGCACAATCTGACTCCTGGTTTTGGTAAAAAGCAGAATTCTGTGTTCAGTGGCAGAGAAGGAGCTGCCAGGCCCCCAGGACTCACCTTCCCCTGACATGGCTGCCTTGGCTGCTGGGGATGCTACTCTTTTCAGACTAGCAGGGCTTTCTGAGGAACCAGAATCCATGCTTTAGAAGAAAATAATGGTTATTTAAGAAATTCAATCTCTTCAGAAAAATTATTATTATATTTCAAACTCGAAAATGCACCTGCAACCCCCAAGCAACTCCCTGGGTTTTCAAAGAAGAGACAGTAAATGTGTAAAATAAAGCTTTGAATCCAGTGGTTTGTCATGGTCACATTTGAGCATCTGCCTTAGATACAAAATTTTCTGCATCTCCTCAGCAAAAGAAATGATCTAAAATCATTCTTATTTGTATTCCTAATGCTAATGTTGCCTTCACATTACAAAAAAATGAGATTTTAAATGTTTAATCCTCCAAGAATAATGAGCAGTGACTTAGATTTGAGGAATAACTTTTAATTTTGGGCAGAGACTAGCTCTGACTTAGAGCTGTACTTCAGAAAGTCCAATACACTCATTTTGCAATTGCAAGTCACATAAAATGAAGAAGGTTAATTAATTTTTTGGTAGTGAGGCACAAGTAGAACTGAGGTCAGTTTTCTTCTTGCTGACACAAATTTTCAGGATTGGAAGCCAAAACCCTCCAGATAAAAACAAGAGCCCTTTTAAAGGGCAGAACTTTAAAATTCAAGTGTGCAACTCTTCCTATTTCCCAGCAGAGATGTAAAGGAGAGGAAAAGCAAACAAAATACCTGGTGGATTTCCTGATGGGGCCTGAAATGAGTTTCACATAGGATTTGGGGAACCAGCCCTTCTGGCCCTGCACCTCCCCAAACCACCACATGTCCTGCTGCTCCAGCACAGTGATCACATCATTCTTGTTGAAGTTCAGGTGGTTGTCCTTCTTGGCTCTCCAAGGATACAGAGCCTGGGCTTGGAGCCCCTCCACTTTCTCACCCTGCAGAAAGAAAGAGAGGAGTCAGTCATGCTCCACCTTCAGCAAGAAAGCTGCTTAAGGAATTACATCCTTAGGCTGCTTAGACAGCAACAGACTCTGTCTCAACTAAAGCAGCAGTTCAACTTCCAAAGTAATTCCAGAAATGTTTCTTCTGTCTGTTTACACATCATCAATGCAATGCAAGATTAAATTAATTCCTTTTACTTAAGATACACATGTAATAAATAACCTTTGTGAAGCTGCTTTGGCAGGATTTATAGTCCATTTAATGGAAAATGATTCTTTGCTGCACATTTCTTTTTGCTCTGGGGTAGATGTTTAGCACTTCCCAGAACACATGAGCTCCCAAGAACAGTTTGTGTTCCACTGAGGAAAAGGAAATGCCTGAACAGAGGGACAGAATTCAGCTGGGAAGCTTTGCCACTGCTATTCCACTTAACCCACTTGGGAGTGAAGTTTGTCACCGAGTCAAGAAAGGCCCAAGGAAGTGACCCAAACCTGGACCACCAAAATCTCAAAAAGCCACCCCAGACCAGAAAAACTGCTCTGTGTGAAATTCTCCCCCAGATGTTGCTAATGGATCAAATATCCATGGAATGGTTTGGGTTGGAAGGACCTTAATTTCCACCCAGAGCCACCCCAGCCATGGCAGGGACACCTCCCACTGTCCCAGGCTGCTCCAGCCCCAGTGTCCAGCCTGGAACTGGGCACTGCCAGGGATCCAGGGGCAGCCACAGCTGCTCTGGCAATTCCAGCCCAGCCCCTCCCAGGGAACAATTCCTAATTCCCAATATCCCATCAAACCCTACTCTGCAGCCATTCCCTGTGTCCTGTCCCTCCATTCCCTGTGTCCTGTCCCTCCATTCCCTGTGTCCTGTCCCTCCATTCCCTGTGTCTGTCCCTCCATTCCCTGTGTCCTGTCCCTCCATTCCCTGTGTCTGTCCCTCCATTCCCTGTGTCTGTCCCTCCATTCCCTGTGTCTGTCCCTCCATTCCCTGTGTCTGTCCCTCCAGCCCTTGGCAATTGTCTCTCTCCATGTTTCCTGCAGCTCCTTCAGGCCCTGCAAGGCCACCCTGAGCTCAGCCCAAAGCTTCTCCTGTGCAGGTGAACAATCCCAGCTGTGCCAGCCTTTCCTCCCAGCAGAGCTGCTCCATCCCTCTGCTCATCCTGCTGCTCCTCTGGGCTCTGCAGCAGCTCCAGCTCCTCCCTGGGCTGGGAGCTGTGCAGGTGGGACCCTCCCTGTCACCCCTCCCCTGTGTCAGGTGAGTGGTTTAATGCCCAGGTAAGATTCCCACTTGGCTCCCCAAGGCTTTGAGGAGATGTGGGTGCCCCAGAGCTGACCTGGCCCAGGACAGGGGACGGGGAGGAGCCTGTGACAGTGGCAGGGGTGAAGGCCGAGCGCTGCCGCAGCTGCCCCGCGCTGGGCACGGTCAGGGAGGGCTGAGCTGCCCAGGCATCCCAGTTATCACTCTCTGCCTTCTCACTGCTGTTTGCTGGCCAGCTGCAAAGCAAATAGAAAAGAATGATGTCATTCCTACTGTTTTTAACAGTAAGAACAAAAAAAAAAAAAGACATGCAGAACAAATATTTCAATATTTTGCATTAATTTCTTTTCCATGAGTGTCCCTGAGCACCTGGACTCCAGGTGCAGCAGTGGTTAACCTGGTTAACCACAACCTTGCCTTCAAAGACAACCACAAACTGAGCTCCCTGTCCTTGCCACTGAAGGACAGGTTTTTATTTCAATTCCTAGCTGTGTCCCAACAAATATACTCATTTTGCAGTTGCAAGTCACATAAAATGAAGAAGGTTAATTAATCTTTTCTTAGTGAGGCACACGGAGAACTGAGGTCACTTTTCTTCTTGCTGACACAAATTTTCAGGATTGGAAGCCAAAACCCTCCAGATAAAAATAAGAGCCCTTTTAAAGGGCAGAACTTTAAAATTCAAGTGTGCAGCTTTTCCTATTTCCCAGTAGAGAAGTGAGGGAGAAGAAAATAGGAGTTCAAGTAGTGCAGGCTGCATTATGCACAGTGGAAAGAGAAATACAAATAATTTATAATTCTTTCCAAAACTGCTCTGAAATCTTCCCCCCTGCAGGTCACTGACCTCTCACATCCCTTTCCTTTAGACACAGAATCATGGAGTGGTTTGGGTTTGGACCTTAAAATCTCACCCAGTGCCATGGCAGGGACACCTCCCACTGTCCCAGGCTGCTCCAGCCCCAGTGTCCAGCCTGGCCTTGGGCACTGCCAGGGATCCAGGGGCAGCCACAGCTGCTCTGGGCACCCTGTGCCAGGGCCTCCTATTGATAAATCAGTTTATAAATATGGATTTCATGGCCAAAGGATAAGGAATTGCAGTTGGTAAAAGTGCCCAGTGCACAGAGTAAAGACATCCAGGGAAAGGCATGTGCTCAAATTCCATCAGTTTTACTGATGATGTCATCAGGAATTAAATCACCTTTTCATGTCATTTCTGCCATTAGCATATTATATATAACAATAAATCCTTAGGCTGCTTAGACAGCAACAAATACAGACTCTCTCCCAACCAAGCAAGCTGGAAGCCTTCAATAAGGCTTGGTTGCAATTAATGGAGGAGAAAGGGATTTAAGAGGTTGCAGTATCTGAAGGGGCTCCAGGAGAGCTGGAGAGGGATTGTTCATCAGGAAGAGAAGTGGAGGGCAAGGGGGAATGGCTTCCCACTGAAAAAAAGGAAATTGAAGTGGGAGATGAGGAGGGAATTGTTCCCTGGCAGGGTGGGCAGGGCTGGCACAGCTGTGGCTGCCCCTGGATCCCTGGCAGTGCCCAAGGCCAGGCTGGACACTGGGGCTGGAGCAGCCTGGGACAGTGGGAGGTGTCCCTGCCATGGCAGGGGTGGCACTGGGTGGGGTTTAAGGCCCCCCTGAGCCCAACCCAGTCTGGGATTCTGTGATTCCAAGGCAAGTGAACACCTTGGGGCTTCCCCCACACTCACACCCTCACCTGGGGCTGTCTCCTGCTCATGCTGTGCCCAGGCAGGTGTGATGGGAGCAGCCTCAAACCCCCCAGGGCTGCAATTTCAACTGATTCCTACAGAAAGCACCTTTCAACTAATAGAATTATTTTTATTTTGCACTCCTGTGCTCAGTGCCAAAGGATCCCAGGCTGAGGGGCTCAGCAGCACCCAGACCTACGTGGAGCTGAAGTCTGCCCAGTTGTTGGCAGCTGCAGGAGCCTCTGCAGGGGCAGGGGCTCCCAGGGCAGTGGAGCTCTCCTGCACAGACACTTTGGGAGCAGCAGAGGGCTCAGCCACGGGCTTGGCAGAGGCTGGAACTTCACTGTCTGGAATTCTCTCAGCATAGTTTGCAGGGAACCATCCAGTTTTCCCCTTCAGTTCTCCACCAAGCCACCCTGGCTCTCCAGTCTGGCTTTCATCCACCTGCAGACACAGGAAGTCAGAGAGTTAACACACACACCCTGCAAATTGAAATTTTACTGAAAACACCCATCTCCTCTGCAGTCATGAACTTCTTGCAATGCAAGAGGGCTTCACAATTGCCTTTTGGGGTTTTGGGGGGTTTTTTTCCATATTGAAATGACAGAACCACAGAATGGTTTGGGTCAGAAGGGACCCTAAACCTGTCCTGCTCCATCCCCTGCCAGGGCAGGGACACCTCCCACTGTCCCAGGCTGCTCCAGCCCCAGTGTCCAACCTGGAACTGAACATTCCAGGGATCCAGGGGCAGCCACAGCTGCTCTGGGAATCCATCCCAGCCCCTGCCAGGGAACAATTCCTAATTCCCAATATCCCATCAAACCCTACTCTGCAGCCATTCCCTGTGTCCTGTCCCTCCATTCCCTGTGTCTGTCCCTCCATTCCCTGTGCCCCAATCCCAGTCCTAATCCTAATCTCAGTCTCAATCTCAATCCTAATCCCAATCCCAATCTCAATCCTAATCCCAATCTCAATCCTAATCCCAATCTCAACCCTAATCCTAATCTCAGTCTCAATCTCAATCCTAATCCTAACCCCAATCTCAATCCTAATCCCAATCCCAATCCTAATCCCAATCCCAATCTCAATCCTAATCCTAATCTCAGTCTCAATCCTAATCCCAATCTCAATCCTAATCCCAATCCCAATCCCAATTTCAATCCCAATCCCAATCTCAATCCTAATCCTAATCTCAATCCTAATCCCAATCCTAATCCCAATCCTAATCCCAATCTCAATCCCAATCCTAATTCCAATCCCGATCTCAATCTCCCAATCCTAATCCCAATCTCAATCCTAATCCAAATCCCCATCTCAATCCTAATCCCAATCCAAATCCCAATCCCAGTCTCAATCCTAATCCTAATCCCAATCCCAGTCTCAATCCTAATCCTAATCCCAATCCCAGTCCTAATCCTAATCCCAATCCCAATCCCAATCTCAATCCTAATCCCAATCTCAACCCCAATCCCAGTCCTAATCCTAATCTCAGTCTCAATCTCAATCCTAATCCTAATCTCAGTCTCAATCAATCCTAATCCTAATCTCAGTCTCAATCTCAATCCTAATCCAATTTCAATCCTAATCCTAATCCCAATCTCAATCCTAATCTCAATCTAATCTCAATCCTAATCCCAATCCTAATCTCAATCCTAATCCTAATCTCAATCCTAATCCCAATCCTAATCCAATCTCAATCCTAATCCCAATCCCAATCCTAATCTCAATCCTAACCCCAATCCCAGTCCTAATCCTAATCTCAGTCTCAATCTCAATCCTAATCCCAATCCCAATCTCAATCCTAATCCCAATCCCAACTCCAATCCCAATCTCAATCCTAATCCCAATCCCAATCCCAATCTCAATCCCAATCCTAATCCCAATCCCAATCCTAATTCTAATCCTAATCCGAGTCCCAATTCCAGTCCCAGTCCCAATCCCTGGGATGGATCCCTGTCCCTGGGGATGGATCCCTGTCCCTGGGGATGGATCCCTGTCCCTGGGGATGGATCCCTGTCCCAGCAGGGATGGATCCTTGTCCTTGGGGATGGATCCCTGTCCCTGGGGATGGATCCCTGTCCCTGGGGATGGATCCCTGTCCCAGCAGGGATGGATCCCTGTCCCTGGGGATGGATTCCTGTCCCAGCAGGGATGGATCCCTGTCCCTGGGGATGGATCCCTGTCCCAGCAGGGATGGATCCCTGTCCCAGCAGGGATGGATCCCTGTCCCTGGGGATGGATTCCTGTCCCTGCAGGGATGGATCCCTGTCCTTGGGGATGGATCCTTGTCCTTGGGGATGGATCCCTGTCCCTGGGGATGGATCCCTGTCCCAGCAGGGATGGATCCCTGTCCCTGGGGATGGATCCCTGTCCCAGCAGGGATGGATCCCTGTCCCTGGGGATGGATCCCTGTCCCTGGGGATGGATCCCTGTCCTTGGGGATGGATCCCTGTCCTTGGGGATGGATCCCTGTCCCTGGGGATGGATCCCTGTCCCTGCAGGGATGGATCCCTGTCCCTGCAGGGATGGATCCTTGTCCTTGGGGATGGATCCCTGTCCTTGGGGATGGATCCTTGTCCCTGCAGGGATGGATCCCTGTCCCTGGGGATGGATCCCTGTCCCTGCAGGGATGGATCCCTGTCCCTGGGGATGGATCCCTGTCCCTGGGGATGGATCCCTGTCCCTGCAGGGATGGATCCCTGTCCCTGGGGATGGATCCCTGTCCTTGGGGATGGATCCCTGTCCCTGGGGATGGACCCCTGTCCCTGGGGATGGATCCCTGTCCTTGGGATGGATCCTTGTCCTTGGGGATGGATCCCTGTCCCTGGGGATGGATCCCTGTCCCAGCAGGGATGGATCCCTGTCCCTGGGGATGGATCCCTGTCCTTGGGGATGGATCCCTGTCCTTGAGGATGGATCCCTGTCCCTGGGGATGGATCCCTGTCCTTGAGGATGGATCCCTGTCCTTGGGATGGATCCCTGTCCCTGGGGATGGATCCCTGTCCTTGAGGATGGATCCCTGTCCTTGGGATGGATCCCTGTCCTTGGGATGGATCCCTGTCCTTGGGGATGGATCCCTGTCCTTGGGGATGGATCCCTGTCCCAGCAGGGATGGATCCCTGTCCCTGGGGATGGATCCCTGTCCTTGGGGATGGATCCTTGTCCTTGGGGATGGATCCTTGTCCTTGGGGATGGATCCCTGTCCCTGGGGATGGATCCCTGTCCCAGCAGGGATGGATCCCTGTCCCTGGGGATGGATCCCTGTCCCAGCAGGGATGGATCCCTGTCCCTGGGGATGGATCCCTGTCCTTGGGGATGGATCCCTGTCCTTGAGGATGGATCCCTGTCCCTGGGGATGGATCCCTGTCCTTGAGGATGGATCCCTGTCCTTGGGATGGATCCCTGTCCCAGCAGGGATGGATCCCTGTCCCTGGGGATGGATCCCTGTCCTTGGGGATGGATCCCTGTCCTTGAGGATGGATCCCTGTCCCTGGGGATGGACCCCTGTCCTTGAGGATGGATCCCTGTCCCTGGGGATGGATCCCTGTCCCAGCAGGGATGGATCTCTGTCCTTGAGGATGGATCCCTGTCCCTGGGGATGGATCCCTGTCCTTGGATCCTCAAAGGAGCTGCTGACAAAGTCCTTTGTTGGGGCCATTTGTTGACTCTGTGCCTCCCACTGGAATTTGCATCCACCCTCCCCTTCTGGTGCAAACCACTCCCTTATCCTGTTCCCCCTCCTTGTCTCTCAGCCCCTGGCAGCCCAAGACACCCCAGAAATAAAAGCACTTTGTGCTTGACCTGTTCCATGTGCTTTTCCTGCAGTGCAGAGCACAATTTCCACTGCAGCAGAGATGGGGAAGCAGCAGGATGGGAGAGGGAAGGGCAGAGCTGAGGGTGGATCAGGGAGAAGGGATTAAAGCTGAGGCTGGATCACCCCACAGGGCAGGACTGACATCACCACACACACAGGACACCAACAGCACTGGAAAGGCAAATCTGGGATGTGGAGATGCTCTAAAAAGAGCATCTTTGAGGTGAGGCACAGACTTACAGAAACCACTGGGATTCTCCAAGAATAAGAAAAAAAAAACCCAACCAAAAAGTTTTAGACCCATCCAATGAATGTCTCTTCAGGAGAGGGTTTGAAGCTGCAAGAATTCTAAAAGAGCCCATGAGGACACTCAGATCTCTGCTTATTCAACCCAATCAAGTTCTCTATGTACACTCATGAAAAGGAACTTTGAAGCAAAATTTAAACTTCATAATTCATATCAGCTCTGGTTTATTCTTCATCCAAATACAACTCACATCTGGTTCTGCAGTACCATACTGAAAGTTTAAATAAATTCCTTTGGATCTTTTTAAAGCTATTTGGTTTCAATTTCCTCACATTTTTTACACCCACCATCCACAAATCCCAACAACAAACCTAGATTATTTTAATCCAAAATACAACCAGGCTTTAAATGTACACCTGAATAGTGAATTACAGAGTGTGGGAGGTTGTTTTTATTTATTCAATTGTACTTTAGAGCCACAGCTGGCAACTCCTTAATTCTGAGCTTGGATTCCAGCCAGGATTCCAGCCCAGGATTAAATCCAGGATTCCAGACCAGGATTCCATCCAGATTCCAGTTCAGGATTAAATCCAGAATTCCAGCCCAAGATTTTAGCCAAGGATTAAATCCAGGATTCCAGCCCAGGATTCCATCCAGGATTCCAGCCCAGGACTAAATCCAGGACTCCAGCCAAGGACTGGGATCCAGCCCAGGGATCCATCCAGGATTCCAGCCCAGGATTAAACCCAGGATTCCATCCAGGATTCCATCCAGGATTCCAGCCCAGGATTAAACCCAGGATTCCAGCCCAGGATTAAACCCAGGATTCCATCCAGGATTCCATCCAGGATTCTAGCCCAGGATTAAACCCAGGATTCCATCCAGGATTCCAGCCCAGGACTAAATCCAGGACTCCAGCCAGGATTCCAGCCCAGCTCTGGGCTCTGGTGGCACCTCCTGCCCTCCAGGACAGAACCACTGGTCCAGGATGGGTCAGAATCTGAGTTCCAGTGTTTGGAATCTCCCTTTGTGTGAGGACAGCCATCCAAGGAACAGGGATTTGGTGGGACAGGAACCTCCCAGCTGGAGTTCAGCTCCACTGACATCACCTCACCTTCACCCTGAGCCTGCAGATTGCTGTTTTCCAAGGGAAGGAAGCACTGGGACCTTTGGGAGCACAGGACAAACACAGGAGGGTGAGGGAGGAGCCAAAGGCAGCATCAAAAGCAAACCCTGGTGCAGGGTGTCTGAATTACTTTTGATAATGAGCTGGGCTTTGTTAATTTGAGCCCTGCTGGGTTCAAACCCAAGGGAAGCAGCTCTGGGGATGGGATGGAGCCTCCCTGGCAGCACTTACCCTTTTCACCTCCAGGACAAGCAGGGATGCAAAGCAAGGCAGGGTTAGAGCCCAGCTCAGCCTGACCACAGCAGCTCCCAGAGCCCTCAAACCCCCAGGATTAATTATGGTTTAATAATTAAAGAGCCCCCAGGATCCTGCTTTCATTATGGGCAAAACAACTGAAATAAAGGCAGCAGAGAGGGGTGACCCTGCTGGGGCTGAGAGGGTTAAAATGGAGCAACAGATAACAACACTCAGATGGTCTCAAAGTCTCTATTTAAAATATGTGTAGTGCTCCTTAGAATCACACAAATTTTATTTCCCTGCAAATCTCTCTTTAAAAATTATTTCAGTTCTAAATTTAGAATTATATTTGGGTAAAACATTATTTCCCTGCAAATCTCTCTTTTAAAATGATTTCAGGGCTCCTTAGAATCACACATTTGAATAAAAATGTTCTTTTCCCTGCAGTAACAGGGATAAACATGTGCAGAACTGCCTAGAACTACATATTTTGAGGGAAAATTTTATTTTCACTGCAAATCTCTATTTAAAAACGTGTTAAATGCTTCTTAAAATCACAGCTTTTGGGAAAATTGTTATTTGCCTAACAGTGATCAGCCTTGCCCACAGAATGACCTGTAAATTCTATTTCCCAGGGAAACAAGGCATCCCAGAATTTCCCAGCAGCCTCCAGAGTCTCCTGTCCAACATTTCAGCTTTCCCTGCTGCAGTTTCCAACCTGCTGTGTCCTCACCAGAGTCCTCAGCACTGACACCAGTCAGGATTCACTCTGGATTTTCCAGAAACCCATTCCAAGGTCACAAACACCCAATAAGTAAAAAGCCAAACCAACCCCAAAAGGTTCAATTTCCCAGAATAGATATTTTAAAAATAATAATAATTATAATTTAGGGGAGTGTACAAAGTGTATTTTTCCAAAATCCACTGTTAGTAAATTGAGCTAAAATGTAAAAGCTCTTAAAATCAATTTTGTTAAACACTGTTGGGAATACACTTCCCCCAGTGAACAATATTTAAGAATTCCCCCAGGAATTTTCATTCTGCATGTTAAGAACATACTAATGATTAATTAGTATTAATATCCACTTAATCTCTGCAGCCATTAAATATAAATTAGAGAGATAAAAGCAAACCTTGCTTCAGAGTTTGACACAATACACTGACCACATCCCTGAAAAACTGCAGATTATTGTCTACCAACACACCTGCAGGCAAATTTTGGGGATCTGAAGTTTCCTTTCTTGCCATACAAACTGCAATCAGCCCTGGATTCCCAAGGACTGTCCCAGTCCCTGCTTACCATGACAATGTCTCCAGGCTGGATGGTGATCTCGTCGTGGCTTCTGGATTCAAAAGGATACAGAGCTCTGTAATACACTATTTTTACATCCTCCTGAGCAGAAATGGTTAGAGGAGCTTTCTCTGAGCAAAGGAAACAAACACACAGATACAGAGAGAAGAAATCAAACCAGCTGATTTGTAAAAATGGGAAAATGGGGTGGAAGTGGAGACAGGAATCACCAAACCTGGCAGGGTCCGCAGAAGTGCCTTTATCTCCTTGTGTACAAATATAAAAATTTATTATTGAAATACCATTTTCTTATTATTTTCTCCTGTAAACAACAGGGAAAATCACAGAAACACAGAATGGCCTGGGTTGGGAGGGACTTTAAAGCCCATCCAGTGCCATGGCAGGGACACCTCCCACTGTCCCAGGTGGTTCCAAGCCCCAGTGTCCAACCTGGCCTTGGGCACTGCCAGGAACTGGGAATCCACAGCCCCTCTGGGCAGGATGTGGTCATCAAAGTGATGAAATCCTCTGGATAAATATTTAAATCAGTTTTCCACTCCCAGACAGCTCTTGTGTGTATCCAAGCCACTTAAAAGGGAAGCAGGATTCCCAATACAGGCAAAAATCAGGATACAGTGCATGGAAAAAGCTCTCAGCTGAAAGTGACTGTGAGAGCAGAAAAAGGGGGAGGAAATCTTAGATTTCAGGTCATTTGTCCAGTGAACAAAGGAAGCAGGAAAGGAAAAGGGTGACTAAACAACATATTGTTCCTGCTCTGAAAAATCCCAAAGCATGTATCCCACACCAAAATAAAAATAAAACTACAGAAACAGTTTTTGACAGCTTGCATGCAGCCTCGTCCAGCTGAGATCCCCCCTCCCCTGCCCTGCAGTCTGAACAGCAGGGCAACAACAGTGATGCCTCTCAGAGCCATTCTGGAGCCTGGAACTCAATCCATGCATTATTTACTTTACCAAGACTCCCAGCCCAGCCCTGAACTTGTGTTAAATGGGGAAAGGCAGAGCTGAGCTGTCCCAGAGCAGCCCTACCTGCATTGGACCAGGGAGCCTGGCCAGGCTTGCTGGGCTCCTGCTGGGGCTGGAAGAGTTTGCTCAGCTTCTCCTGCATCTCCTGTTTCCCCTTCTCCTCACTCTCCCTCCTCTTGGGTAGCTCTTCCCTTTTTTGCTTGTCATCTTCCTGGGGTTTTTTCTGCCACTGTGGTTCCTCCTCGGGCTGTCCCCGCTCCAGCCGTGGCTTGTCCCGGTCCTGGACCCTCCTGGGGGACATTGTGGGGTTAGAGCCACTCAAAACCAAAGCCACCAAAATTCTGGGTCATCTCCAGCACCAAGTGTCCTCTTCAGGGCTTTTCTGTGCCCTGACTTCATTTTGGTGAGTTATCAACCACTCCCCAGGTGCTGGGAATGACTCCCAGAAATCACAGACTCATGGAATGGTTTGGAAGATCCATCCCAAGGCAAGGCTCCAAACAGCCAAATCAAAGAGAAAAGCAGGAATCAGAACATGTGGCCATCCTTATCCTCATGTTGAGGGGAAAGGAGGAGAAGTATTTCCAATTTTACACAGCACTCCAGAGAATTATTGGGAATAGTTCCCGTTCCCAACTGCCAGAGTTAGCAAGTCCTCCACCAGAGGACAAGGCATCAAGAAATGAATAAATATTCTCTGCTGGAAAAAAATTGCCCCAGTAAAGATAACTCTGAAGGATGCCCAGAGTGCTCCAGTGTGTTCCATGGTCTATTCCACCCCTGGAATTCCTCCAGAATTAGAGACAAAGGCCTGAGAAGCAGCAGCTCCTCACACACTTGGGGTGCTACACAGAACAGACTTTGTCCAAGGACAACGTGAATTCTGGGAAATTTTATCAGGAATGTGAATTCCTGGAAAAACAGTGTGAGGAAAAAAAACTAATTCATGGAATTCCAAATCCCTGGGGCTGGAAAAGCCCTCCCAGCCCAGGCAGTCCCAGCTGTGACCTGTCACCCTGAGTGCCACCTCCAGGTGCCACCTGCAGGGATGGGGACCCCAAACCTCCCTGGGCAGTTCCAACCCCTGAGCTCCCTTTCCATGGGGAAATTCCTGCTGCTGTCCAACCAATCTGCTCCCCTGGAAGTTTTGGGCACACAGGAATATTTTCCAGGAGATGCCAGGGGAGATTTTACATTTAAAGCAGTTTTACCTCTGAGCTTCCTTTTGCTTTTCCAGCTCCACTGTCTTCCTTTCCTGTTCCTTCTGTTTCAACCTCTCAGCTTCCAAGCTCTTCTGCTTCTGGAGCTGCTGCTTGTTATGGATTTCTCTCAGCTCCTGGATTAAAAAAAAAAAGCAAACAGGTGTAAATATCCACTCTGGGAATCAGAACTGCTGCCCCAAAGAGGGGACAACACCTGCCAGTGGTTGGGGATCTCTCAAACTCACACTCCTGCCAAATGCAGATGTTTCAGGTTCATCCTCAGCTTTGTGAACCACCTACTGCTTTCCTATTTTTATTCATTCAAGGGTTAGGAAAGCAGAAAACCTTTAAATGGGACTCTGAAAAATGGACAAAGCTTAATCTGAACAGTCACTTCTGTTTTATTTTGTTTGTTGGTTTCTGGAATTCATTTATTAAATTCCATACACAAATCTGCCCTCTGAGCTCTCACAACAGCAACTCTCAATAGGTTTCATTTGCTAATTAATGCTGATTCACTAAAGAACCTTCAGGGCTGGTTTATACAGGAGACTGAAATCCTTAAGGAATGTCTTTGGGATGAATCATGAGACAGAGAGTATTAATCATATATAAATCAGTTTTTCTTCAATTGTCTGAAGAAAAGAGAATATAAATAATAATGATAATGTAATAGTTTCCTCAAGATTTGTTCTCTGCATTAACATCTATTAACACAAATCCAACTTTATCTGGAATTTCTTTGCATAACCTGGAATTTTGCATCTGAACTGTTCAGCATTACAGTAGAAAAAGGGAAAATTTATCTATCACCACTGAGGATTTTCACTGAAAACAGTTCACTTCAAAAACTGGTATCTTTTCATGAAAATATGGTACAGGTGAAACTGAGACAGTTAACCTTGGAAGTATTAGGATGGATTTTTGAAAATTCACAATCTGTAAATCACAGGAAGTTTTCCTGTCAAACTCCTCATGCACTGACCCAAATGAGAAAATTGCATAAGAGACAAAAAAATAAATGGAAGTGATTCAGAGCCACTGGATACACGGATGAAAGTGTCAAAAGGGAAGCTGGTCCTTGTGGCCCAGGTCTCAGTTTTATTTCATTAATGCTCCTCAGTTTTAAATTCAATGAAAACTGAACTCAGCATCATTAAAGAGAGAATCAGTTCTCAGGGAAGTTGGAATTAAAGAGACATTTAAATAATCATTTAAGTTTTCCACAGCCATTTTAACACACTATTCCCTCCCAGCCAAGCTGATGTGTATACACCAGTTTTTGTGGTTTTGGATATTGACTCTTAGGGGAATACTGGTTTTGACTTGAGGCCTTGGAGAAGGTTTTTGAATTGGAGTGATGGAGTTAAAGTTGTGTGTGTGTAGTTAAATAGAAGTGTGTGATTTCACACGGTGAAGGGTTTGAAATTTGAGATTTTTAGAATATAGTAATAGGTGTGGGACAAGATGGAGGTTCTTGGGTGTTGTTTCTTTTTGTTTGCTTTTTTTTTTTTCTTGATTTTGAATAGTAATTTTTGGTTGGATAGTTAATATTGTACTATGGGTTACAGGAGTTTAGTTACTGGGTTAAGAGTATAAATAATCCAGGTGCCTTTTTTAATTGAATTGTTTAATTTTAAAAGACCTTGTAACTACTTGATTCACTTCAATTTTGTTTGTTTTTAGCTGGTTAGAAGTGTTGCAGAACTCTCTGTACTTCAGATAAAATCTAATAAACAACTAAGTTCGAATGTGAGAAAATTTGTTTCCTTTGTGTTTTTAATCCTGACTCTGAGTGAAGACAGAAAAAAGCGAAGACAGAAAAAAATGAAGACAAGCCACTAATGAAATGGTGCAGTTCCTACTTTTACAAGTTACTTTCAGCACCCCAAGGCTTTGCTCATTTGCTCATGCCTGGGGTGCAGGACAAGGAATGCCTTACCTTAAAAGCAGAGAAATTGTTACCCTGGCATTTAAATCCAAACAGACCAACAAGGAGGATTTGAGATGTTACAGCAGCCACATTCATTATGTTGAATAGGAATTCCAGCATTTCATAGAGCAGAGCAATATTCACTATATACAAAATATTCACTATATCCAATATTCATGACATACAATATCTGCTACAAAACCCTTCATGGAGAAATGGAGCTGGTTTGGCCCAGATTGTGCCTTTTTGACAGAAAGACAACAGGACTTGGGATATTCAGGGATTACAGTCCAAGGTTTCCATCAGATCTTGTCCCCTTGGGCCAAGCAGAGCCTTTGATCCCAGAGGGAAGGACCCTGCAGTTCTGTGCTCCCTGAAGCTTCTCCAGGACAAACCTTTCCTGCCCCATTCCCAGCTCCCAAAGCCTCTTTTGGCCTTGGCAGACAATTCCTCCCCTCAGCCCCTCCTGGGGGATTTTGGGCAAAGGAAGGAAGCTGCCAGTTCTGTCCTACCTGGAACCACAGATTACAGTGATGTGCAGGGATACTTCCCATCCAAGTGTTTGCTTTTGAAAAATTCTGAAAATCATGACCAAAACAGGCAATTTACTTAAACTCTAGAAGTTCCAGATAAGCAAAAGACAAAAACAACTCACTAGAGCTGTGCCCAATTCCAGGCACACTCCTCACTCAGACATAAGGATTAGATAAAAATCCAATGCTAAACTCTCCTCTCTGCTTTTGTTTCTAGCAAGCACTGACTCACTGAAACACTGCACACTCATCTGCTGAGGGAAAGTGAAGCACATAACTGGAGGAGGCTCCTCACTCAGAGAGAGCTGGGTCCTGCCTGAGCAGGGCATGGAGACCTTTGGGAAGGAGTGTAAGTGCTGGATGCAGCCCAGGAGGAGCGCCAGGCACTGCAGCATTGCCTCTTCCACTGCCACTGACTGGAAGAAAGAAATGCTGAGATGTAAAGAGGGGTTGGGGAGCAGGACCTGCCCTGCTGACACTGACACACAGGCACTGACAGCCACAGGACACACACACACACTGGGACAGCCTTCATTTCCACCAAAGCTGATGGTGGAAATGCACCAAATTCTAGAAATAATTTCAACTCCAAAGGACACTGCTTTTGCCAGGCACTGGGGAAAAATTCTCAGGAGAACTATTTCAGAAACAGGAACTCATTCCTTGGGCAGGAACAGCAGCAAGAAATTCTGGATTCTTCCATGTTACAGGAAATGGGCATTTGGTGCTTGGAGATTGGAGTCACATGCAGCCTTGGAGTTTAGATCCAGGGATTTTGGGCAGGAATTCTTTATCCTGAGGGTGGGAAGGCCCTGGGATGGAATTCCCAGAGCAGCTGTGGCAGCCCCTGGATCCCTGGCAGTGCTCAAGGCCAGGCTGGGCAGTGGGAGGTGACCATGGCAGGGGTGGGATGGAATCATCTTTAAGGTCCCTCCAACCCAAACCATTCCATGATTCTAAAATAAACAAGTGATCAGTTCCATTTTATTGATACTTGTATCAATATTAGTTATTAGACCTCTAGATCTTTTAGATTTTTAAAGAGAGCAGAAGTTTCACTCCTTCAACTATAAGACACAAAGAAGTGGCCAAACTTTGAAGCTTTTAACAAACTCAGTTACTTCACAGTCAAATACAGCCCAATCCACAAGATTGTTATAAAATTGTCAAAAATGCCCCAAATCTCATTTGAAAGTATACCTGAGCACCAACAATCTCCTGAAACCAAGTGGTTCCACCTACAGATATCCAATACTACAATTCAAATGATCTGATTTGAAATATTAATAGTATTTTGTAAGCCTGAAAGCTGTTGGTGGAAATGCACCAAATTCAATATATATTTCCATCTCCAAAGGACTCATCAGAAGCAACTGAAATCAGTGGTTTTGGAAAGATGACAAAAAGATCCAGCAGGAAAAATAATCTTATTTATCTCCCTAATCACTCCAATGATATTAAGACACACAGCAAAGATAATGTAATTTAACACTTGTAAAAATAATTCACTTATTACAGAACATAAAAACATGGAGACAAATCCAGAGTATCCTGTAAACTGCTGTGGTTGGAAAAGTTGCCTGGTAAACTAAATTACCTTGATTAAATCCAGAGTTTCTAATATATTTGTTTGATACAAATATATTTTTAAAAGGAAGATTTCCATCTTTCCCATCTTGACCTATTGTCCCTTCATTTACAAGAAACCTTTATCATATTTAGAGTTCAGATGTGGTGGAATTGTTGAGACACAATTTGAAATATTTCCCACTTCACTGTGAGCATTATCCAGCTGCCTGATAATCACACAGATGGCACACCCAGGAACTGAGAAGTTCTTCTGCTATTTAGGGAAATTATTAATTCACTATTATTTACAAGCCAATTTCTACCTACTGTCAATGTCAGTCACTTTTCCACTGGTGGTTCCTAAAGGTTGTTGCAGATTTTTGATTTTTTAGGTAATTGCATGTGAGAATTGTGGAAGTTTATAATGACCTGGTTTGGAGTGATAAGAGAGATGTGTGTTCTCTGTGGGTGGAGAACTCCCACTGCACACAAATCCCAGTTAATCCCAGTAAACCAGGATTCTAGGAAAACCTTCACTGGTCTTGGGCATAAAATCTCAGGGGTCTGGGCAGGGACAGGGCTGGGACCTTGTGGGAAATGGATTTGTAGAGAGTTTTTAGGGCCTGACACAAGGCTCACACACATCTGTATGCAAATTTGGAGATAAGAAATGCTGATTTAGAAATGCCATGGAATTGGACAGATGTTGTTGAGAGAG
Organism: Oenanthe melanoleuca; assembly: GCF_029582105.1. Classification (NCBI taxonomy): domain Eukaryota; kingdom Metazoa; phylum Chordata; class Aves; order Passeriformes; family Muscicapidae; genus Oenanthe; species Oenanthe melanoleuca. The sequence continues at coordinate 111,122,632 of NC_079333.1, read as the reverse complement.
AAATGGAGCTGGAAAAAAGTTCCAAAGGATGGCCTTGCCAATAAAACTAGATAATTTGCAGAAATAGAACTGTGAAAGATGCATTGTAATGGAACCCACAAGGGGTGATTTTAGATGAGGGGCTTTAAGGCATTTTACAGCAGGATGTGACAAAAGTTGATAGGCCAAGAAATGCTTATAATGTGCTGTAATTAGGAAATAATTGGCTTTTGATTGTGATAACATAAATTATATCTGTATTGTCTCATCCTTCATATGAGACTGAAAATAGAATAAAAGTTTTTTAAAAATCTCTCAGTTGCCCCAATTCTGGGTTAGAAAAGGGCAAAATCCAACAGGTCCTTCCCACTCAGGACATTCTATGATTCCATGAAGAACAACAGCCATGAAATCACTGCTGCACTCAGCAGCTTCTGAGTGGCTGTTCTACCCTTCCATGCTGAGCCTAAAAGGGGTTTTTAGGGATTTAAATCCACTGTAAAAATTCTTCAGGCCCCCAAAATACACCTTGCAAATCTTGAGAAACTCCAAAAGGGATGTGTTGGGTTGATGTGACCAGCAATGTGAATTCTGTCCCCATCTGTTAACCCAGCTGGGGCAGTGCCCCTGATCTCCTGGCACACATTATCTGCTCATGGGCCATCTTTAAACCAGCTGGGCAATCATCTTTATCTTCCCACAGCCCATCCTCCCTCCAGGAGATATCTCCTGTTCATGGCCACTGAGTCCCAGGGCATGACTGATAAAATTCCATCATCCCATGGGAGATGCTCCAGCCAGGGGAGGAGCCAAGCCTTTCCTACCCAGATAAAAACTGAGATTTGGGACACCAAGGAACCTTCTTCCCACTGGATTCCAGAGGAAAGCCAGACCTTTGCACATCATCCCTGGAGCTTCAGAGGAAACTGCACCTTCTCCAGGAGCACTGCTCCAGCTGAACCACATCTGCCCCTGCAGGAGGATGCAGCCACCATTGAATGGGACTGTGCCAACACCCTGACTGACTGACGGGTGTCAGCTTGGATTCTGATTCTGGCAGGGCTGGGATTGTTCTGTGTAATACTGCATTGCTAGTTTAATTTTCCTAGGAAAGAACTGTTATTCCTAATTCCCATCTGTTTGCCTGAGAGCTCCTTAATTTCACAATTATTATAATAATTAGGAGGGAGGGGGTTTGCATTCTCCATTTCCAAGAGAAGCTCCTGCCTGTATTGGCAGACACCTGTCCTTCAAACCAGGACAACTCCTCATCAATTTATTGAAAACAATTTTCCTGTTCCACTGCAAAATCATTTTCCTTCAGTCAAGGCATTCCTGGATTCCTGGCATATGCTGATAAATCTGTGCTTAATGGGAAACCTCAATTTTTAATTGTTGTCAGATTGGTATCTGTGAAGTGCAATCCTTCAATATTTAAAAGACTGAATTTTGAGTGATTGGTTTGTTGGTTTTGGTTTTTGTTTTTTTTTTCTGCAAGACTGTTCACCCCTTTCTTATTTATGTTTAGGTAATTTATGATTAAACCAAATACAGATTAATTTTAGAATTAATATCCTTTGGTCCAATTAATCACTTTTAAAGGTCTCCATTAAAAAAATAATGCCCAAGAAGCACAACATGCAAAGATGTATCCAAAAACCACTTATGAAGAAAAATTAGGTGAGGTTTAAACCTCAAGGATTAATTAAGCAAGGATTAGACCATTCTCTTTTCTTTTAAATATAAATTGTGCCCATTTTGTTTATTCTGTGTCTGACTCTGCAGAATTTCTCCCCTTCCATCCTCCCTGTCTCAGACTGGGAGAGTCATCCTCAAATAAACCTTAAAACAGGGCCTCATCTTTAATTTTTCCTATTATTATTAATAATTCCAATTTAGACAAGCTATTTGTTGCTTAAATTCAATCCCATCTAAATTTTTTATTTAATCCCAGTCTATCAACTTTCATAAAACTTCATTAATGTCTCTGTGACAGTGATTTTCCTGCTGAATACTTACTTGTAGCACAATTTGTGAAACCTTGCAGGAAATGGAGCATTTTTGTCAGGAGAACCCACCAGTGGAATTAGCAATAAAATAACTGAACACTGAAATATTTTATGAAAAAATGAATGCTATCAAAAGTTTGTAACTACAGACTGATTTGCAATTTCTCTCTGTAGAACCCTGATATTGCTGGTGCAGAAATACACAAAAAAATCAGAGTTTTAACAAAGACTGAGCAGTGAAGCATGAAACCACAAACCACAGGCAGCTACACTCAGGGACAAGCAGGAGCACACAGACAGCAGATAACAATTCTGGGTGGCAGGAGAAAATCAAGTCTCTCTTATTCAAGATTTCAATTTGAACTCCTGATTCCAGCAGATTTCCTGACCTCATCCTGCACTTCTTGGATGCAAAAGCACAGAAATTGGTAATTTCATTTTTGCCATAATAGATTTGGAATCAGGGCTCAAATTTCCTCCTGAAGAGACTCTGCAGATTAAATTGATTCAAACCTTGAATTTGAAAGCTGAGCAGCATTTTCTTAAAATAAAAATTAAATAAAATCCTCAACAGACAGATTTGAGAATGCTCCCCAAAGTGATATTCTTAATCATTTCAGTTAATTTCTTTTCCCCACAATCAGGTTAGAAAATAATTAACTGAACATTCAGAAAGGCTTAAGGAGTCCTGGCTTACCTTCAGCTGATTATTGAAAATATCAATTTCCTGCAGTTTAGATCTGGTTTCTTTCTCCACCTCATCCAGCTGCTCCCGGAGCTGCTGCCGTGCCAGTTCCTTGGCTTCCAAGGCTCTCTTGATGGTGAGCAGGGAATCCCCTGGTTTGGAACACATTGTTAAGTCAGTTTTCCCTTCCATGGAACAGTTTAGAAAGCAGCATTTTCCCACCTGCACCTTGCAACACACTGTCTGGATATCAGACTCCACAGTTTTCTGGTTCTGCCATGTGATGACTGATTTGTGTGTTCTCCTGAACCATCAGGAAACAGTGGCAGCCTCCAGGGGCACTTCATTTAAAATGGGCTTTTCTTTAAAACTCAATTTTGCTTTCAACAGCTTATGACTTGGAAAATGAACAGAACAGACACCCCAAAAATTTAACAATGCAGTTTGAAAATCCTTTGATTTTGGCAAGGCCCAATCAAAATACTCTTTCCTTAAAGGCAAATAAATGACAGTGACATTCCAACCTGAGATGGCTAACAACCTTTTTCTGGCTCTAATTACAATCTGAGCCAACATTTCCATGCTGGTAAGTATTGGCTTTGGGGATCTATAAGGCAAAAAGACCCATTCTATTATCATCAAAGGGTCACTTTTGGAAAGGGGACACTGCAGGGAGGGAATGTGTCCTGCCCCAGAATGTACTCACTGTGCAAACTGTTCTGCTGCACTTGCTTGAGCTGATCATTGAGCAGCTGCTTCTCTGGGATCAGCCTGCCCAGCATCTGCTGGGACTCCTGGAGCACAGGCAGGGAAAACAAGAACAGAGACAGGCACAAAGCTGAGTGAGGGACAGCTCCAGCCATGAGACCTCTCATTTTCATTTCTGCTTTAATTTTTCCCTCACTGAATGATGTATGATTGCTTATTTACCTCCTCTGTATAACTGCTCTTATCCAAGCACTGTCTGTGTGATCCCCACAGATCCCAGACATTCCCTGCCAGCCCACAAGAGTGGAAATGTCAAATTGATCTGATTTTTACTGAATATTGAACCTGGCTTGGAATTACCCAAAACTGAGGTCAGAGAGACAGGACTAAATTTAAGGAAATGTTCAAACAAGCTCTTACTACACGTTTAATTCTGATTTTAATAAATGAAACACAGAATCCCAAATCCCTGAGCTGGAAAATCCCTCCCAGGCCAGGCAGTCCCAGCTGTCCCCATCCCCACCTTGTCCCCACCTTGTCACCTGAGTGCCACCTCCAGGTGCCACCTGCAGGGATGGGGACCCCAAACCTCCCTGGGCAGTTCCAACCCCTGAGCTCCCTTTCCATGGGGAAATTCCTGCTGCTGTCACCCTGAGCCTGCCCTGCCCAGCCTGAGGCTGTTCCCTCTCCTCCTGGCCCTGTTCCTGGAGCAGAGCTGATCACTCTGGCTGCACCCTCCACTAGAATTAATAATATTAATAATAGTGTTAATGATTAGTAACTTAGGTCAGGAATAGAAAGACAAATGTTTACAGGAAGGAAAAAATAAAGAGTTTCCTTTTAAAGGAATATATTCTGGCCAAAAGCCACCAAGCACAAGCCCTGTGGGGTGAGAATTCCTGAGTCCTCAATCTCTCCAGAGTTCTTGGAAGACGATTCTGATCTCTCTCAAACTCAGCACATGGTTGGAAGTTTGTGAACTGCTGTGTCACAGGGATCCCTGCAGAAGATCCTCTCCCTCTGAAGAATCCCATAAATGTATTTCCTGTACAACTTTCCAGAGCACCAAGTGCCACCTCACACACTTTTCTGAGGCCTGGACCTTCCAGCTCAAGTTGTCAAAACCTTCAGCAGCACAAGGTGAAACAGCACCTGAGTATCAACATCCCATCCTCCCTACAAACCCTGGAACTTCTCTGAGCAGCTCTCTGGAGCTGCAGGCTTTTGAGGAATCAAGCAGCTGACAGCTTCCATTTGTCATGGGGGATTGCAAATTACTTCACTCATGCTAAGAATAAATGTCCCCTGATCCCTGAACACCAGAGTGAGCCCCAGGGGGGTTGTGGGCTCAACAACATCTTTACTCTGTACAAAGAGATTTGAAATTATTTTTTGCATTTCTGGAGCCCATTAATCTGTGGGATTGTGGTGCTGGCAGGTCAAGGCACAGATTTGCAGTTACAACATTTGTCTGTTGGCTCCCCAAGTCCAGCCAGAATTGCAGAATTCATGGATTCTCTCTGCTGAGAACAAACCAAGTCAATTATTGTCATTCCCCCTTCCTTCCCTGGCTTTACTGGATTGAAGCAAAGAATTGCCCAGAGCAGCTGTGGCTGCCCCTGGATCCCTGGAATGTTCAGTTCCAGGTTGGACACTGGGGCTGGAGCAGCCTGGGACAGTGGGAGGTGTCCCTGCCATGGCAGGGGTGGCACTGGGTGGGATTTAAAGTCCATCCCAACACAAGTCATGCTGTGATCCCACAATTCCATTAAGTTTTCATTTTGGTTCCAAGAAGCCAGGACTGAGGGCACTGCCATGGCTCTGGGCTGTGCCACTCTCCTCCTGCCAGACCCTGATGGGGCTCTGCAGTGCCCAGCTCAGCTCTGAGCATTTTACAACAACTGCAGCCTCCTGTGAGCTCCTTATGCTCCAGAAAATACCCAGAGACATCACTCAGACAGCACAGCCAAGGACTCCAGGAATTCACAATGAGCAAAGCAGCAAAATTCAGATAAATTACAGATTGGATTATGAGGAGCTGCACGTGTTCAGCTGCAGGGCCTGACACAGCAACAGAGATTTCCCAGCCCCTCAGGGAGATCCTAAAGCTGGATACCCTAAATCCTCCCCACACTGGGGCAGCCCCACTGCCTTGGCTGTCTCAATCAAAGATCAGAAGCTGTTGGAAAGTGTCCAGAGGAGGGACAGGGGGATGGGGAAGGGTCTGGAGGGACCCTATGAAGTCACTCAGTGCAGCCTGGAGGAGCCTGAGGTCAGGGACAGCACCAGGGAGAGGCTGGAGCAGAGCCAGGAGGGATTTGGGATGGATTTTAGGGCAAGGTTCTCCCCCCAGAGGTGCTGGCACTGCCCAGGCTGCCCAGGGAATGGGCACAGCCCTGAGGCTGCCAGAGCTGCAGGAGCTCCAGGGATGCCCAGGCTGGGATTGTTGGGAAGGTCTGGGCAGGGCAGGGTGGGACTGGGTGATCCCTGGGGGTCCCTTCCAGCTCAGGATATTCCATGGCTGCCATTCTGGGACTCTTATCTGCCTGGGACAAATGGGAAACATCAATGTACACAATATATACACAATATATACACAATATATACACAATATACACACAATTTATAACCTTGCTCTGCCCATGCAGGGCGTGGAGGAGCTTTAAGGCCCCTTCCAAACCCAACCCCTCTGTGTTCTGTGATTCTGAGAGTGCTGCAGATCAACCAATGGACATCAACATGAAACAGAAATTCTCCTTCTCCAAGAACAAAAAGCACCACAGGACAGCATTTGAGGGTGGAATGTGACCACAACATCAGCTGCTTTGTCTGTAAAGGCCAGAACACTTGCAAACATCCCAGATTACTCAACACACAGAATACTTTGGGGACTGTGTAAGGATAGAGAATGCCAAGGGACCAGGAAGGGCAAGTCCTGTTTCCTGAAAGCACAGCCAGCCATGGAATGAGCACCTAGCCAAGAACACCCACCACAGGATTGCACATCCCTTCCTTGTGCTGGAGAAACAGATGAGAGAAATTAATGGCATCAGAAACTCTGGAAACTCGTGCAACAAGAAATGGCCAAGAGTTGAGTAATGTCCCACGTGGCAGGGGAAATCAAATCCCAGCTCCTGCCCCTTGGACAAGGGAAAAATCTCTTTAAACCACCTGGGAGCCAAAGGAGGCGAATGATCCCTGCAGGTACTGAGCACAGATGTGTTCCAGGTGTTGGGAGAGCAGGATCCCTCTGGACATCCTGCAAGGACCTGAGCAGAGAGCTGGCACACAGCTCCATCAGCAGCATTAACTGGGACACCACCTCTTCCACAAGTTTAATGAAACTGCATCTTGGGAGTAATTAATAGGCTGAAGAATAATTACTCCTCTGAACTAACTCATCTTCCCACAGGAAGTGTCAGATGTATTAAACTAAACTATTTCCAATGAAGAGACATCACCCTACAAAGATAATGACAACATTGACTTTTCAACCTATTTGAGAGTCTAGAGGATGAGAATTTCCTTTTATAAAACTCATTTACATCTTTAGTCTGTCCTCTACAGATGAGATAGGAAAATTTACAGGGTATTTGAAAAAATACTACTTTTTCAGGAAAAAGTTTTAAGGTTCTCCCCAGACAAAATTTCTCCTAAGTAGTGACATTTTCTGGGATCACAACTGGGATAAAACACCTCAAGTGACTCTAAGGGTAATATCAGAGGTGAGAGCAGCCATCAGCTATTGCTGCTAAAGCACCTCAAAGCCCAAAAGAGAACAACAGCCAGGGAAAGCAGGAGTGAAGCTGGGTTGGAACAGCAGGATTAGGTTTTAAGGCAAGTTTTACACCTCAGCTCCATCAGTGTGAGATTCTTTGTAGTGGCACAAACACACTGCAAGTCCCCATGAACCAAGAATTAATTTCAAGCCCAATGAAGTATTTAATAAAGAGAAGAATTCCTAAATCAAATACTACAACCCATAAAAAACACTTACAAACTACAAAGAAAATTCTTTCACTAAAGGCAGACACTCAGGTCCAACTAAATGTGACAGAATTTTATATCAGTAAGAAAGGCAAATGCCAGGCTTAGATCAACTCCCTGCTTTCACTGGGAACTTCCACTTTGAAAGTTCATTATTTTTTATAATTAAAAAAGAAACATCAACAAGCCACTTCACTGCAGTCAGTTCTTTCCCCCAGCACATAAAAAATACACATTGGGCAATTTCCTTCTCCATCCCCAAAAACAGCTGGAGCCAAAGGACTTCCTGCTCCCCAGAGCAGGAGCCCAGCAGGATGAAGGGATAATCCCAAATGTGCCTTCAAGTGTAGGAAACAATTCCAAAACACCTCTGAAGGACATGAATTTACAGGAATGAGAACTTACCTACAGTGATCCTTTAAGTGTGAGGAGCAGCTCATTGCTCAGGATATTGATGTTTTTGAGGAGATGAAAATTCAAGGCTAAGAATAAAATTAGAGAAGGTTTCTTACCTGTAGCTGCTGCTGCAAGTGGGTGATTTCTGCAATTCTGAGTTCTCTGGATTTATTTGTACTTTCAATTTCTTGTCTTTGGGTCGACAGCCGACACCGGATATCCTGAAGCTTCCCTTCCAACTGGTTCCTTTTATCATTCTTCAAGAGACAAGAAAAATATCTATTTTATTTATTGATTGATTGATTGATTTTACTGAAACATTTGGTCATGCAAGTCAGGATCTAAAAACTACTTCTACTCCGTATTTAAAATAGAAATGAGAGAAAACAGAGGCAGGGCACAGTCACCACCAGGCTGTGCTTGTGTGTTTGAGCTGCACCAGCAGCACTCACCAGAGCCTCCAGCTCAAATTCCAGGGTTTTCTTCTTAGCCTTGAGCACCACAATGTCCTCCTGCTCCTTGTTCCTCTGGTTCAGCAGCTCCTGCCGCCGGTTCCGCTCCCACTCCAGCTGCCTCTGCCTCTCCAGCTCCCTCTTGGCAGCCTGCAACCCAAAATAAACACCAGTGACTCTGGGTATTTGTGTTCTGATTCATTTAGAGCATTGGTACAATGCACAAACACCTGTAACTCTGGGTATTTGTGTTCTGCTGTTCATTTAGAGCATTGGTACAATGCACAAACACCTGTAACTCTGGGTATTTGTGTTCTGATTCATTTAGAGCATTGGTACAATGCACAAACACCTGTAACTCTGGGTATTTGTGTTCTGATTCATTTAGAGCATTGGTACAATGCACAAACACCTGTAACTCTGGGTATTTGTGTTCTGATTCATTTAGAGCATTGGTACAATGCACAAACACCTGTAACTCTGGGTATTTGTGTTCTGATTCATTTAGAGCATTGGTACAATGCACAAACACCTGTGACTCTGGGTATTTGTGTTCTGAGGTTAATTTAGAGCACTGGTACAATGCACAAACACCTGTAACTCTGGGTATTTGTGTTCTGCTGTTCATTTAGAGCACTGGTACAATGCACAAACACCTGTAACTCTGGGTATTTGTGTTCTGAGGTTCATTTAGAGCATTGGTACAATTCACAAACACCTGTAACTCTGGGTATTTGTGTTCTGATTCATTTAGAGCATTGGTACAATTCACAAACACCTGTAACTCTGGGTATTTGTGTTCTGATTCATTTAGAGCATTGGTACAATGCACAAACACCTGTAACTCTGGGTATTTGTGTTCTGGTGTTCATTTAGAGCACTGGTACAATGCACAAACACCTGTAACTCTGGGTATTTGTGTTCTGGTGTTCATTTAGAGCACTGGTACAATGCACAAACACCTGTAACTCTGGGTATTTGTGTTCTGGTGTTCATTAGAGCATTGGTACAATGCACAAACACCTGTAACTCTGGGTATTTGTGTTCTGGTGTTCATTTAGAGCATTGGTACAATGCACAAACACCTGTAACTCTGGGTATCTGTGTTCTGATTCATTTAGAGCACTGGTACAATGCACAAACACCTGTAACTCTGGGTATTTGTGTTCTGAGGTTCATTTAGAGCATTGGTACAATGCACAAACACCTGTAACTCTGGGTATTTGTGTTCTGGTGTTCATTTAGAGCATTGGTACAATGCACAAACACCTGTAACTCTGGGTGTTTGTGTTCTGAGGTTAATTTAGAGCATTGGTACAATGCACAAACACCTGTGACTCTGGGTATTTGTGTATGGGGGGAAGAGAGAGAAGTAAGAGAATAAAAGGGTGAGGGGGTGAGGGAGTAAGGTAAGAGAGGGGTGGTAGCAGTGAGAGTAGGAGAGCGATTTCCTGTTTACAATACAGTAAATCTTCTTCTGTGATGAATATTCTAATTTCCACTAACCAATCTAACACAAGATACAAATTCTGTAGCATTTACATACAGCCTGTAAGAATCCTTACATTACCATAGTGTATTATACTTTGAATTCTAAAAACTACTCTTTGGACCCTGGCAAGGTCTTCTCTGACCTTTGGAGCTGCTCTCCAGCAGAAGACATTGCTCTACCAAGAGGGGATCACTTTCAGCTGCCCATCCTATTGTCTTCTAGTTATTCAGTAACTGAGTTTGGTATCTCAAAAGTGGTTTTCATTTCAATCTGGCTCATGGTTTCCATATTCTCAGAATCTCAGCATTCATATTTGTAAGGTCTTCCTGGCTCACCCTTCCCAACCCAGGAGCTCACCTCCCTCCTCTCGATCTCCTTCCTCCTCTCCTCCTCGCGCTGCCGCTCCAGCTCCCGCTGCTTCTCCAGCTGCTTCTCCAGCTCCAGCTGCCGCTTGCGCTCCTGCTCCTGCCGCTCGCGCTCCTTGCGCTCCTGCTCCTGCCGCTCCAGCTGCGCCAGCCGCTCCTGCTCCTTGCGCTGCTGCTCCAGCAGCGCCTGCCGGCGCTTCTCCAGCTCCAGGTTCCCCCGCTCGAAGTTCTCCCGCTTCTTGTCCTCGAACGTCACTGCGAGCAGGGGTGAAAGGATGGGACAAGTCCTCAAGTTAACTCTGACTTCAAACTGAACCAACTGCTGGGTTTTGCTCTTTTCTGACCCAGAGACTGGGCAACTGAGAGGTGTTTTAAAAAATTTTTGTTCCATTTTTAGTTTCATGTTGTGTTGGGTTGATGTGCCCAGCAATGTGAATTCTGTCCCCATCTGTTAACCCAGCTGAGGCAGTGCCCCTGATCTCCTGGCACACATTATCCGCTCATGGGCCATCTTTAAACCAGCTGGGCAATCATCTTTATCTTCCCACAGCCCATCCTCCCTCCAGGAGATATCTCCTGTTCATGGCCACTGAGTCCCAGGGCATGACTGATAAAATTCCATCATCCCATGGGAGATGCTCCAGCCAGGGGAGCAGCCAAGCCTTTCCTACCCAGATAAAAACTGACATTTGGGACACCAAGGAACCTTCTTCCCACTGGATTCCAGAGGAAAACCAGACCTTTGCACATCATCCCTGGAGCTTCAGAGGAAACTGCACCTTCTCCAGGAGCACTGCTCCAGCTGAACCACATCTGCCCCTGCAGGAGGATGCAGCCACCATTGAATGGGACTGTGCCAACACCCTGACTGACTGACGGGTGTCAGCTTGGATTCTGACTCTGGCAGGGCTGGGATTGTTCTGTGTAATACTGCATTGCTATTTTAATTTTCCTAGGAAAGAACTGTTATTCCTAATTCCCATCTCTTTGCCTGAGAGCCCCTTAATTTCAAAATTATAATAATTTGGAGGAGGGAGGGGGTTTACATTCTCCATTTCAAAGAGCAGCTTCTGCCTTTATTGGCAGACACCTGTCCTTCACAGCAGGACACATGTGAAGGGTGAGACAATACATATGTTATAATTTATGTTATCGCAATCAGAAGCCAACTATTTCTTAATTATAATACATTATAAATGTTTCTTATAGTGCACCCTTTTTTATGAAAGGTGCATCTTCCACAGTTCTATTTCTCCAAAGTATCTAGTTTGATTTGCAAGGCCATTCCTTGGAACTTTTTTCCAGCTCCATTTTTCTCTCAACCATATGTATCCTATTCTATGGCATTTCTAAGTCAGTGTTTCTTATCTCCAAGTTTGCATACAGATGCACACAGTGTGAGAACTCTACAAATCTATTTCTCACACCAACCACATAAATAAATCCTAAGGAGTCCCAAGCAAAGTGAATCAACCTGCCAGCAGCAGAGGATGCAGCTCTGGATGGAAGGATAACAGCTGCACAGGCCAGCCTGGGGTTGGCATTAGCATTGACATTGCTGATCCTGATGCCTTGGGGTTTCAGCTTTTATATTTTTCAGGATTTCTGCTGCTTGGTGTCTAACTCTGAAACTTCTTATTAGGTGTTAGTAAGTTCTCTTCACAGTGTGGTGACAAAACAAGCCCTTTCTAGCTAGAGAATCATGGACAACTGGTACCCAAAAATTAGAAACAACAGCAAGGGAAAGGGGGCTGACACTTCATAGCCTGGGGCTGTGCTTGGACAATTGACCCCAATGTGTAGATGAACCAAAAGTTAAAAGTGTAAAACATCTTGGATTTGATCTGGGTGTAGCCCCAGTCAGGTTCTTGCACTGCCCAAGGTGAATCCTTTCAATAAATTCCTGTTGCTTTTGCTCTGTCTGGTGTTTGTTCCAGGTCAGCCTTTCCAGGCAACAATGCCCTCAAAGCCACATCCTCAGAAATCCAGAGAGGGAATTTCCATTCCCATTCCTCAGGCCTCCAGCTTTCTCCACAAAGCTCAGCAAGTGGGGAGAATTTAGACAAACCATTCTCCAGCTGATCCTCCATGAGGACACAGATCTGGAATTCCTCTGTACATTGGATAATAGCAGCAGCACAAGAGCCAACACTTCCATTAGTGCAGAGCAAAGAATTCAGCTGCTGACATCATCAAAAGGCCATTATACAAATGACCAGAACTTATTTAAAGTGGATGCTCTCATTAGATTACTCATTACTGTCAGGAAAAGAAATGGTGTAGGTCCTTGAGCAGCTGAGCCCAGGAAGTCTGGATTCCTGCAGATCCACATCCTCATCACTTACTGTCCTAAAAGAACAGCCTCACCTCCAGCACAGCTTCCCTGACATCCCCCTGCACTCCTTCCCCTCACTCCTCAGCACCTCCATCCAATTTACCTTCTGTTCCTTTCCCACAGCCCAAATCCCAGATTCTTCTCCCTTGTGGCCAGCAGAGACATTTTTGGGATGCAGGGCCAGGGACACCCCATGTTGCCTTGGTTGGCCCAACAGCTGCTGAACCTGCTGAATTCTTGTCTTCTCCAGCTTGTGCCCCTTTCCAGCTGCCAATTCCCTCTTCCTGTAGTTCTCTTCCTGGGACTGCTGGAATCTGTTTTAAGCCCCACACTGTCACACAGACTCCAAGGAGACAGGTCTGTGTGGGAACACTGGGATCTCTCACAGAGCACCTCAGCCAAGCTTTGCTCCACCTAAGCCAGAGGATGAAGGCTGCAGGAATTTCTCCTTGCAATCCTGTGCCAGGGCTGCAAAGGGCTGCCTGTGAGGGGAGCCTGAAGGCTCTTCCCACCTCCAGTGCCACCAAGCCCAAGGATCAGGCACAGGCATGAGCTGGACCCATCAATGTCCTGGCTGTGCCTCTGACCTGTCCCAGTCTGCTCTGGAAAAGACAACACGCCTCAGTCAGCCCATGTAACCTCCCAGGCTGTGACCTGATGAGAAAACCCCTCTGGGAGCAGCACACTAAATATCCCAGCTTGCCCTTGCTCACCTGGTAATTTCTTTTCCAGTTGCTGCTGTTCTTCTTCCAGTGCTGGTTCTTCTGGTAACCTTTGGTCTACAGACACTGAGCTGGCAGCAGAAATGCCACTGCCAGAGCGGACCCTTCTGCCAAGGAAACAGCAATTGCAGGGGGTGAACAGAACCCAGGCCACCCACATGATTTATGATTTAATGGTGAGATCAGATTAAATACAAGGATGTAGTGTCTCATGGTACTTAATGTTAATTCAGTGCTGCCCAGAGGGTCTCACTCAGCCTTTGCCTCAGGAGAACAGGATTTTCCAGGATCCCAGCAGTTCACTGCTGAGCTGAGAATCCCAGTCCCAAATTCTGCTTCCAGATGGATTCAGCCCTGTCCCCAGTATCTCTCACTTGGGGGGAGATTTTCCCCAACCAGTCTGGGTTTGGGGAAATGCTGACTTCAGCAAAAATACAGCAAAAACAGCAGAGACAGAGGAAGAGCTCACTACAGTCAAGCCAAAAGCAAGATCCCAAGTGGAATACATAAAAATTGGACATCTTTAGGAGGATACCTGAAGAACATAGAATAAAACACTTATTTTCATTGTTGTTACTGTCTTCCCAACTATTTCTCCACAAAGAAGTGAAATGGAGCAAGAGAAGTGACCCCATTGCTCCCAAACCCAGCTGTACCAAAAGAGGTCTGGATGTGCTGCAGTGCAAATCCATATTGGAATTCCAATACATTCCAACTGCTCCACAGGAGTATAAGCCTGAACTTAAATTTAGATTTCTGTGGCCAGACTGAGCAGGTTTGGAAGGTGTGCCAGCACAAACACCCACCCAAACCCTGTTCCTACAGGGCAGAAGGCGAGGGGTCAGTGTCCTGTACACTCAGAACCATCCCAAATGAAATCCAAAACTCAGGAGTGAGATCCCCAGGGGATGAGCAGTTACCTGAAGGAAGGTGGGATGAACTCTGGGGGCAGTGCAGGTGGCAGGGGCTGACCAGACATTGCTACATCAATGAGGTGCATAGCCAGGATAAACTCCTCAGCTGTCAGCTTCCCATCTTGATCAATGTCAGACAGATTCCTTGTTAAAGGGAAGGGACAAAGCAAGGAAATTATAAAAGATTAAAAATCACTGTTCAAAGGCATTGTTTCAATATATACAGTTCCAAATTCATTCAATTTTTCACTATTTTTTCCACACTACTCTGCTTTTTCAAAACAAATGAAAAGCAAGCCCCAAATGCTTCCCTATTTCCCCCATTTCTGGTGGCTGTCTGCTGAAACCCAGCCTTGCAGCCATGGCTTCTCCTCCACCTGCTCTGAGTGCTGCCTGGAGCACGGGCCAGAGAAGGAACTTCAACCAGTGCAGTTCTCCTGAACACCAAAAAGAACCAGCTCAGGTGTTTAGCAGAACTTTTAGGTTTGGTCTCCTTCCTCCCTGGAGGCTCCTATCTCACATTCCAGGGCACCCACTGGCAGGGAAATCAAAGCCATTTATGTTCTAGTCCTGACAAGCACCTGGCATCATGCACATAATAAAAATGAAGGAGTAATGTCTCTGGATGGCTCCAACAGAGGCACAAAATGCTTTTACTCCTGTTAAGGTGGTGTTGGACAAAATTAACAGCCAGGGACAGCCCCCAGGGAGCAGCTGGAGCTGGGCCAGGAGGGATTCAGGTTGGATTTTAGGGAAAGGTTCTTCCCCCAGGGAATGGGCACAGCCCCGAGGCTGCCAGAGCTGCAGGAGCTGCCAGGGATGCCCAGGCTGGGATTCTGGGGGGTCTGGGCAGGGCAGGGGTGGGACTGGGAGATCCCTGGGGGTCCCATCCAGCTCAGGATTTGTTTCTCCAGCATGCTGCACTATAATCATGCAGGAAAATCTCCCATGGTACTGTGAGAATCAAAGGGAAATAAGAGAGAAATTCTCTAGAAGTCCCAAGGCACAGGACTTTGCTGATAGGATTTAAATTTGGGACACAATCACAGCCTTGCCAACCCACACCTGTGACACTGAGCTCCCCAGGCTGGAGCAAGGAACAAGGCAGGACACTGGGAAGGCAGCAGGCACAGAAATGACTGATCAGCTGGGTCCTGTCCTGATACCTGGGTCAGAGCTCCCAGGGCAGCACAAAGGCTGAGCACCAACTTGTTCTGCTACTCTGGCATTTAAAACCTTTCACTCACTAAAAGCATTAGAGCTCACCCTACAACTTACTAACTTACTTCTACTTAAATGTTCACTTTATGTGTGAGTGGCTTAATGCTCTTCAATCCATCCAAAGGCTTTAATTCAATCCCTGCACCTTGATTCCTCCCTGAAGGATTCAGAGAACCCCCTAAGTCACTGACATCCCTCCAACATCAACTCTTCCCTTTCAGTGTCTGAGTCAGGGATTTCAGCCCAGCACTGACAAAGCTCACCCCAGACAGCAAACCCAGAGCAGGGCTCAGGAAAGGACCAGCAAGAGCTGGAATATCAATTCCTGCTGTCAGTGCACTGGCAGATGGGAATGTCCCCAGCTGAGTGAGAGCCTGTGCAGCTCCTGCAGTGAGCTGGTGGCAGCTGCCTGCCCACACAAGCACTCCAAGGCTGGCAAAAGCTGAGCATTTCTTGGTTAATCATCTGCTGGGGGACTGGGCTGATTTGTTCTTATCCCTTTGTTAGGAAACAGAGAAGGACAGAGTGGTTTTTAATTTATAACACAAGTCCCAGTGCTTTGCAAAGAGAACAAGTGCAGCTGAATGGCCTTGTCAGAGTGACTGCACCACTGCCATCCTCACACTGAGCCCCTGGGCCAGCTCCAATGCTGCTCCAGCAAACACTCCTAAAGGACAGAAGTTAATTAGGAACAACTTGCCATGGGGCAATAAAAACATAATAAAGTTCAGCAAACAGCAAGTTGGAAGGCAAAAGGGAAGCTGAGACAAATCCTTTGAATTCCATTATTGTAAAGGTCTGTAAGTGCAGCCCCTGGGAAATCAGCCCTCCCAAACCCATGGAAAAGGCAGAGAAATCTCACAGAAAGTGTGGTTTGGGATAAAAATCCTGTTCTACCACCCTGGAGCTCCATCAGGGGATGTGGAAGGCACAGGATGCTGAACATCTGCTCTGCCTAAAAACCCAGCATTGAACCCCAGCTTCCAAAACATCACACAAAAGATGCTCCTGGTGCTCTTGTGGAATAGTATTAATAAAGGCATAGAAATTCAGGTTTTGTTTATAAAGTTACACATGATAAAGAGCAAGGTGTGATTCATCAGTGAGACTGAAAATGGAGAAAACCCCACAGACTCCAGTGCAGAGGTTTCAATAGTTTGTGTTTTGATGGAAATGGAAACATTTATTTTACCATATTGTAGCCAGCTGAGCCTGGGGTAAACTTGACTGCATGAGAATCGTTCTTGCTTGGGGACCTAAAAAGGGAAACAAATATCAACAAAGTAAATAAGAGATGTGACCAGCAGGAACTCAGCTCCCCCACATAACCAAGAAATAGTATTTCACTTCTGCACAACAACCACAGAATCCCAGATTGGTTTGGGCTGGGAGAGACCCAAAATCTCACCCAGTGCCACCTCTGCCACGGCAGGGACACCTCCCACTGTCCCAGGCTGCTCCAGCCCCAATGTCCAACCTGGAACTGGGCACTGCCAGGGATCCAGGGGCAGCCACAGCTGCTCTGGGCACCAAATCACTCAGATTAAAACCCAAGAAAGCTCTAAACCACAGAGACATGCACCAGAACTGGTAAAACCAAGCCAGGGGACCAGTCTAGTCTCTCCCTGGAACTGGACACTGCTCAGCAGTGGGTGAAACAAGCACTGGAAATAGCTGCACAAGTTTCCCCAGAATCACTTTCCAGAAACATTTCCCAGGTCAACTTTACAGAAAATAAAGGAAAGATGGCAATAAAATGATCCCAGTTGTGATGAATATTTGCTTCTAAACAAGAGCATGAAGCACTTGGGAAAGTCAAACAGAAAAATACTGATGAGTTTCTTACTGTGTGAACACCCTCAGTGGCATTTAATTGGCTCTTAGAGCTGGAAAGAAGGAGACAGCAGGAGCTGTGCCAGTACCTGTCAAGTGTCCACTCATGGTTTTGTCGTGGCTGTTGAAGAGCTGCCGGTACTTGAGGCGCGAGGACTGAGGCACAGCCCACTCTGCCACAGCAGGAGAGCTGCAAGGACAGCAGGAGAACAGAATTGGGAACCTCATCTCAGCAAGGCAATGGGAACAGTCACAGAGCATAGATCACACAAGGGTTTGGGTGGGAGGGACCTCAGAGCCCACCCAGAGCCACTCCTGCCATGGGGACACCTCCCACTGTCCCAGGCTGCTCCAGCCCCAGTGTCCAACTGGAACTGAACATTCCAGGGATCCAGGGGCAGCCACAGCTGCTCTGGGAATCCATCCCAGCCCCTCCCAGGGAACAATTCCTAATTCCCAATATCCCATCAAACCCTACTCTGCAGCCATTCCCTGTGTCCTGTCCCTTCCTGCCTTGTCCCCAGCCCCTCTCCAGCTCTCCTGGATCCCTCCAGGCCCTGCCAGGGGCTCTGAGCTCTCCCTGCAGCTTCTCCTGTCCAGGTGAGCACCCCCAGCTCTTCCAGCCTATCCCATAATACTCTTACATGTGGCTTCTACACCTGCAAATACTTTGATTTCTAGGAGATAAACCTTTCTATGAATAAGCACAGACAGATCCTCAGTGGGTTCTCCACTGGCCAGGAAAATGCAGGAAGAGCAAAGATCACCCTGCAGGAACCTCAACTCTTCAGCCCCCTCACAAGAGGCTGAAGTGCTGCACTGAGACCATAAAAATGTGCCTGAAAATGTTCTTTCCCCCAGTTTTGCTGTGAAGATGGGGAGGTATGAGGTGCCCAGAGCAGCTGTGGCTGCCCCTGGATCCCTGGCAGTGCCCAAGGCCAGGCTGGACACTGGGGCTGGAGCAGCCTGGGGCAGGGGGAGGTGTCCCCATGGCAGGGGTGGCACTGGGTGGGCTCTGAGGTCCCTCCCAACCCAAACCATTCCAGGATTCCATGATCTAATATTTCCTGCTATTCCTGAAACCACCACAGGTTTGACATCTTGTTTGCAAACATTTATCACAATTCAGTCTCTTGGAAGATGATTTTTTTTTTAAGAGTTTTGCTTTTTTTCTTTACTGGCAGAGAATGAAGGAACTTAAACTGTTCAGAGGAGCTACAAGCTTTTACCTAAACCTAACAGGAAATGCAGAATAACATCCCATTTTACTCTGGCTTTAACTGCTTCTCTTACCCAAATAAAGCTGATGAAGGAAAACAAATGTAAAATATACTGGAAATGCAGAACAAAGGCATGGAAAAGCTACATTTCAATGTAAAGTTTCTCATAATGGAACTCCAGTAAGGAATGCAATATTCCCAGTTTTAATTCATTCCCATTGTAGGCTTGAGTTCATTTGCAGCTCTAATTTCTCAGGCTTGAAGGCTGAGAAATCCTAATTCTGAAAAACAAGGAGCTGAGTTTTTCTGCCTTTAGGCACATTCAAACTCCGTCCTTTTTTTGACCTTATAAACCATTCTCACATGATAAGACACAAACCAATATCTCTGTTTCTATTTTTGATTTCCAAACTCTTGAGCTTTAATAATATCTCCTCATGGGAGCAAAGCAAAAACAAGCTACTCCTTCAATAATGAAAATAAGAAAAAAGGCTAAATATTTAATTTTTAGCCATAGGAATTTCTCCTCAGTTTTGCTGGACTGGGGATTCCACACATTTTAACTTCTGAATTACACATAAATTATAACACAGCATCCCTATTCTGTTCCTGGCCAGTTTAAATTTCAGAAAGAAAATTAATTGTTTTGAAAGACTTTTTAATTATGTAATTAATAATCATTTTAATTTGTTATTATTTAATACTGAGTAGTGTCACTTATCTAATAGCAGGGCAATAGACAAGCCTGCAGAAGGAAAAGAAAATAAAACCAGATCATTTCATTGTATCCCAAGCCATCTTCCTCTTGAAAAAAACCTGTGCCATAGATCTGTGAGACAGATGATTTATAAAGACTTTGGGAAATCTCTCTTACCTCCTCTAAGGAAGTTCTATTTTATTAGATCAAATTTTTTTAAACAAGACTAAAACCCTTTTTGCACAACCACTTGGAATAATCTAAAAGCCTTTTAAGTGATTTTTTCACACAGAACTTGAATATAGAAGAAACAGTGATGTGGAGTGCATTGAAAACATGAGACCTATTAAATATTTTGCTTTTAGCAATTATCCTGGAGTTGCTAATTTTAAATAATGTATATTTGTCTTGTTTTCACAGTACCAGGAGTGTCTGTGCACGATGCAGGTTTTGTTTATAGAAGCAAAAGCTGCTCTAAAAATCAAGTGAGGTAATGTCAGCACTGTTAGTTAATTATTTTATTTCCATGATTCTCTGCTCCTGGAGCATTCCCTGTAAAGCCACAGCACCCCATGGAATGCTGAAGTGCTACCTCTGCAGGGTTTCTGCCACAGCTATGATTTCAGACACCCCTTTGGGAAAGGAAGGAGTTTTCCCTCCCTGCCCCAGCCCCACCTGGCCACGTCGAAGGATTGTGCCTTCTGCAGCTTTGCATTGAGCTGAGCTCCCGGCCCCGAGCGGCTGAAGGAAGAACTCTTTGGCAAAGTGGCTGGGAAGAGAGAAAACAGGGATTTATTGCTATTCACAGTGAATATTCACCAGGCAATTCCCAAGACATTCATTCAGCTCCTACATCAACTACAGCCACTGTGGGTCTGATGGGAAGTTTTTAACGATATAAAGATCAGAGCAGAGGGAAACACAAGGGCACTTCCCACAGCTTTATGGAAACTCTGTTGATACCAAATTATATTTTGGTACAATAGAAACCATATGTAGTTCAGCACTAAAGTCACCCTAACAAGCAGCAGTACTTCAGTAGCTATAAAGAGGCAGGAGAGGCCCAATTTCCAGGCACCAGTTTCCTGGCAGGCTCATTTCTCCAGGCGCTGTTTTATTTTCTCACCACGAGGGACTCCTGCAGGAGGCCATGTCCACATTCCTTCTTTTAGCTCTTCTCCAAGTGTGCCAAGTGGGCTAAAGCAAAGCACAGTCCTTCCCCAGAGGCAGCACTGGGAGTGGCTCACTCCAGTGTCCCCAGGAAATGCAGGGGAGCTGTTAGGAGCAGCAGACAGAGAGTGAGAGCAGCGTACCGGCGTGAGCGAAAGCAGGCAGGGGCTGGATGACAGCAGGAGCTCCGTTAGCCAGGGGAGCAGGGACAGAGGACACCAGTGGGGGGGACATCCCCACCACTGGGATGGAGGCCATGGGCACACTGCTGAGGGATGGCATGTTGGCAATGCCCCCGAGACCTAGGGGGGAGAAAAGCACAGGTTGGTTTTTTGTGATGTTTTGACAGACCAAATTTACTTTCTCATTATGGCTGCTAATACTATGGATGAAATGTGCTTGGCAGTTCCTCTGTGGGGGATCAGTTGGTATTTAAAAAGCCTACTCTGGATCCAGGATCAGTGCTCCAGGATAAGAGCTCCAGGATCAGTGCTCCAATATCAGTGTCCAGGATCAGTGTCCAGGATCAGTGCTCCAGGATCAGTGTCCAGGATCAGTGCTCCAGGATCAGTGTCCAGGATCAGTGCTCCAGGATCAGTGTCCAAGATCAGAGCTCCAGGATCAGTGCTCCAGGATCAGTGCTCCAGGATCAGAGCTCCAGGATCAGAGCTCCAGGATCAGTGTCCAGGATCAGTGCTCCAGGATCAGTGCTCCAGGATCAGAGCTCCAAGATCAGAGCTCCAGGATCAGTGCTCCAGGATCAGTGCTCCAGGATCAGAGTCCAGGATCAGAGCTCCAGGATCAGAGCTCCAGGATCAGTGCTCCAGGATTAATGTCCAGGATCAGTGTCCAGGATCAGTGCTCCAGGATCAGAGCTCCAGGATCAGAGCTCCAGGATCAGAGTCCAGGATTAATGTCCAGGATCAGAGCTCCAGGATCAGTGTCCAGGATCAGTGTCCAGGATTAGTGTCCAGGATTAGTGTTTCTGGCTTGGGTTGGGATGAGACAGGACAGAGCCATGGGGACAGCACAGGGGTCAGAGGCTGAGGGGGGAGCACAGCTGCAGGGAACCAGGGAGGTTAAGGAGGGTCAGTGGTGCCAGGGGAAGAACAAGGGGTGTGCAAAATGGGAACAGTGGAGTCTCCCATCTGGCTGGGGTTTGAGGGGGCTCATTTCATTTTGCCTTTTCTCACTTAACCCTGTATTTGCTCTACCCAGTTTCACTGTTTTTTCTTCAAAATAATTTTATTTCTTACTGAAAAATTTGTGGGGGTTGCAGTGGATCAAACCACACTGCTGCAAGCAGTTTATCAAAGGAACTGTTCCTTTTCCCTAGGACATTCAGATGGGATATTGGGCAGGAATCCTTCCCTGGGAGGGTGGCACAGGGTGCCCAGAGCAGCTGTGGCTGCCCCTGGATCCCTGGCAGTGCCCAAGGCCAGGCTGGACACTGGGGCTGGAACAGCCTGGGATAGTGGGAGGTGTCCCTGCCATGGCAGGGGTGGGATGGATGGGATTTATGGTCCCTTCCATTCCAAACCATTCCATGATCCCCAGGCACCAATAACTGAGGAACAGCAAAGACTAAAGCAGAAAGGGAAAGAACCTCTCACAACAGGACCAAGGTGTCAGAGGTTTGGCCTTATTTAGTTATTTTCCTTTCCCCATCCCACCTTCCCTACTCTTTTCTTAGAAATGAAGGTGACTTTGGCAATACTTCACTCCTACCAGAGCAGTGCTGCTCATCAGAGCAGGAGGTGCAGGGACTGTAAAAACTCAAGAACAACAGAGCAGATCTTGCCAAAGCTGGAGATTCAGTAATGCCAACAGTTTAAACCACAACTCCAGCAATCTGGAATGCACCAGAGCCAGGTTTGGTGTGGAGCAAACAGGAGCTCAGCTCAGGTAAAAGCTCAGTGTGATTTGTCTCAGCACATGTGCAACACCAGGGATTGAGTCTATGTGCTTTTTCCTAAAATTTTCTTGGAGAAACTGCAGAAGGACCATGGATTGCTGCAGTGCCAGGTGACAATGAGGAGCAGAGAGGAGAAGAGAGAGCTTACCAAAGCCTGGGGCAGCGGGCAGGGCGAGGGGCGGCTGCTTCATGACGGGCGGCAGCGCGGCCGGGAGCTGGTAACCCTGGAGCTTCAGCTTGATCAGCTTCATGGCTATGGAGAACTCCAGGGGATCCATCCTGCCATCGTTGTTCATGTCAGCTAGAGCCCTGCAAAACAGTGTTTGCACCTCACAGTTACATTCTGGCACCAGCAACTGCAGCCTCTGCCCTGTGAGGAGCAGCTCACACAGGTGTGGATGATGCAGGGAATGGAGAACCAGGAGGGGCTGAGGGAGCTGGGAAGGGTTTGGAGAATTCCTGAGGGAGCTGGGAAGGGTTTGGAGAATTCCTGAGGGAAATGGGAAGGGGCTGGAGAATTCCTGAGGGAGCTGGGAAGGGTTTGGAGAATTCCTGAGGGAAATGGGAAGGGGCTCACTCTGGAGAAAAGGAGGCTCAGGGTGACAGCAGCAGGAATTTCCCCATGGAAAGGGAGCTCAGGGGTTTTGGAACCCCTGTCACTGAAAATTTCTGTACTGACAAGCACTAACCTCCCAAAAATACTACTTTTAACCTAAGGCTTCCAAAATTAAGTAATAAAACTAAAATTATGGGTGTATAGTTTAAATAGAAGTGAGTGATATCACATAGTCAGAAACTTAGAATTTAAGGTTTTAGAATATAATTAAATAGATAAAGCAAAATGAAAGTTTTAGGGCAGAAGTTTTGCCCTTCTTCTTTACCTTTTTCTTCATAAGTTTGGGTGATGTTTTGTAATTAAATAAAAAAAATCCACATTACAAGCCATGAGTAATTAGTTATTAAACTAAAAGTAAAAATAATTTAAGTGTCATTGCTTAACTGGACAGTTTTCCCTTAAAAAACCTTGACAGAGAGCTATGTCTCCATTTTTAGTTTGTTAACTTAAAGTCCTGTGAAACTCACTGTAATATAGATAAAAATTAATAAGCATCTAACAAAAAAAATGCCATCTCCTTCACTTTTAATCCCAACTCTGACAAAAAGAAAATAAAAATGCAACAGTCAGAGTTTGGGAAGAGCTGCCCAGGGAGGTTTAGGGTCCCCATCCCTGCAGGTGGCACCTGGAGGTGGCACTCAGGTGACAAGGTGGGCATGGGCACAGCTGGCACTGCCTGGGCTGGGAGGGATTTTCCAGCTCAGGGATTTGGGGATTCTCAATAATTTCCACCCAAAATTATGCCAGGGTAAAAATAAGACACCATTTAAACTTAAGAGCTCCTTGATTTCTTTCCTGGGGTAATTAATAAATGATTTTAAAGTTGCTTTTCAACTCCTGGAAGAACTAAGAATGAAGCATCCAGAACAAATGTAGCTGTACAAAATCTTTGCAAAAATCACAGCAATGAAAGCACAGGCTCCTCAAACAGAAGCAGCAAATCACTGAGTCTGCAGATCTGCACTTCAGCTTCACTTAAACTAAAACATTCTTTAAATCTCTGACTCCTCTCAGCTCTGCTCCATCTGCAAGTGTGCAAATGTGTTTTCAATTAAACAATAGCACTCAAGATGAAACATTCAGCCTAGGCCTTGAATAGGCTTTCAGGAGAAGGAGTCTGACTTAAACAGTCTGCTTTTTGTTCCTTCCCTTGCTAGCTGAGAAATCCCAGCTCAGCAGGGAAGAGGGGTGGGAGCCTGGGGGGAGAGAAGCAGGAAGAAGAGTGTCAGCTCCTGCCACTGCACACCAAAAACATCCTGAGTAAATGCACATCAGTGACACAACTGGCTGTAAACTTACTTTTAAACACCATGCTTATTTCTTTGCATTGTTTGAAGAATTAAGTACAGATCTCAGCACTGGAATAATACAGATTTGGAAGCTGATGCATTTATTTCTATGGCATGGGTGTGGCCCTGGGCAGTGTGACTGAACCAGAGTTCCATTTCTGATCAAATTCCTCTCAAAGAGAGTTTTTGTGCAACGAGGTGGAAAGGTATCCCCAAAGTCCCCCAGTGAATTGACAGTTATTTATAACTGATACACAAGGTGACAGCCAGGTAAAGGCCAAATGGAAATCCTCCCACTCAAAATAAAAAATAGCCCAAAACTTGAAAACCCCCATGGAGAGGCAGAGCCCAGCAGGAACCAGCCCAGGTTTAGATCCCCAGCAGCAGCAGAGACACCCCAAACCTCCCCAGTACCCCTAAGAAAGGATTTTCAGTGGTGTAGCTGCCTTCATCCATCAGTTCTGATGTCATGGGGCTAAAAAAATAGAAATTAAAATCTGGGAGCAGCATTTAAAGAAAGTCTGGAGAGGACAGTGAGATACAGATACTGATATCCTTAAAAATCCTTTCATTTCCAAGAGATAAACCTTTCTATGAATAAGCACAGACAGACCCTCAGTGGGGTCTATCCCTGGCCAGGAAAATGCAGGCAGAGCAAAGATCACCCTGCAGGAACCTCAACTCTCCAGGCACCATTTCCTGCTGGACACAGCAAATCTTTGTATCCCATATGGGAAAACATGAATTGCCAACAATCAGGAGCTCTGATGTGCACCAGTGTCATTGCTCTCATTGAACTCCAATCCACATCAGCAGCTGTAGCTTTTCATTCAACACCTGACCTTCTGTGAACTGCTTTACTCTACACCAACAGCTTCATTACTGAAATTAGTAGCACAAATATCAGTGCAGAGTTCTCTGCACTCCCCAGAATTTCTCCAATTTTACAGAGTGCGAAGAAAAAGCAGCTTTTCTCTGACAAACTCCTGCAGAAACAGGGCACGTTTTTATTTCTAGTTGTAGGAGCTGCTGGATTTTACTGTGCTGCTCTGGAACAAGCAGCACCTGAAATGCAGGAAGGGCCTGGCAGCAAACACCACCTAATTGCACTAATTTCTGCTCCTAATGAAATTGGGACAATCTGGTGCCCTTGCATTTGCTTCATTTGTGGTCTGGCTGGAACCGGTGCAGAGTAAATGGATTAAACTCTGACTAAATATTTATTTTATTCTGTAGGACAGGCCTGTGTTTGGATCTAATGACAAGAGCTGCAGTGGGTTCAGGTGCTCACAAATCCTTCTCCATGGATCTTTTCCTCCTCCTTTCTCTCATCTTTGCTGCAGAATGCAAAAACAGCTTGATCACTTGTGCATTTATGAGGAGCAGAAACTGAACCTGGGCAATATTCTGTAATTAGCACACAAAGCACCTACCCATGAAACCAGCACTGTGTTAAGTTCCCAAATCTGGACTGATTCAGACATTCCCACACTGGATTGCACAGACCCAGATGTGCCATGAGCCACAGCATGGATACCTGTGCAGGAATTCCCAGCTCCCAGAACTATCCCCATTTCCCTCACTTCTAGTGTAATTCACAGCTCCCAGAATCACCCCCACTCTGTGTAATTCCCCCACTTTTAGTGTAATTCACAGCTCCCAGAATCACCCCCACTCTGTGTAATTCCCCCACTTTTAGTGTAATTCACAGCTCCCAGAATCACCCCCACTCTGTGTAATTCCCCCACTTTTAGTGTAATTCACAACTCCCAGAATCACCCTCATGTGGACACAGATTGAGGAAGGCTGGGAGGGAAGCAGATCTCAGGATCAGGGAAGGCACCCAGTGACTTTTCCTGACAAAGTAACTCCAAAAGCAGTGAGAACACCTGGAATTGATTATTTCAGCTCCCCTTTCATTCCAGGGTCACACAGGAGATGCTCTTTGAGGCCCCATGGCTCAGGGCTCTAAAGAAAGGCATTATTAAAGATTATTCTGCTTAAGCACAGTTATCTCCCAAGCCACTGCAGGCCCAGCTCAAAGCCCAATTAGAGGATTCTGAATTGATCACCAGCCTGGAGCAGGTGAAGGGAAGAACAGCAGAGAAGCTGTCATGGCAGACCATAATACTTCACTCCTTTGCTCACTGGGGTTCCAGAGATTTTATTTACTTGAATGAAGAATACAAGGGACACAGGAATTCTCAATGCTAATAAAAACCAGAGAGGTTCCAAAAGACTGAATTCTGGGGAAGCTTTTATGGGCCTAGAAATGAGGGATTGATCAGATTTACTCCTTGTGACACCAGAAATGAGGGATTGATCAGATTTACTCCTTGTGACACCAGAAATGAGGGATTGATCAGATTTATTCATTGTTACCCCAGAAATGAGGGATTGATCAGATTTATTCATTGTTACCCCAGAAATGAGGGATTGATCAGATTTATTCCTGGTGTCCCCCATCTCTTAGAGATTTTGGGCTCATTACTACAGAACTCTCCCTCTAAAGTACTCAAGGATCTATATAAAGATTCTACAGAAATATTTACTTCTCTTAATTCAGACATGACTGAAAAAATAAGAGAGATCAAGAGAAAGGAATGTCCATGAGCTGCTTTATGATTTAGAAAGGCAGCTTGAAGAAGTTTTAGTTCAGCTTCATTAACAAAGATGTGCAGCTCTTGTCTCTATGACAACTCCAGAGGGAGTGGAATGATTCCCTTCCTCTCAAGAGCCTGGAAAACTGAATAATTCAGAGAGGAAGAGATCCTTAATCAGACTATTTACAACTGTTTGGTTTTGTTAACACCTATTTAAAGCCAATGCCTACAGAAGATTTTTGGAGAAAGGATGTCTTGTTTAAGACAAAACTTATTTCCTTGTTTAATTCAGAGGCAAGAGAAGTTCCAAAGAGACATTTGAACACTCACTGAGGCTTCAGCAAATAAGACAACCAGGCCAGCTTTGATATTTGCAGGATGAAGATAATTAGAAAACAAGCTCTTTATTTAAAAGCCATGTAGATCTGGGCATGGACATTTCCAAAGCAATTAAATAAATCTCCTCTTCCTCCTGTCAGAGCAAAATTCTGCCTTTAAAAGTCCTTAACAGTACCAGAAAGTTTTTGGAATGGCAATAAATTCCTCAAACAGTTCACAGAGGAAAAGGGAACAGATTTCTCCAGTTCTCCATCCCTCTGCTGCTTTACCAATTTAGAATTAAAACTGTTTTTTATTCTATCTGGCACCAAAATCTGTGTTATTAGTAATATTAATGCAAACAATGAAAAATCATAGAATCATGGAATGGTTTGGGTTGGGAGGGACCCCAGATCCCACCCAGAGCCACCCCTGCCATAGCAGGGACACCTCCCACTGTCCCAGGCTGCTCCAGCCCCAGTGTCCAGCCTGGCCTTGGACAGTTCCAGGGATCCAGGGGCAGCCACAGCTGCTCTGGACACCCTGTGCCAGGGCCTGGATCCCTGCTAGGGAACAATTCCTGCCCAAGATCCCACCCAGCCCTGCCCTCTGGCACTGGGAGCCATTCCCTGGGTCCTGTCCCTCCATTCCCTGGGTCCTGTCCCTCCACACAGAGCTCCAGCTCTGGCAGGGTCAAAGCACTTGGAGCAGGAACCTTCATTCCTGCTGAACACCTGGCAGTGGAGGGATGGCTGTGCTGTGCAATGGGCAGCAGGTTTGGATCTGGCTGAACTCACCAAGGAGTGACAAAAATTTCCAGTTTCAAGCTTTGACTCCAACTCCAATGGAAACAGCCTATGTCAATCTTCATTCTTGTAACAAACATTCCAAGTTTGCCTGGGCTCTCCCATTAGCAGATTTATTACTAATTACTGTTCTTAGCAATTGTATCAGTCCAGTTTTAACAGAGCTGAAAGCATTTAGCAATTTGAAATGAGGGTTTCAATCTGCCATTTGCTGGGACAGCCTGGGGCAATCAGCCTCCTGCCCACCTGGGCACCCCTGGGCTCCTGTCCAGCCACTGCCACCAGCACCCCAAGGACTTTCCAGGGTCGTGGGTTGCAATATAGGATGTGGCCAGCAATGTGAATTCTGTCCCCATCTGTTAACCCAGCTGGGGCAGTGCCCCTGATCTCCTGGCACACATTATCTGCTCATGGGCCATCTTTAAACCAGCTGGGCAATCATCTTTATCTTCCCACAGCCCATCCTCCCTCCAGGAGATATCTCCTGTTCATGGCCACTGAGTCCCAGGGCATGACTGATAAAATTCCATCATCCCACTGGGAGATGCTCCAGCCAGGGGAGGAGCCAAGCCTTTCCTACCCAGATAAAAACTGAGATTTGGGACACCAAGGAACCTTCTTCCCACTGGATCCCAGAGGAAAACCAGACCTTTGCACATCATCCCTGGAGCTTCAGAGGAAACTGCACCTTCTCCAGGAGCACTGCTCCAGCTGAACCACATCTGCCCCTGCAGGAGGATGCAGCCACCATTGAATGGGACTGTGCCAACACCCTGACTGACTGACGGGTGTCAGCTTGGATTCTGACTCTGGCAGGGCTGGGATTGTTCTGTGTAATACTGCATTGCTATTTTAATTTTCCTAGTAAAGAACTGTTATACCTAATTCCCATATCTTTGCCTGAGAGCCCCTTAATTTCACAATTATAATAATTTGGAGGGAGGGGGTTTCCATTCTCCATTTCAAAGAGAATTCTGCCTTTATTGGCAGAATAACACCTGTCCCTCACACCAGGACACCCAGCTTCCCAGCCCCCTGCCCCAGGACTGGAATGTTCCATGGGGTTGTGGTGATTCCAGCCCTTGTCCCTGCTGGCCCTCACCCCACTGAGCCCAGCCTGGCGCTGCCCATGGAGCCCTGGGCAGATCCCCCACAACCCTGAGCAGGGCTGGCCCCAAGGCTGGGGAGCCCCAGGACAGCTCAGCCCCACCCCAGTGTGCCCCACAAACACTCACCATATCTGTGCTAGCACTGGCTGAGGTAACCCAGATTGGAAAAAAAAGTTCCTGGCTTGATCACCTGAAAAATAAATAAGAAATGGCTTCAGCTCCAGCTCCAAACACCTGGCAGGGGGAATGGGGAGTCAGGAGGCAAAAATCTCTGCACCAAAAGCCCAACCCCTTCCATGAGTGATGATTATTTACAAAGCACTAAGAAAATTCAGTCTAACAAAACAAAGAGGGACCAAAATTTGATTAAAATTTATTAGGATCAGTGCAATTCCTGGATTTGGGGCTTTGCTTCCCACTGCTTCAATCAGTTTTGCATTTAGATCATTGCAAGAAGTCAACCATGCTGATGTCAGTGCTGTACAAATTGAATTTCTAAATCTGATTTCAGTTAAATTGACACACCTTTATTAAATCAGACCTTTTATTCATCTCAGTATTAGTGTGGTGGGCTGACCACAGCTAAAAGAACCCATCACCCCCTTCCACAGCAGGATGGGGAAGAGAAAATATCAGAAAATAACAGAAAAGCTGGGGCTGATGTGGCAAGACATTTCAACAATGGGATATAAGATAAGAAATATCTGTTCACATTTTCTAATTATTATGCCCATAAGTCACCCAGGCAGCTCTACATATATTTAGGCTCACTAGTTAAGACTGAACTAAACAAAATTCCAAGTGGAAACTGTTTACCAGTGATAAATCCAGCAGTTGGTTTCAGACTATGGAACTGTTGATCATGTTTTGCTCTCTCTTCCACAGTAATAGCCCAGATATCCAGGTTGCCTGGTTCAAAAGAAATGGAGAAATGACATTAAGAATCATTACCTAAAAACCACTCTCTTTTATTTCTGAGTGTAATCATCTCATAGCATTTTGCAAACAACCCAAGGGTGGGAGGTCATTTGCCCCCCAGAGCACACAGCTGGAATTCCAGTTCCTTGGCCTGCAAAGGCTCCTCCTCCTCCCCAAAATCCCATCTGACCCTGCCCACAGAAAAGCCCTGAACAGCTGGAATCTTTAAAAGCAAGCAGAGCAGATTTTCTGTCTCAGCACTGACATGGTTTTGTAATTTTGGTTTTAATGTGATCTGGAGATCAGCTGCAAAACTCAACTCCCAGATGGATTCCCAGCATCAGAAAGGGCCTACAAGGAACAGGGACTCTCACAGGAACTGAGGAAAGGACAAGCAGGAATGGGCTCAGACTCAGAGGGGGAATTTGGGTGAGTTATACAGAAGGAATTCCTCCCTGGCACAGCTGTGGCTGCCCCTGGATCCCTGGAATGTTCAGTTCCAGGTTGGACACTGGTGCTGGAGCAGCCTGGGACAGTGGGAGGTGTCCCTGCCATGGCAGGGGTGGGATGAGCATCCCAATCCAAACCAGTCTGGGATTCTGTCATTTCATGTGAATAACAAAAATCCTGTCCCTACTGCACTGCCAGGGCCCATCCTGGATTTTTCACTGCATTTCCAGATGCTGCATTCCCCTGTTGTAAATGAAGAGCTAAAAATTGTGTTTACTTTTGTCCTAACCTAAATGTGGGTGACGGGACAACAAGGAAAAACTGGAAGTGATACCAAAAGCATCTGCTGGACCTTTTAGCAACTAATAAGTCCAGAAGCCCTGAAAGGAAAAAGCATCTGCACTTCTCCAGACCAAGAGGAGCAGAATGAGGTGAGTGCCTCGTGTGCCCTGCAGGGACAGTGGGGCTGGAAGGGATCAGGGCAGCACACAGGGCTCTGTTGGCTTCTTCTGCCACCCCAAAGTAGAGAAACTCAGCTCAGAGAGATGCACTCTGCACAAACACTTCCCTAGAAAACTCTTGGGAAGGAACACGTTTATGCCAAGGTTTTGCACACAGGAACAGTTCAGAGCACACCAGAAACCACTTACCCCCAAAAGGTGTTGGAAACTGAGCCATGGTTCTGTCACTTTTAGCTTGTTAATAGATGCCTGGAAAAGAAAAAAAAAAAAGGATATTCAACATAGTATCTTCCATTTTCCATGTATTTTCTGTATGATTAATTACTACAGAAAAAAAAAAAAAAGGCAGTGAAGAAGCAGGATTGTATCAATACTTCCCACACCACTGGGACTCAGTGTCTCATTTTTTTCTCATTTTTGCACTTCCCAGTGCATTTATGAGGGCATTTTCCCACCAGCAAACAGCTACATTTCAGTTGTGCTGTAAGAATGGCCTCAAAGCCAGCCTTTAGTTATAAAGAAGTATTTAATTATAAATAACCAGGGATGGAGTGAGGGCAGAGCTCAGACCCCAGGGATGCTGCTCCAGGCTTCAGGACTTTGCTGAGTGTCACAACCCCAGCTCAGGAGGGAAACTGGCTCCACTTCCCAGTGAAACCCAACATCAGTGGTCTGGTTTTTATTCCTGACTTTGCTGAGTGTCCCAGCCCCTGCTCAGGAGGGAAACTGGCTCCACTTCCCAGTGAAACCCAACCTCAGTGATCTGGTTTTTATTCCTGACAGAGAATACCCTGCCTTGCTCAGGCTTTGTTTCAAACCCTACACATGCTAAAGATGAAATCCCATGTCCAGGCTGCTTTGCCCCAGACCTGAGGAGCACCAAGGGCTGGAGCCTCCAGGAGAGCACCACTGCCTCTGCAAACAAAGCAACCACACAGGCTCCAAATGCCATGTGCACACAGAAAAGGAAAAACATTTTTCTTGCAGCACACAAAGGCTGCCATGAGCTGCCTGAGCCAAGGGACAATGAGCAGCACAACAATGAGCCAGGGCCTCTTGTCCTGGGAGATTCCACTCGTGTCCTCCAGGCAACAGCAGAAAGGCAAGGGCCAACACAACCAGGAGAATCATTTAGGCTGCTTCACCAGCAGCAGAAATTTATCAATATCCCCAAGAAAAGGCATTCACTTGCACCAACAATTTCCTTTTGTCTGAATTCCTGTTTGCTCCCCTCCCCATCCCCCTTTTCACACTTCCCACATTCTCTTCTGGCTTCCAACTTGGGAACCTCCTCTGGATCCCCTCCCCAGATGTCCCTGCACAAACCCCTGGCACTTCTGCAAGCAGCTGGAATTTAGGGAATGATGGACACAATCCTGACTCTTTTTCCTCATCATTTGGCCCAGGACATGACTCCAAAGCCTTGTGCCCAAGGCAAGGCAGCTGATGCTGCTCCATGCACAGAAATTGTTATCCCAAAAATTTCAGATTCCAGGTGCAGAGATGCAGAGCTCCCAGAGGTGTGGGGCTCTCCCAAAAGCATTCCTGAAGTGCTGGAAGATCAGCACTTCTGTTTTTGCCATGTTTTCTTATTGGAATCTGCTGTGGGAAAGAACTCAGTGATGCTGCTGGGTTTTATGACTGCAAGGAAACCCTGAGGAAAAAAACAAAAGGGAAAAAAAGAGGAAAAAAGAAGGGGAGGAAAAGGAGGAGGAAAAGGAGGAGGAAAAGGAGGAGGAAAAAAAGTAAAAACGAGAAAAACTCCCAAACAAACAAAAACTAAAACAAAGCCAAACTAAACAAAAAACCTCAACAGCAGAAAAACAAAACACAAAACAACCCACAAAAAGAAATAAAAAACAACCAACCAAAAAGAAAAGAAAAAACAACAAAAAAACTCCAACACACACAAAAAAAAACAAAAAAAATTTTTTAAAAAGGCCCCAAAAGCAGAAGTCCCCCTCTCACAGCCCAGGCAGTTTCCATACTCTCTGTCCCTTTTTAGCACAAGGGGAAGCTGAGAGCATTTCCAGTGCTCAGCCCTTGAGGGAAGAGCCTCCTCCCCACACTGCCAGGATTCCCAAGGAACTGAGTCTCCCCTACCTTGAACACAGGAGGAACAGGAGAGGGAGTGGGAAATCTGAACACCAGTGCTGGATGCCAAGGAAAGCAGAAACTATTCCAAAGAACTTCCAGAGGGGAGGGAAAAAAAGAAGACAGCAAGAAAAAAGCCAAAGCCAGATGAAATAATGATGGGGGAATGGAGAGGAGGAGCAGAGAACTGTGTTTAAATGTGAGAGCCTGAAACCCAAACCAAAATCAACTGTGGGCAGAGAGACAGGGGAGCAAAGTGAGGGAAAGGCAGATCTCTCCGGACTGGAATGTGCTGGAGTTCACTGCTGATGGATCACCAAGTTCATTGGGCAGGACTCAGCTGACACCAGGGGCCAGTTCTCTGTCCCAGAGGTTGGACCAGGTGTTCTCCTGAGCTCCATCCTGACCCAAGCTGCTCTAGGATTCTGTTTTTGGGGTTGCAGAGCTCAGGGATGGAGAACAGGTGTTATCTACCCCCAAAAACATCTGGCACAGTTGTTATATCCTTATTTGAAATATTAACCAGTTGTTTAGAGGTGCCTTCCACATTCCCCAGTCTCTACCAGTTCCTCAGCAGCACTGACTTCACTCCTCTGTCTTCCTTGTCTCTCCCAGTATTCCCAGGAAAGAACCCACAGTGGAATAAAACAAAAATCATGAAGGAACCAAAAGCCCAGGGAGCTGCCAGAAATCCAGGCTGGATAAACTCTGGCCACCCCTTCCCTTCAGGAAAGCTGTGATTTCACTCCAACTACTGATATTCGTATAAACTTGGATATCTCAGCAATTCTTTGAACTCTGATAAATTCAATTGATGCTGACCAGTGAGTTCAGGAATGATTCAAACAGGAAGAAGGGGAGACCATCAGGGGAACCACAACTGCTCTGTCAGTGGATCTCACAGCTCCCTTGGGGAGCCAGCCCCGAGCTCCCACAGCAGCACAATCATGCCAAAAATGAAACATGAGCACCAGGCCCTCAAAGGGTGTGTTTTGCACAAGAGTCAGAAGATGCAACAGATAATTTATCCTTTTAGACAGCACAACAAGGAACTTTGAGCTACTCACCTTTGCCTGTCACAAAAGAGCTTCAGCCATTGCTGCACTGGGATTTGCCAAACCAATCCAACATTAAACACCTTCTTCCAACAGAAATCCCTTATCCCTGAACAGCAGAGATCCACACCTCATCCACAGCTATAAACACTGAACCCTGGGATCAGCCATGAATTCTGTACTTCCCAACCCTCCAGAAAAGGCAAATATTGCAGCTTTCCAATTCTCAGTGTGGTGCCAAGAGCAGCCACCCCACAGGTCCTCACCCACCAAGAAGATCCTTGAGTTTTTAACATGCTGAGGTGATAATCAGTGCCCACTCTGTATCCTCAAGAGAGAATCCCCAAATCCCAAATCTGGGGCTGGAAAATCCCTCCCAGCCCCTGCAGTCCCAGCTGTGCCCTGTCCCCACCTTGTCACCCTGAGTGCCACCTCCAGGTGCCACCTGCAGGGATGGGGACCCCAAACCTCCCTGGGCAGTTCCAACCCCTGAGCTCCCTTTCCATGGGGAAATTCCTGCTGCTGTCACCCTGAGCCTGCCCTGCCCAGCCTGAGCTGTTCCCTCTCTCCTGTCAGGTCTGTGGGGCACTGGAGCCTGCTGCAGTCCCCAGGTCAGGGAGAGCAGTGCCAGATCAATGACATTCCAGGAGATCAATAACCTGCAGTGCCCCCAGGGCCATTCCACAGCTGCTCTCTGTCACTTCCCCCAGCTCAGGGTCACTGGGCTGAGCTGTTCAGGCAGAAAGGCCCCTGGCTGTGAGAGCTGCTCCTGCTGCACTGAACATCTCCTGGGGCTCAGCCTGTGTCACCTGGGAGGGGGAAAGCACAAAAAGTCTGGCAGTGAAATCACAGAATCATGGAATGGTTTGGATTGGGACCTTAGAGCCCAACCAGTGCCAGGGACCTGTTCCACAACCTCCCCATCACAGTTTCCCATGGAGCTCAGAGCACGAGCAGCCTCTCCCTGTGCCTGACCTGGGGATGCTGAGATGGGAACAAACATAGGGATGGAACCAACACCAGGAACTGGAACTCTGTCACCTGTACAATTATCTCTGGGGACACTAATGAGAGACATTTGCTCTGAGTGGGGGAAACAGGGTCCTGCCAGCCAGCTCAGCTTCAGGGCTCTCTTCCACCTTACACTGCTGAGCTAAGCTCCCAAATCCCTAAACTCTTCATTCTCACTCCAAATTATTTCTTCTCATAAACCAATACTCTATACACAAGCAGTGCACATATATATATATATATATAAATAAATATATAACTTAACCCTAAAAGTTGTTCATATAAAGGTAACACTGAACCATATCAAGAACAACTCTGTATATATAAAATCCCAGATCATATCTAAATTTAAGTGCTGATTTTGAAGCTTTTACCTCGGAAAAATGAGGTAAAAATAATTGAAAATTATTGGTTGAAAATAGGTTGAAAATAACTCCAGTAAAAATATTTATTCACAGGGATCAGACAGAAATGAAAATTTCTTTTGCAGTGTAGGGACTTAAAAAACATGGCCCAGAACTTTATCAGAGTTTCTATTTAAAGTGATCTGTGCTCTGCTGAGGCCATGTTTACAGAGAAAACTGCAATAAAGCCACAGGAGGTATAAATGAAGAATAATTGAGCTATTTCAGGCCTATGTGCCTTTACACAGACACGTTTCACACAAAAAAAAAGAACATATTTTTGTTTCCCCTAAAATGCAACACAGCATTTCTACTCCTAAACAATTCCTCATGAGATAATTCTTGAACTGAATGCCAAAAATTAATTCCTGAGGCCACTTATCAGTCACCTTCCTCCTCCTACAGGGGAAAAAAAAGAGAGACCAGATAAAGTCCCCACATCCTCCAAGAATTCCAAATGACAAGAGGACAGCACACAGGAGTGTCCCAGCTGACAGCAGGGTCTGGAGCTTGCAGATGTTCCATGGGAAATCCTCCAGACCAGGATCAGTCTAGGGACTCAGTTTTAGCAAAGCCTGGTAATTTTGGATCAATGCTAGAAAACAAAAGCATTTTGAGTCATTCAGGGAATTCTGATCCTTGCTCTTTGGAGATCAGGTTTTAACTCAGTCCCTGCTTTGCAAAACTTTCCAGGGTTTCTGTTCCTTACAGGAATGACAGGGGAAGTAAAAACCTTCCCAAATGTCAAGTCCTGCCATTTCTTCTATTCTGTACCAAACACCCAGAAGAGATTAACAAAGCATCTCCCAACTGCAGAGGGTTTTAACTCCTGTGGCAATGATCAAACTGCTGAGAAGTCACTTCTGTATTCCAGAATTATGGAATGGGCTGGGAGGGACCTTAAAGATCATCTGACAGGAGGGGCAGGGATGGGAGGAACAGGGACAGGAGGAGAGGGAACAGCCTCAGGCTGGGCAGGGCAGGCTCAGGGTGACAGCAGCAGGAATTTCCCCATGGAAAGGGAGCTCAGGGGTTGGCAGGGGCTGGATTACAGCACCCTTTCCAAAAGGTGACTGACTCTTATTTTAAAAGATTTAACACAATGAAAAGCCAGTGCACCACTCAACTATTTCTAAACACCTTAATAAGAAATATCTTTATTTTCAGTTTAATAGTTGTTGGCTTCATTCAGAATCACCAAACCCTGTAAAGCAGGAATTCCAGAAGTTTCTTAGTGCTACAGTTTGTTGATTTTTTAAAGCTGCCTTTAGGCACAGGTACAGCAGTGACCTGTTTGCTCATTTTGTCTGTTTGGTGTTAAAAACCCTCATGAACACAATGGCAGTGAGCAATTTCTGACTTCTCCTCCTCCTTCAAAACAAGTACTGACCCTGAAATCTGAAGCATTAGGAAGTTGGGAATAACTGCACATCTATACCAACACTTAAGAGCAGCCTGACATTAACTTCAAGAATGATCTGGAAAGCAGGACAAGAGGAAGATGCCCCTCCTGGATGTGAGCAGTGTGTGCCCTTGGCTCTCCAAATCTGTTTAGTCTGACAGACCTGGAGCAACCAGAGCAGAACCAGCAGAGAGGAGGAAGGGCCTGGAGCATCTCCATGTGCAGGAGAGGCTGGGGGAGCTGGGGCTGCTCAGCCTGGAGAGGAGCCCTCAGCCCTGTCTGTCCCTGTGTGTCTGTCCCTGTGTGTCTGTCTGTCCCTGTGTGTCTGTCCCTGTGTGTCTGTCCCTGTGTGTGTGTCTGTCCCTGTGTGCAGGGAGGGCAGAGCAGCCCCAGGCTCTGCTCCATCCCACTGTCCCATTGCCCAGGGGCTGAGCCCAGCAATTCCCCTGCCCAGGAGGCAAAACTTCTGTCCTGGGCAGGGACCAGAGAGGGGCTGGAGTCTCTGCCTGGGGATGTCCCAAATATCCCCAGTGCTGTGACCCAGAGTGACACCAGGTGAGCACTGTGCTCCCTCCCAGCCTCAGCCATCAGGTGGCTCCATGAACACCAAGACAAGGAGGCAAAGCAGATGGGTTCTGCTATTTCCATCCCATAAGCTGAACACAGCCATGTTTTATTTCCAAGCTGCCCACCCAGCTGTGCCCATGGCCCCAGGATCCCTGAGCAATGGCACTCAGGAGAGACTCATGGAACAAAAGAGAACAGTGGCCTAAGCCTGGAGTCCAGCCTTGCTCTGTAACCCCTCAGGGCCAGTTTGATCCTGGTTTCATGGCAGGACATTATTCTGTGTGGCACTCACACCCCACCTTTAACCTGGCCACCCCCAACTCTTTAAGCCCAGCTTGCAGAGAGCAGAGCACAGCTGCTTCAAAAGCCCAGCACAACCAGCCTTGTTCCTTCTGTCACTGCCTCTGCAAGATCCAGCCCAGGTGGGTTAGAGCATAAATAATTGTGTGTGTTTTTGCAGATTATTCCTTTCCTTATTCCTGCATCAACTCTCACACCTGTTTTACCCACCTCCTGCAGTGAAGGGGACTCTGCTGCAGCACATCCAAGTCAAGAAGATCATGGAAATATTGTGGGAAGTAGCTGAAAAATTTCTACCCTTCCTTTCCCATAGGTGCCCATGACACAACTCTGCAGAACTCCCATGTTTCAGTCCAGCTTGATGTTTTTATAGGAATTAGGGCAGCCAAAGGAATAGGTCAGAGCTGTTAAGTCTGGCTTAGACAGCAGTAGTGCCATCCAGCCCAAGATTTAATCACTTGTAGGCCTGACCTAATCCCACATAGCTATGCTGAAAATCCACGTGCTCCTCTCAACTTTAGAGCTGATCCTTTGAAATGGGGACAATGGGAAAAAAAAAAAAAAAAAAAAAAAAAAAAAAAAAAAAAAAAAAAAAGAAGAAAATCAGCTATTCTTGAGTTGTTTCACTTCAGCTTCTCCACCTCTGCCAGTAAGGAACAGCCCTGCTGGGGGAAGGGTAGGAAGGAAGACAAAGCCCTGAGTCAGCACAAGTGTTGAGTCAGGGAGTTCAGGATGTGCACTCCATCCCCCTTCCCCTCCTGCAGGCAAACCCAGCAGATAAAAGCTCTGGCAGGGCAGGGAGAGGCTGCAGCTGGAGATGAAGGCAGAGGCTCTGTCCTCTGAAGGGCTGCTGGAGGTCACTGCAAGCAGCTGCTCTCCTCAACTCTCCCACTTACATAAGTGCAGGGCTCTGCTGGGGCAGATTTGGGAAGCAGATTTCCAAACCAGTTGTTTAACAGGAGAATTCTTCAGCCAGGAATATTCAGAATTATTATCTACCAGGTCTTATCAGCAGCTCAGTAGCTGTGTCAGCCCTCATCACCACTGCCTGAGGCAGCTCCTATCTCCCACACAAGGACATTTGGCTCTGAATTTCCTCCAAGCTCTCTTCTCAACCAGGAGCTCTTCAGATGCACAAACTTTAATTGTGGAATTTAATTGTGGACCAGGCTTTGTGTCATTCACCTTCCTGCTGCTCCAACACTGGTTGATCACAGGTGGAGAAGAAAGCAGAGAAAGTGTCCAGCAGACAAGAACCAGCAGCTTTATAGGAAATAAATGTAAATGTTGGAGGAACAACCAGTGAAACTTCCAGGGCTGTTTGTCCCAGGGACAGGACAGGCCCTGGGGCATTTGTAAAACCAAGGGATTTCCTTGCACTGCAGGCTCCTGTTCATAGGGAGGGTCAGGGACTCTCACACTGTCAAGCATGCAGAGGCTGCATAAAGCCTAAACAAGGAATTAACATGGTAAAGTTGCACTGGCAGAGCTCCTGCCTCCTATTTAAAATATCCTTAAGCACATCTAAGGAAATAAAGCTTCACTGCATGAGACAGGGAATATCCCAAAGCAAAGGGTTTCCTGTTCCATGAGATCAATTCCCTACAAAATGCCTAGAACCAGTTTTGACACAAGAGCAAAACCATCCCAGGTGTGACCACAAAACCAGGCAAGTGACACATGCAATGGGATAAGGGAAAGAATAAACAGCTTGCAAGATAAAATGCACACTGTAGATATATATAGAACATATGTAAATATACACATCCACTTTAAAAGGCACAGTCCAAATTAAAAATCCTTTTTTTATACTAGATAAATTACTAATTGACTGCAAGTACATTCTGGCACAGAATGGCACAGGAAAAAAAAAAAAAAACAAAAAAACCCACCAAAACCCAAAAACAAAAGAAAGTGAGGTTCAGGTTTGTCTCCACACAAAGCCACAGCACAAGGCAAGAGTTTATTGGGAGAACAGGCAGATTTCAGTCCAGCTCTGCCCCACAGCAGCACCACTGAAGCACTGGGGGAGCAACAGGATTGCTCCAAGTATCCCCAGGTTCCAGCTACTCTGAATTTCTGGGAATCATTTCAGGCCATGCAGGAGAGAGCAAGGACACACACACAAAACCAACAAGGAAAAATCTAGATATGGACAACAAGACATTTTTTTTAAAAAAACATGTATCAAAC
Source organism: Oenanthe melanoleuca (assembly GCF_029582105.1). Taxonomy (NCBI): domain Eukaryota; kingdom Metazoa; phylum Chordata; class Aves; order Passeriformes; family Muscicapidae; genus Oenanthe; species Oenanthe melanoleuca. Next base: position 111,082,936 of record NC_079333.1, on the reverse strand, counting down.
AGTGAGGGAAGAGATGCTCATCCTCACTCTGTAAGAATTTGGAGCTGCCCTGAAGGATGCAGGTTGTGGGGGAGGTACCAGGAGCAGGGGCATTGTCCATTCTGGCTCTGGAAAACTTTGTCATGTCCTTCTCTAAATGATCCAGGAAGTCTGGCCAGTTAATAAAACTGCAAAGAGTGATTTTCATGTCCTGAAATGCTTTAATATGTCTTTCCAGGATAAAAATTCCTTTCCTGCAAGAGGATAAGAACATTAAGGCTGTTGTTAGTGCTAATGGTTTATTTACTGTAAGTCACAAATCTGTGGCATGGGGAGGTTTGTTTACTGTAGCTCACAAATTTCTCCCCTGTGGGTTCTTCAAAAGGACTGGTCTGCAGTTCCCTGTAATCAGGAAAATTTGCTACAAGGTTGTGGGGCAACCTTGGACTGGAAAAAAAATCCAATTGCAAAATTGTAACATGATGCTGATTTCCCAACATAATAGATCTAAAAAACCTTTCAAGTTTGATTCAAGAAGAAAGCCAAGGCAGCTGTGAAAACAAACCTCCTCCTTCAAACCCTCACATTTGCAAGTTTTTACCATGCTGAGTGATAATCAGTGCCCAAATACACCCACAAATTGTTCTCCTGGGATGGCACAGCCTGATCCTGCAGAGCCACCCTGAACTCTGCATCCTCAAGGGAGAATCCCCAAATCCCTGAGGCTGGAAAATCCCTCCCAGCCCCTGCAGTGCCAGCTGTGCCCATGCCCACCTTGTCACCTGAGTGCCACCTCCAGGTGCCACCTGCAGGGATGGGGACCCCAAACCTCCCTGGGCAGCTCTTCCCAAACCCTGGCTGCTGCATTTTTATTTTCTTTCTGTCAGAGTTGGGATTAAAAGTGAGGGAGATGGCATTTTTTTTGTTAGGTGCTTATTAATTTTTATCTATATTACAGTGAGTTTTACAGTACTTTAAGCTAACAAACTAAAAATGGAGACATAACTCTCCCAAGGGTTTTTAAAGGGAAAACTGTCTAGTTAAGCAATGACACTTAAATTATTTTTACTTTTAGTTTAATAACTAATTACTCGTGGCCTGTAATGCAGATCTTTAAAATTTAATTACAAAACATCACCCAGACTTATGAAGAAAAAGGCAAAGACGAAGGACAAAACTTCTGTCCTAAAACTTTCATTTTGCTTTATCTATTTAATTATATTCTAAAACCTTAAATTCTAAGTTTCTGACTTTGTGATATCACTCACTTCTATTTAAACTATACACCCATAATTTTAGTTTTATTACTTAATTTTGGAAGCCTTAGGTTAAAAGTAGTATTTTTGGGAGGTTAGTGCTTGTCAGTACAGAAATTTTCAGTGACAGGGGTTCCAACCCCTGAGCTCCCTTTCCATGGGGAAATTCCTGCTGCTGTCACCCTGAGCCTCCTTTTCTCCAGGCTGAGCCCCTTCCCATTTCCCTCGGGAATTCTCCAAACCCTTCCCAGCTCCCTCAGGAATCCTCCAAACCCTTTCCCAGCTCCCTCAGGAATTCTCCAGCCCCTTCCCAGCTCCCTCAGGAATTCTCCAGCCCCTTCCCATTTCCCTCAGGAATTCTCCAGCCCCTTCCCAGCTCCCTCAGGAATTCTCCAGCCCCTTCCCAGCTCCCTCAGGAATTCTCCAGCCCCTTCCCATTTCCCTCAGCCCCTCCTGCTGCTCCAGCCCCTTCCCCAGCTCTGTCCCTGCCCTGGACACCTCCAGCCCCTCCAGGGCTCTCTGCAGGAGCCAGGACTGGACACAGCCCTGGGGACAATCCCTGCCCTGCTGGACACACAATTCCTGAGCCAAGCCAGGATGTTTCCTCAGCAAAAGCAGGGAGAGACAAAAGGTGAGTGAAGAGATGGAACATCATAAAGAGAGGTCAGGGAAGGCAGGGCCAAGGAATGATGAAGAGCAAGAAGGGCAGGATACAGCAACCCCAAGGTATAAACACAACCCATCCCTCTCCTCCCCCCAGCTCCCACAGCCCTCCCAGCACTGCAGTCAAACCTCCCAAAGACTGAGCTTTCCAAGGTTCTCACCTCTGGGCAGAGATCAGAGCTGCTCAGAGGATGGAGCTACACCCACCACAGAACAATAATCTGAAGACACAAGTTTCCTTTAGGGTCTGACTTGCCTTCACAGCAGCTTTGAGAGAACCTTTCCTGATCTCAGCCCAGACCTCCCTGAGCCAGCTCCAGCTGCTCCCTCAGGGCCTGTCCCTGCTCACAGGGAGCAGATCAGTGCCTGACAATGACAGATAGGAAAGGTTTGTACAATTTATAGCACAGGAGGAACAAGCTACACAATTAATAGCTCATACTTGCAGCACTGGATTAAATCTGACTATCCCAACTCATCCAGGTGATTTCAGGAGCTGCTGTCACTTGGAGGTGCTGTCACCCCTGACTGGATCAGGATTCCTTCATTCCTCCATCTGGCTTGTTAAAAATCAGGGCAGTTTGCCTTGGCAGCAGTCTTGTGACTCCAGCAGGAGATGGCTGGAGGGCCACTTGCTGCAGGAGCAAAGCTGGGGAGGCAGAGTGAGGAGCAGAGCTGTCCCAGCTGGCCCTGCAGTCAGCACACACTGCTCAGCTCTGCTCCTGGCTCCAGCACAGCACAGCATTCTCCACGAGCTGGCAACTGCCAACATCTCCAAAATAAACTCTGCAGGCTAAAAATACATTTCTGGGTATTTACCTTCTGAGTTGAGACCTCAAAATGAAAACTGGCATGCTAATGATGAATCCACAGCTTCATCAATCATTACCTTCAAAAACAGCAAGCAAGAATTTATGGCAGTCACTTGGCTGCAGAAGTGGAACCTAAAGACACTTTACAGCAAAAATTGTCAATACATCAACTATTCAAAACCACCCTATACTGAAGCACTTACAGTCAAACCTTCATCAGTCAAAAACTCCTTTCTCAAAATCAGCAGTGAGGTTGTCATTTCTCCTGAGAAGTACCACAGGTGTTTACTGGTGCTTGAAGCGAAGAGAAAACCCAGAATGAACTCACCTGGGGTGAAGAGTTGGCTACTTGGAGAGGAAGGAATCTGAACTTCTGCCTCAAAACTAACTTGTCCCTATTTGGGGAAAGGAAAGGGTAATAACACTCAATCCCCACTGACACCTGGAAAATGAATATATAGAACCAGAGAACGGTTTGGAAAGAACCTTCAGCTCATCCCCTGCCATGGCAGGGACACCTCCCAGTGTCCCAGGCTGCTCCAGCCCCAGTGTCCAACCTGGAACTGGGCACTGCCAGGGGCAGCCACAGCTGCTCTGGGAATTCCATCCCAGCCTCTCCCCACCCTGCCAGGGAATAATTCCTAATTCCCAATAACCCATCAAACATCACTTTGAAGCCATTCCCTTGTCCTGTCCCTCCATTCCCTGTGTCTGTCCCTCCATTCCCTGTGTCTGTCCCTCCATTCCCTGTGTCTGTCCCTCCATTCCCTGTGTCTGTCCCTCCATTCCCTGTGTCCTGTCCCTCCATTCCCTTGTCCTGTCCCTCCATTCCCTGTGTCCTGTCCCTCCATTCCCTGTGTCCTGTCCCTCCATTCCCTGTGTCTGTCCCTCCAGCCCTTGGCAATTGTCTCTCTCCATGTTTCCTGCAGCTCCTTCAGGCCCTGCAAGGCCACCCTGAGCTCAGCCCAAAGCTTCTCCTGTGCAGGTGAACAATCCCAGCTGTGCCAGCCTTTCCTCCCAGCAGAGCTGCTCCATCCCTCTGCTCATCCTGCTGCTCCTCTGGGCTCTGCAGCAGCTCCAGCTCCTCCCTGTGCTGGGACAGGGCTGGGGCAGCTCTGCAGGTGGGGTCACACCTGGGGGGCTCAGGGGCACAATCCCAATGCCAATCCCAACCCCAATCCCTCTCCTGATCCCACACTGGGCACAGGGGCTCTGGGCTGGGCAGCTCCAGCTCTCCCAGGGCTGCTCCATCTGCTCATCCCAGCCTGGATTCATCCCAAGGTTTGTCCCAGTCCAGGGCCAGCACTTTCTACTTTCCTAATGCAGAACACCAAGAGAGGCACTGAACATGCCAAGGATGATCCACAGCATTTTCCAGGTGATGTGTTCAGCTCCCAAGCTGTGACCAGCCAGACCAGGCCCCAGGGAGCACTTATTACACCAAATCCACTTTGCTTTCTCCCAGAAGTGAATAATTAAGTACCTGTAGAGATAAAACTACATGAACATGCCTCAGTTCTCATCTGATTAAATGCTGCTGCTGACAGTTTGAGAACCCAAGCACTCAGCACTCCTCGAAATGTTCAGCTGGACTGGTGCAACTTTCAAGCAGGAAATCCCAAATCACACAAGAAAAAATGTCCAGTACAAAAAAAAAAAAGCCACTTCATATGCTTAAAGGAAAAAACAGCAGCAGCAAATAATCCTTAATTAAGGCCCCCAGCAAGAGATGCTCTCACACTCTACACTGAAGAGGCCATTTACTCACACACTTCTGCTCTTTTCCCTTTTTATTTGCAGTTCTCCAGCAAACATTATCCATGACAACTTTCAGGCTACAGGGGCTCTATATGGCAACAGCTCATGGCTTCCAACCCTGCTGAAGAATCTTACTGATTATTTCAACTCTTGGTATTGAAATGAGGACAAATGAAGGAATAACACAAGTATTGGGGTTTATGTTTGTCTACGGCTCTTTTAATCATTGCTTGGACAGCTGGGAATTGGAATGCTTGATGAGCAGGAAGAAAAGGAAAAAAAAACCCAAGCAGCATCTTCTGTTCCTTCAGGACATGAACAAAGGAGAAAGATTTTTGAATTGGACCCAGCAGAGAAATCAGCATCCTCCAAGGCTGAGATCATTCCCTCAGCCTTCTGAAATTCCTGTTTCAGAGCCCCAGTGAGGCCTTGCAGGGGCCTCCCAAACCCTGGGTGCCAGCAGCCAGGACAGTGTCAGAGCACTGTTAAATGCTCCAGGAACTGGAGGTACCAACTGGGAGAATCAGGCTGGAATGAGGCAAAGAAACTGGGCAACAGAGCAAATCCTGCAGGCTGAGGAGGAAGTGCAACACCTCAGGACAAGGTGCACCAGAACCTGGCAGGGAACACTGGGGAGACACCCAAGAACCACCGTGGAAAAGGGAGGAAAACCTCCTGAAACACAGATTGGCACAGCAGAGCTGAAGCCAGAAATCACAGAATTCCTGAAGGTTTGGCTTGGGACTCCCACTCCCAGCAGTGATTCTAACACAGGATGGGTTGGGAGGAACCCCAAATCTCACCCAGTGCCACCCTGCCATGGCAGGGACACCTCCCACTGTCCCAGGCTGCTCCAGCCCCAGTGTCCAGCCTGGAACTGAACATTCCAGGGATCCAGGGGCAGCCACAGCTGCTCTGGGCACCCTGTGCCAGCCCAAATCAGGCTACACACAGGACTAAGTTTTGTGTTTTGCTCATCTACCTCAAAATTTGAAGAGCCTTCTGTGAGTCTTTCCTTGAAATTCATTTCATGGCTGACAGCTCAGGAAGCTGTTAGACCACTTCTAAATAAAACATGAAGAATATTAAACCACATCCAAACACACCTGCCTGAACAGGCAAACACCCCACGTGGCTTCCCCCAAACCCTGGGGAGAACATTCCTAATAAATCCTGCAGGGATACAGCATGAAGCACCCTGCCCACACCCTGGCTTCCCTAAACACTAGAAAAGCTTTGATTAGATAGGCAAAACCTTTAGATGTGATATTCCAGGGACTGCACACATGGGAATTCAATGGAAGCCTGGAAAACACTCTGTGACAGAAGAATTGATCTCCTATGGAAAACAGCAGTTGCAGAGTATCAAGCCCCAGTAACACACAGAAATCATGTGTAAATTACGCATTATGAAAAAAAACAACCACCACACAGAAAAAAACCTCAAAAAGCCTGTGGGAAACACAGATGTTCCAAGCAGGATCTCACAGTTGCAAGTGAGATTTAATTTGTTTTCAATGCAAAATTCAGTGTTTGAGACCCATAACAAACTCAGACAAACCTCATTTTTTAAATGCTTCTCCCTAGACTGGACAGACTGAACAGATACACAGAGATCTAAGGAGGGAAAAAAATAATGAGCCATAACATTAAAATGTAACAGCCTGGCCAAAAATATGAGTAACCAGATGCACAGTGCCAGAGGTCAGAGATCCACCAGCACTGTTCCTGCCAGCCATTGAAAAGCAGGAATAAAGGAGTCCTGCAAGGAGGCACTAAGCCAGCACCATCCCCAGGGACAAAACTTCACACTTTTTTTCAGTTACCTTGCCAATAACTTCCCCACTGTATCCAACACTCACCGTTGAATCTGGAAGGAATACAAAGATTCTATAGCAACCAGCTGTGGAGATATTTTTCAAACAGAACAAATTGGATAGAAATGCCAAATACTTTCCCAACAAATTTAGCCTATTCCTAGTGGGAGGAGAAAATTCTGTTCAGTGCTGTGATGCAAAGCACAGTGTAAATCTGAGTTCTGTAGAGAAGGCAGGCAGTTTAAAACAAATCTGATAAGCAGAAGCAGATACACAGCCAGAGCCAGGTGTGCACCCTTTGTTACTCTGCCAGGACATCACTCCAGCAGCCTCTCTGCTCTGCAACAGCATTTCCAGGAGACTTTCCACACTGTTTACACTCCCCCCACCAACAGGCCAACTTTACTGATATTTCCATGTCCCCTGGAAGAGTTTATCAGGGAATAAAGCACCTCAGCTGAAGCATTTTTCTCAGCAAAACAAGAATGAGACACCCTGTGAATTTATGTGTGTGCTTTCCCCTAGCTCAAACACAAAACAGGAAACCTCCAGGTAACTTGTAAAAATAAGGAAAATCAAGTCTAATATTAGGTTCATGTATATATCAGCCCAAGTGCACATCCTCAGAATGCTTATTTTAGAGATCTACAAATCAAAAGAAAGGTGGAAACTGCCTAACTAGGTAACAGCTCTGTTTCCTTCCATCACAACAAGGCTTTGTTTCTATTTAAATCTTCACAGAACAAAGTTTTTAATCTTTAATGAGAGACAGAGCCCATCTAAAGCAAGATGGAATTATTGGTGGAATGCATTCACTTGGTTTCATAATATTGTACAGGAATAACAACAAAACTCAACAGGTAAATGTTCCAAATCACAGAATGGTCTGGATTGAAAGGGACCTTAAAGCTCATCCACTGTCCCAGGCTGCTCCAGCCCCAATGTCCAGCCTGGCCTTGGGCACTGCCAGGGATCCAGGGGCAGCCACAGCTGCTCTGGCAATTCCATCCCAGCCTCTCCTCATCCTCCCAGGGAACAATTCCTAAGTCCTAAGGTCCCACCCAGCCCTGCCCTCTGGCACTGGGAGCCATTCCCTGTGTCCTGTCCCTTCACGTCCCTCCAGGGACTCAGAAGTGTCTCAGCTGAGTTGGATTCCATCTCTCTCCTGGGGTTAGTTCTGCTCACCAGGTGTTTTCCCAGCTCCTCATGGGGACCTCAGTTCCTTCACAAAAGTCCAGAGAACTGGCACAGGGTGCCCAGAGCAGCTGTGGCTGCCCCTGGATCCCTGGAATGTTCAGTTCCAGGCTGGACATTGGGGCTGGAGCAGCCTGGGGCAGTGGGAGGTGTCCCTGCCATGGCAGGGGTGGCACTGGGCGAGATTTGGGGTCCCTCCCATCCCATTCAGGAACTGCCAGAAAATCCAGGGCTGCCCCTTACCAAGGCTGGTACAGAACCAGGCACTGCTGGTGCCACATTAAATTTGTTCATCAGAGCAAAGCCAGCCTGGGAAGCTGCACCCTGGGGTATCCTGGCCATCTGCAGCCTTCTGCCCTTTTCTAGCCCTTGTATTCAGTCCCTTTCCAAACTCCTCCAGCTAAAAGATGGAGAGGAATTGCACATGGAAAATGCAGATAGAGGAATTTCAGATGGAGAGGAACTGCACACAAGGGTCTCTAGGGAGGATTCAAGGAACTTTTGTTTAATAAGAATTTATTTATTTCTCTCCTTTCCTTTTTTTTTTTTCCTTTTCTCACTTCTGAAGCTGGGAAATGATAGTAAACCTGCCCACAAAAGGAAATGAAGTGTCACCAGAATTCCAGTGCTCAAGTTCCCTGGGTCTCATTTCAGTGCACAGAGCTGGCCTGAGTCAGCATTTTTCATTCATAATGCTGGCAGGATTTTGAAGGGGGTGTTTTAAACACGAGGACTCAATTTCTGTCACTAGTTTGAATTTCCCAAGCAGAATGTCTCATTTTAGCATAACAGTTGAAGAGATTCAGCATGATTATATTTTCTGCACACATGTAGTTGCTGTCCTGCCCCTAGAAAAATCTAGATTGTGCTTTGCTTTCCCTAAGAAACCCCAGGCAGTTTAATCCAGGATTGCATCAAGGTAATCCAGGGAAAGCCGGAACTTGGCATTACCATGACAGATTCTAGAAACTCTAGGAACCGAGCAACTCCAGCAGGATAGCCTGATTTCCTTGGAGCTACAGAGTAACATTTTCCTGGTAGAAGCACAGAGACCAGGAAAAAAATGCAACATTATTTGCAGCAACTTTATCACCCATCAGAAAATCCTCCCTGCATTTGTTTCACCAAAGTCCTTAAAACCCCCAGGACACAATGGGCAAAAGGTTTATTAGTGAGTATCAGCAGAGCCCACCCAGCACCAAGTGCAGCTGAACAGAGGGTTCCTGGGGGGCTGAGGAGGTTCCCTGAAGGCAGTGAAAGGTCAGAGCTTCAGTTCTTCCCCTGCCTCAGAGCAAGTGGGGAGCCCAGCAAGGAAAAAGCAACTTTGCACTTCTCTACTCTTTTCAGTCCTCCTCCTTCTCCTCCTCCCTCAGCAAGGACTCCAAAGTCTGTCACGAGAAACAGAGTGAGACCAGCTCAGATGCCACCAGCTCACCTGAGAAATTCTGAATTCTCCAATAGAAACCCCAAGAGCTTGGCTGCAGCTTGACCAAGCACAGCACAGACACATCAGCACTGCAGGGGCTGCCATGGGAGGTCCCTGCAGGTGGCACCTGGAGCTGGCACTCAGAGCTCTGGGCTGGGGACAAGGTGGGCAGGGGGCACAGCTGGGACTGCCTGGGCTGGGAGGGCTTTTCCAGCCCCAGGGATTTGGGATTCTGTGAATTATTTACCTGAGTGAAGGGATGCTCTCCTGCTTTGCTGTTCCTCTCTCCTCAAGGATTTGAAGGAAAATTGTGACATCATTTTCACCTGCTCCTGGCTCCCACTAACACGGATTCCTGTCTGCTGTGACCTTGTCACTTCAGACTGGGCCAGCACAAGGCTTAGAGGGAAATCTGGCAGTGGCCCTGCTTAGAAAACCTCCCCAAATGAAAAGGAATCAGCAGCTGTGGCCATGGATGTGAGTCAGTGATTCCACAGCAGAACCTCCCTCCCCAAAAAGCAGCATCAATGTTTATCTTGGGAGACCCAGATCTTCAGGCTGACTTTGTAAGGAAGAGGAACAACATCTTTGGGATTTGGGATTCTGTGAAATGGTGTTGCTCAGAGATCCCACATCACACTTTGCTGTGCAAAGACTGTATTCAAATTAAAAGTGTGATTAACAGAAAACTTCACCAGATATCCTAAAATCATTGAATCCCAGAATACCCAGAGCTGGGTATACCCCAGGGATCACCCAGCCCCACCCTGCCCTGCCCAGACCCCCCAGCAACCCCTGCCTGGGCATCCCTGGCTGCTCCTGGAGCTCTGGGGAGCCTGGGCAGTGCCAGCACCCTCTGGGTGAGGGAAGAACCTTGCCCTAAAATCCAACCTCAGCCTGCCCTGGGCCAGCCCCAGCTGCTCTCTGGATGCTGAACCTGCTCCCCAGCAACAACAGGAACAGGCAGCACATGTTCATGGAGAGCTGGGGTCAGGAGAGGCACTCAGGGGGTTGGTTTTAAGTTCTACAACTCTTTGGGTTAAATATCCCCAGCAGTTAATACAGATAAAGTGATTTTTTGAGCCATACAATAGCATTTGTCAGCAGCTCAGAGTAACCTTGAGAGCACTTGACTCTAAAGGATGCAGCTTTTTCCCTCCTCACAAAGCAAAATTGTTCTCCTGCATCATCTGCAGACAGCACGAGTTGGAAGCAATGCCCTCAGATTCAGATGCTGAGTTGAAAGAGCAGCACCAAACAATCCATGCCAGACAATCCTGCCAGACTGCAGCTGGAGAACTTCCTATCCCTGTGCCACAAGAGCAGAGCTCTGGGATTTATGGGTCATCCTTAACTTCTGACTCTGCAAAAAGGATGACTAAACAACCTAAAAAAAGCATGGAGCTGGTGAAGTGAAAATGCTGCACAAGCCTCAGCTCCATTCAGATTGCTCTGATAAGAGCTGTGATAAGGAAGCACATTCTGAGCTTGGATAACACCTCAGCTTCCTGTCAGCAGGTAGGGCAGGAAGCACCAAACAGGATCCATCTGGTTCAGTCCCATGTCAGTTAAGGATCTCCACAAGCCAAACATCCAACATGAAAATATTATTTTTAAGTTAAATATGTAAACTAAATTTTTAGTCTTAAAAATTCAGCTTACAGAGAAATTGTTATTTCCAATATATATGTAAAGGAAATTTTGGTTTGAATTTGTCCCACCAAAGCCATCTGAAGGGCTCTGGGCCCACAGGAATCTCAAACCCTGAGACAGATTCCCTGATCCCAATGAAGCCAGGGATTCCTGAGCTGATCAGCAATGCCACACAGCATCATCACCCAAAAAATGAACTGCATTTGCCTTCTTCCTCTGCCCATGCCATCATTATTTGACAACATTTCCTTGAAGCAATCTCATTTCTCAGCAGCAAATACCCACAAAACCCAGATTTTGGTCACATTGCTTAAAATCCCTGCATTATGTTAAACAGCAAGTTGCTGTTTGTTCTCTAATGAGCACAATATATTAGTGTGGTTTGAAGTAGAATGAGAATAGAAAACCAGAACATGCAGGAGGTTCCAAGCTGGATAATGGCTGTTTCCAAACTTTGTCCTTAAACATTTCAAAAATCCACAATGTCCTGCCATGAATTTAAGTACAGATGACCTTATATGAAAACATTTTAACACTTTTATGCTTTGAACTCTTCCTCTGTATAGAAATTTTACAAACCAGAATATTTTAAAAATTATGTGTATATATAAAAGACATCTATAAGGAGCAGTTGGAAAAGAACAGGGGAAAGCCTTGTTACATGTCTGCTTTTAAACTGAGCACTTCCCTGAACACCTACAGTAACTTCATGCCACACTCCTTTATTCCAACAAAAACATCTGCCCTCTCCTCTTTGATGCTTATTCTGTTGTTTGCAATTCAAGCCCACACTGAAGAATAGAGGTGTTAACAAGGAAAAAATATTTTAAAGTATTTCAGATCTCTCTACAGCCCAGTTGCAATTACAAAGTTTTTCCTGGTTGGGATTGGCCCTTACAATCAGCAACAGAACAAAACCCATGAAGATCAAAATACAAAGTGTAAGAGGGAGAGAACACCTGCCAGCCTTCAGATAATGCTGAAACTCAAGACCATTAAAATGAAGAAATACACATACAGGACAAATGGGAGAAAAAAAGAACAGGTAAGAACAGGGATGGCTGCAGGCAGGTGATGGTGCAGGGCACAGAGCTGCCTCTAAAAAATCAAATTACACCAAATGTCCATGCAAAACACCAACCCCAGCCCTGAGTATCACAGGAGCCTGTCTGTCTGTCTGAGAGCTCCAGAGAAATGAGTTCATCCAGCTGGGGCTCACATGTGACTCAGAGGAAAATGTCAGGATTTTTGCTCAAGAAATGCAATGATTACATCATCCCATTTGGTACATGACCAGATTACTGGCATTTTGTTACAAAACACAGCTCTCAAGTTGTCAGCTTTTATGATTCTCTGTAAGAATTAACTGTACTTCCCCAAAACAGCCTGAAGATTTATGAAGTTATTAGAACTAGCACTGGTAACTGAGCTCCTGGTGCACCTCCTCACCAAAAGCACAGGAATCCCCACAGAATCTGCCCACACCTGAAGGTCACGTGCAAAACTTACTTAAAAACCATTAAATATTGCAGTTCACAGGCCAGCCCATAACCTAGTGCCTGAGAATCTGAAATTGTAATATAAATGAAAAAATGTATTTTTACAGTTGGCCTAAAAGGCTTTATCACCACAAAGATTAACATAGTTCTGTGTTTCATTTGTGATTAACACAAAATTGACACGACTGTAACTTCATTTTCAGTTGTGAACACTTAAGCTACAAGCAGCAAGTTCCCAAGACACCAGCAGAGGTGTTAAACTGTACCACAATATGAAGCCTGGCATGGAGAGCCCTCCCAAACTCAGGCTGACCTTTGGAAGCTGCATGTGCAGCTGCCTTTCCCCAGGCTGCACACACACAGCTGAATTCCCTGCCCAGCAGCCAAGGTTGGATCTCCACAGTTCAGCTGGGAGGGCAAGGAACAAAAAGTCCGTGTGTGCTTGGCAGGAGGAGCAGCAGGCAGAAAACAAGAGAGGCCTCTTCTCCCTCCCCCCAAGATGGGTGGGGGAATTTTTGCAAACACAACCAGACAGCATTTAAACATTGCTCTTGTACCCTGCTTGGAAGGACTCAAACAGAAACCTAAAGGTGCTGTCAGAAAAGTTTGTTTCCCCAAAGCAGCTCTGCCATGGGTGGCAGCAGCACTGCAGGATCCCAGAGGGAGCTTGGGAATCCTGGACTCCCACTCCCAGCAGTGATTCTAACACAGGATGGGCTGGGAGGGACCCTAAATCCCACCCAGTGCCACCCTGCCATGGCAGGGACACCTCCCCCTGTCCCAGGCTGCTCCAGCCCCAGAGGCAGCCACAGCTGCTCTGGGAATTCCATCCCAGCCTTTCTGATATCCCTGCCCTCTGGCAGCTTGGATTATTTCACAGGAATATTTAAAAGCAGTAAATATTTACAGCTCTGTATGGAAGTAGAGAATTCCATGAGCTCCAGAGGAGATCCATTCTGAGTCCTGCAGAGAGGTGCCAACCATCCCAGGTGGCTCCAGGGGAACCTTCCTCCAGGAATCACAGGTTTCAGTCCAGGTGTTCTGTGTACTTTGAAAGTGCATTAATAACTATTTCCTACAAACTGTGATTTCTATGGAGCACATGAACCTGAACCTTGAGATGATGCAGAGCTGAACCCCTGCCCAGTCATTCACAGCCAATTAGTCATGCCCAGATCTAGATCCTTCAAAGATATGAGAATTCCCTTGGAAAACTGAAGGACCAAAACATGAGGGAAAACCTGAACTTTTAAGACAACAGGTCTTCAGTGGAATTATTTTAATAGTGTCACTAGGGTTTGCTAACCTACATTATTAGTAGCACTACACTTACCTGTAATATGGAATATACCAGCAGGATTGCCATTCCACAAAAGCTTCCTCTTACAAACTCATGGGATGGAGAGGTCAGCTCTGCCAGCTGTGGGCACACACAGCCATGAGGGACAGTGCAGGGAAGGGGGATGCAAACTGCTGCTGAAGGGAGACACAGCAGAGACTGAGGATTCACACACCTGTGATTATTTCACTATTCCAGACACACATTTTGCCACACAACTTGTTCAAAAGCAGAGTTCACAGAAAAAAGATGTCCATTTGGACACTAATTATTTCAATTACCTTAAAAACAACACATGAAAAAGTAAAATATAATATCCAACACATCTAAGTGTGATAAGAGAAAACTAAACCATGGTTGTACTATGTCAGTTTTCTGTGTTTTGACTGACTGCAATGAAGGGAATGCTGTAAAAATGCATTTTTTTGCATCAAAACCAGAATAACCTCTCTTCCTGGTAATGCCCAAGGACACCTCTCATCACTCCTTCCCACTCAAAATTATTTAATTTCTATTAAATAGAAATGTTCTATTCTGGTCAAGAAGCTGATCCTCTGGAGGGGACAGACAATGCCCTGTTTGCATAGGCGAGACAAGTTTCTAATTACTATCAGTAATTAGTGCTTTCCTGCAGCTAAGCTGGAATTTCTCTGTCAGGAACGTGAACACTTTCAGCCCTGCCACACACAGAGCTCCAGAGAGAGATTCACTCCAGACAGGTGGATCCTCCATCAGTGCCCTCCCAACCCTCACAGCTTTTGTTTGTTGTATGAGGGCCTGGCAAACACTTATAATACAGATATTATATAGTTATATACCCTGCAATTAAACCCCAACACGTGCCTACAGTGAATGCCAGCTAAAAATACAGTGCAAGTGAATATATTCTTTTTAAATTATATGAAGTACACTTTTAACAGAGGGTAATGCCTGGTGCCACAGATCCCACAGAGGTTTTGGCATCTCACAGTGAGGTTTCCTGTGCTCAAGTCATTCATCACCAGAGCTCAGCCTGGACCCCGTTTTTGATTGTTCACCACCCCCCCCCCAATTTCATGCTTGGCAAGTAAAAACAAAACCAAGTTGCTGTGGAGGGGGCATCCCAAGTTCAACACTGTGTCCAACACAACAGCTATGAGCACTCAAAGCTCCCAGCACACAACAGCAGCTGAGGCAGCCCTTGGGTTATTTCCTGCTAAAAACAAACCAAAAACCGCTAACATTTTTTGGGTTCCAGGCAGGTCAAGTCTGGGCCACCCCCAGCTGAGAGGTGCCCCTCAAACCAAACCAAACCAAACCAATCTGCTGATGGTTCATTCTGCTCTGCTACTACACACAGCACAGGGAAATGTTGGTGGCTGCTAACTCTTGATCCCAGAATGACAGACTGGTTTGGGCTGTGAGGGACCTCAGAGCCCACCCAGTGCCACCCCATCCATGGCAGGGACACCTCCCACTGCCCCAGGCTGCTCCAGCCCCAGTGTCCAGCCTGGCCTTGGGAACTGCCAGGGATCCAGGGGCAGCCACAGCTGCTCTGGGCACCCTGTCCCAGGGCCTGCCCACCCTGCCAGGGAAGGGTTTCTTACAGAAAACTTCCACTTCACTGATCTCCCCACTCCTCAACCCATTGTTTTTATTTCCTTTAGCTTTTTTTCTTTATTCTTCTACTCCGTTTTTCCCCAGTGTTATCCTACTAAAAGCTAAAATTACAACCCCTGATTACAGTATAAAGACACACCATAAAATCTAGCCAACATCATGATTTAGAACTATTTCATTGCTAGACTCAAATTCTTTCCAGAATCCAAATCTATCCTAATTGCACGATTAGAGGCATTAAGGAAAGGCCATCAAAAGCAGCGAGAGACGGGACAGTCACTGCAGGTCATGCTCTGAGACCCCAATTTCTACTTAGATAAAGTAAAGGACACAAAGGAAAATCATCAAGCAAAGGATCTTATGTGGAATGCAAGACAGTGGGATATCAGAGAGGGAACACAGGAGCTGAAAGAATGAGTGTGGTTTGTGAGGCAGCGAGTGCAGGGCTCAGCCCACTCAGCTCCGGGGAAGCCTGAGCCTCAGACACAGGAGAAACTGTTCGGAAACTCGTCTGCACGAAACATGACCCCTGTCAGGCTGCCAGAATCTGGGAGGGCACTCAGGGCTGAGCACACAGCCCGGGCTGCCTCAGCCTGCTGGGATTTCCAGCCATGGCTGCACAGCCTGAGCTCTGAGAGAACACAAAATGCAGCTGCTTTCTCTACCTGTGCTTGGGATGCAGTCAGGACACCTGCTCAGCATCCACAGGTGGGAATGGGCATGCAGAGACAGGCTGGACTCCTCCTCCCACACCTCACACAGGGTTCTGGAGGTGCAGGGGGGAAATTTTAAGAGAGAGAGGAGAATTTGGTATCAATTCACTGGTATAAACTATCACAGAATCATGGAACATCCTGAGGTGGAAGGGACCCCCAGGGATCACCCAATCTCACCCCTGCCCTGCCCAGACTCCCCAACAATCCCAGCCTGGGCATCCCTGGCAGCTGTTGGAGCTCTGGCAGCCTCAGGGCCGTGCCCATTCTCTGGGCAGTGCCAGCACCCTCTGGGTGAGGGAAGAACCTTGCCCTAAAATCCACCCTAACCCTGTCCTGGCCCTGCTCCAGTGGCTAAGGAAGTTTCTGTGTGAGAACATCACCGGGACATATCCAGCAAGGGAAGTTACAGGTGACTACAACAAAAGGTAAAAGAAAGAAGGAAAGACCATGTAGAGTAACACTCTCCAGAGCCATCAACACCCAAAATACAGTTTGGCTTTTAATTTAAGAAAATTCATCCATTCGGAACTTGACTCCAATATATATTCAGTTAATATCCACAGGTAATGCCTTAAATATCTATTGCTATATAAGCCCTAAACAAAAAGCACTTTGGAGCTGGGCAGTGGGAAGAGGTAGAGGAGGACAGAGTGTCTCCTGTTTTAACGAGGGCCATACAATCCCACCTGGAATGCTGGTTGGGTTACTAACAGGAATTATTTACCAAACAATACTCTCTGATGAGCTGTGGAGAAGTTTTCCCTCCATGCAACAGAGCAAGATGGAATTTACAGAAAATATTGTTTTCTACAAGCAAACTCCGTATTTCACCCCAAATAAAGCAGCAGCTGAACCAGAACAAAAGATATCCACAGGGAAAATCATCCACAGCCGTGTCTGCCCATCCGAGGCAGAGGCACCCACAGGGACACAATCCCGTCCAGGGACCGGCTTCCTTTTCCCGACAACATTCCCTCATTCCCCTGGTGCCCTCTGCCAAGGCGAAAGGAACGGCACTGCCAAGGGATGGCGTTCCCAGGGAATGGCATTCCTAACGGAGGGCACTCCTCAGGGACGGCATTCCCAATGAATGGCATTCCCAATTAATGGCTCTCCTCAAGGCAGCATTCCCAATTAATGGCTCTCCTCAGGGACGGCATTGCCAATGTACGGCATTCCTAACGGAGGGCACTCCTCAGGAATGGCATTCCCAATGGATGGCATTCCCCAGGGGCGGCATTCCCAATGAATGGCATTCCCAAGGGATGGCTCTGCTCCTTCCCCTCGCTCAGGGCGCAGCGGCTGCGGGGAGCAGCGGCCGGAGGCAGCAGGACCAAGGTGATTGAAGCTGCAGAATCCCCGCCACACGTTACGGGAACAGGAGCAGGAAAGGCAGCCGGCCCCAGCAAGGGGCGCAGCATCGCTCACCGCCCGCCACGGCTACCGAGGGGGTGAGGAGGAGAAGCCGGGCCCTGGCACCGCGACACGCCCGGGCACCGTGAGGGGCTGAGGAGGCGCTGCTCCCCCGCCGGCCTGGGCTGAACCGCTGCCGCCGCTCGCCCCCCGCTGCCCCCGTCCCGCCGGGCCGTACCTCATGTCTGTGCGGGCCCTACTCACAGCCCCGGCCGCGGCCGGGGGACCGAGGGGCCGGAGGGGCCGGAGCGGCGCCCGCAGCCGCCTCCGCCGGACGCGCCATCGCCGCCCTCGCCCCGTCTGAGGGGAGGGGGGAGGAGCCCCTCGCGGCCGCCGTACTGACGCGCGGCCTCGGCCCCCGTGTGACGGGCAGGGCGCGGCACCAATCAGAGCCCGGAAGAGCTGCAGGGCCCCGCCCCCTGCGCCCAATCAGAGCTCTGACAGCCCCGCTCTGACGCGCGACCTCCACCCGCCCCCCCGTGATGGGCAGGGAGCTGCACCAATCAGAGATTGGGACAGCGGCAGGACCCGCCTCCCCCGCCAATCACGGCTCTGCCGGGCTGAGGGGTCAGAGCTCTGGGAGCGGTGAGGGGCGGCCGCGCTCCTCCTCGCCGCCCGCGGGAGGCGCCTGTATTGTGCATTCGATGCTAATTCATCAGGTAATTTCAGGTGACATCTCCTCCCTCTCCCCGGCGATGTCCCAGAGACCGCCCTCCTCGCCTCGTGAATGACTGACATCCTCGCGGGCCAATCGCGCCTCGGCTTTCACTATGAATGGCGGCCAAGCTGACCAATCGCTAGCGCTCACGCTCTGCCGGAGGCTGTGACTGGTTGTAGTACGAGGGGCGGTGCCCGAGGGAGAGGCGGAAGTGAGGGACTGTCATGGCAACCGCGGCCGCGTCGTGGTGCCCGGGAGTCCCGCGGAGCCGCAGCCCGTGAGGGGCCGCCCGGGACTGCTGGAGCCTGTCGGTGCGGGCCGGGTTCGCTCGGTGTCCCTGAGGGGCTGCTGGATCCTCTCGGTGCGGGCCGGGTTCGCTCGGAGCCCCTGAGGGGCTGCTGGATCATCTCGGTGCGGGCCGGGTTCGCTCGGTGTCCCTGAGGGGCTGCTGGAGCCTCTCGGTGCGGGCCGGGTTCGCTCGGTGTCCCTGAGGGGCTGCTCGATCATCTCGGTGCGGGCCGGGTTCGCTCGGTGTCCCTGAGGGGCTGCTGGAGCTTCTCGGCGCGGGTCTGGTTCCCTCACAGCCCCTGAGGGGCTGCTGGAGATTAGAGCTGCAATAATGCTCTCGTGATTTCCTTACCTCCCTGCTTTCCTTTTTCCTTGTTAACTCATTTTTATTGTTTGGTTGGTTTTTTAGGTTTTATGCTTCCTGTTCATTGAGAACAGCACGGGCCGAGTCGGGAGAGGAGACCAGAAAGCCAAGTGGTGATTTTTGGTGAAGGCACATGTAAGGTTCGCTGTATTCCTGCACAGGAATTCCCTGCATTCCCTGAATTGTGTGGCTGGGTGGCAAAAAGCCCCTCTGCTGCACGGAGCACCCATCAGTAAATGCTGTGTCCTTCAGTGCCTTTTCTGCTGTACCTACATCAGTATCTGAAGGGATTCTCCAGGAGAGCTGGAGAGGGGCTGGGGACAAGGCATGGAGGGACAGCACACAGGGAATGGCTGCAGAGTAGGATTTGATGGGATATTGGGCAGGAATTGTTCCCTAGCAGGGATCCAGGCCCTGGCACAGGGTGCCCAGAGCAGCTGTGGCTGCCCCTGGATCCCTGGCAGTTCCCAAGGCCAGGCTGGACACTGGGGCTGGAGCAGCTGGGACAGTGGGAGGTGTCCCTGCCATGGATGGGGTGGAATGAAATGAGATTTAAGGTCCCTTTCCAACCCAAACCAGTCTGGGATTCTGTAATCCTCAATCCTGTAAATTTTCTCTGTTACGGGCAACTAAACCTACAAATAATGACTGTGTTTCTTATACAGTGGTTTAATTTAATTTAATTTAATTTAATTTAATTTAATTTAATTTAATTTAGCAGGGCTTTAATGCCTTGTTTGTCCACAGACCCTGCAGATATCACAGTTTGGTTGCTGTGTTTTTCAGGTCACTATGAAGGCTCTGTATGGTCAGCAGAATTCTCCTGGAGAGGAAATGACATTTGTGTTCCAGGAAAGAGTGAGTTCCCATCACAACAGCTCTGTCCAGCAGGCAGGGGGAGAGGAGAGTTTGGCTGAGTGCCACAGGGGAACTGAGGCACAGAAATCTTGGGAAAGGACTGGTAGGGAAACACACAGGCAGGGAAAGGAAGGTAGGGGAGGTGCATTTTGTCATCAGGCAGCACTTGCCAAGACCACTGCTGGATTTCTCTGCAGTTTTGGTGTCCAGACTTTACAAACAAGCTTTGCAGGCATGAAAAATGAGCCCTGGATCCACGTTTCCAGGCTGGATTTTCTGGTCACTGAAAAGTGGAAAGAGAGCTTGAGGAGTTTATCAGGTTTGGGGTTGTTTCTTTGATATCATTTGGACTTCATTTTGGGTTTGAATGTTGACCTCAGTGGGTTTGTCAGGATTTATGCCTCAGATAAAGGGGAAAGAAAACCACAACAGAGAAATAATGTCTGATGAGGTTTAGAAAGGTCTAGTGGTCAGTTTGCAATAATAATATAATATAGTAACATAATAATAATGATGATGTTAATGATAAAAAAGGTCTGTCTAGTGACCAATTTAGAATAATAATATTATAATATAATGCTAATGCTGATAATAATAATAACAATAATAATAATAATATTGTGCTCAAAAAGGTGTTGTAAACCCCTTTTCATTGAAAATATCTGCCTGCTCTCCCTACAAAACAATCTAAGAAGTGGAGAAGTACTTTGAGGAGCTGGTGAAGCTCCTGTGGGCACATCCATTGTCTAACACAGCAACTGCCAATCTGTCCTAGGAGAACCTTCCTGCCACCAGTGACCACGAGGTGAAGGTGCAGGTCAGAGCCTGTGCTCTCAGCTGGGTGGACACAAAGGTATTTCTTGGTGCTGTAATCTGGGGGTGTCTGTGCTTTCCACAAGCTGAGGCTGTGGCTTTGCTGCTGGCACTGGGCACAGGGCTGGGCTGGGGTTCTTGCACAGTTCTGAATTAAAAGCATCTGGAATTTGGCTCCTAATATATGGAGACAGATCAGCTGTGAGTTGTGAGATCTCTTGCAGTAAATCCCTTTTATCTTCATCTGTACTCTTAAGTCCTGAGTTGGTTTGGCTGGTAATAACTCCCTGCTTTTATTTTTTAATATGATTCTAAATTTAAATACAGAAATCAGTGCCATGGGTTAATATTGACTGAGGAATGTGTGCACTTTTATCCCTTAGATAACATTTTGGTAATGGCCTGTGATAATGCAACACTGTAAGATGATAATGAACATGTAAATATAGAGCTTTAGCAAGAATGTTGTAAGCATTGTTTTCATTTAGCTCCTGTCAGAAATTAAACTGAAGAAGGAACTGGTGCCTGTTGGGCGAGAAATTTCAGGAGTTGTGCTGGAAGGTGAGTGAGTGTCACTGCCCAGGAGGGGAGGAGCAGGGATTCCAGTCAGAGCAAAGGACTCCTTTGGGTGGGGCCCTTTAGGAGCAGGAGCTCTGCTTCCTTCATTGCTGTGCCAGTGCTGTTATCACTGAGGTGGAGTGTCCACCTGAGTGTTCCTGCAGTTCCTGAGTGTTCAAGCTCCTTGTGGGTGAGGTGCCAAAGTTTAGGAATTAACATTTGGGCTTGGCAGGTGTGCAGTCAATATAATTATGTTTTGTTCACTAGAAATGTGTATCTTTAGTTTTGAGAGCTGGTGATAAGCAGTGCTTCCAAATGCACATCCAATTCCTGCTATAAATATTTATCTTCTTCCTTTCTTTCCTCCTTTTCTCCTCTCCTTGGTGAGTTGGAAGCAAGGTGACCTTTTTCCAGCCAGATGATGAAGTGGTGGGTAAGTTAATGCCTCTTTGCCTCAACTGACACCAACAGTCATCTTTTTATAATGAATGTCTGAGGTTAGAACAATTGGTAGAGCTAAATTGACCATGTATTTTCAAAATTAAACTGCTGTCACATGCATAAACTTATAAATGGGAATTCTGTCCTGAGAATATTCCCTTAGGATTTGAAATATGATGTTGTACTAACCACCACATTGGACTGATGCCTTAGGAGAGAGGAGTTATTTCTTAGGGCCCTTCTGTCCCACATGTTTATACTTTGTGTGCTGAATGAAAGGGTTAGAGGATGAAGTTCTGCCAGTGGGGCAGAGTGGAGAGTGATGTGGGGAGGATGAGTGTTTGGACATTGTGGTCCTTCTTGCTTTATTCCCTCCTTGCACATTGGTCATAGATATTCCCTGGATAAACCCTGGACACAGCTCCAGGTGTGCACAAGCACATCTTTCATGGGAGCTCTGAAAGAGTTCATCCATTTGGATGCTGGAACCTTGGAAACTAAAAATTTTAGACTTGCTGCACTAACAAGCAGTGACCCCCAAGAAAACACTGCATTTGACCTGAGAAGGCTTCCAAAATTAAATTACAGAACTGGGATTATGGGTGTGTAATTTGAATAGAAGTATGTAATATCACATGGTGAAAAACTTAGATTTTAAGATTTTAAAATATAATAATATGAAGGAAGCAGAATGGAGGTTTTAGGGCAGAGGTTTGTCTTTCTTTTTCACCTTCTTCTTCATAGCTCTAAGTGATCTTATTTAATTAAATAAAAAAATCCACATTGCAGGCCACAGGTGGTTGGTTATTGGGTTAAAAGTAAAAATAATTTAAGTGGCTTTTCTTAATTGGGCAATTTATCCTTAAAAGGCCTTGTGGAGAGGAAAAGCTAGGGCTCCATTTTTAGCTTGTTAGCTTAAGGTACTGTAGAACTCAGAGTTCTCACAGTGAGAATGTAATATAAATAAAAATTAATAAACATCTGAGTCCAAACAAGAAATGCTGTCTTGCACATTTAATCCCCACCCTAACAAAAACAAAACAAAACAAAACAAAAACAAAAAAAACAAAAAAAAAACAAAACAAAAAAAAAAAAACCACAGCAAAAAATGCAGTAACTGGACACAGCAAGCAGACAAATTTGCAAGGTAAAACCCTTTGGTCTAAATGGAGTGGGAGGTTTGTGGGGGAGAGGGAGGAAAAGAATGGTTCTCTCTGGGATGGAGGGGACATTAATTCAGGAGATGGAGCAGATGAACCTCCCATTCAGGGGAGTTCTGTAGCCAGGTAAAAAGGTAAAAACCTCAGTTATAACCAGCATGGAGGGATTTTTCTGCCTACTCTGCTTTTGCTTTCTCTGCCTTCCCTGGGTAGTTTGTTTTTCCTGCACTTCATTTTTCCTATTCCTGCTTTTTACACTTGCACATTCCTGTGTGTTCATCCTCAGCCTCTTCCTGTGCCTCTGTTGCTGCCTCTGCAAAGCACAAGTTCAGGAATTGGGATGGAGGGGAGAGGGGCTGTGGGGTGGCTGCTCTGTGCTCAGATCCCTCCTCTGTGATCTGGAGTGGAATGGGGACACTCAGAGTGTGGGATGAGTTCAGACTAAAATGACACCTGCCAGTACCAAGCAGCATTCAGTGGTGTGCCCATTCTTTATCCTGCAATCCCAAAATGCTTCTGGAACTGCCTCATGCCCATCCAGTCTGGGACCTGTCCTAAACCTGCCAAGAGGGAACTGAACCCAGAGCAAGCAGGACCAGGGAATTCCTTGGGAGAATGCTTTGGTTGGAATGATTGCTTGTGTGAAATTCAAGGTCTGTGTTTTTTTGTTTTTTTTTTTTCAGGAATTTTGCCCCTGGATTCTGAGGAATCTGGTGTCTGTGAAGTTATCCTGGTTCATGAACATTATTTGGGTTTGTAGATTATACTTTTTGCTAATTGTTATTTTTCTGTATTTGTAGACTTTGTTTTAGCTTTTCTAAGAGGGAGCCCATTACTTTGAAGCTCTGGGCACACTCCTTCCATTCCAACATTCCAAAATTCCAGCTGTCCCACCAAGTCACAGAAGTTTGAACACTCAGGGCTCTCAGAGGCTTTTTCTTTGCTGTCACTGTTTCACAGTTCATGATGGCCTAAACCACACAAGCTGATCTGTTTTTTCCTTTTCCTTTTTTTTTCCCTTCTAACTTCCCATTTTGTTGCTCCATTGTTGTTACACTTATTCCTAACCTGTCAAAAATTTAGTGAGGAGAAATTTGCTTTTTTCTTCCCTTTGGCTCAGTCCAGCTGTATCATTTGGGACCAGACTAACAGACAGGGTGAAACAAGCAGACTGGAACTGGAGAAAGGAGTTTTCAGGGATGAGGTCCAGAGAAACATTGTTTTCAATTATTGTGAGCTTCCAGTTTTCGCTTTCTGGGCATAGATTGCTTTAATGAGTAGGATACTAAATCTGGAAACTGAGAGTTCTGAACTCTGTGCTGCCAGGCACTGACCCCCAGAACTCTGCACTGGACCTGAGGCTGTGGGGAAGCTCCCAAAATGGAATGGTAGAACTGGGAGTGTGGGTGTGCAGTTTGAATAGAAGTGTGTGATATCACAGGGTGGAAAACTTAGGATTTGAGGTTTTGGAACATGACAATATATAAAGTAAGATGGAAGTTTTAGGGCGGAGGTTTCTTTCTTCTTCACTTTCTTCTTCCTGAGTTTGGGTGATTTTGTGTGATTGGATAGAAAATTCCACATTGCAGATCACAGGTGGTTGGTTATTGGGTTAAAAGTAAAAATAATTTTGGTGGCATTGGCATTTCTTAGTTGGACCATTTAGCCTTAAAAGACCTTGTAGAGAGGGAGAGATACAGCTCAATTTTTAGCTTTTTGGCTAGAAGTGCTGTAAAACTCACTGTAATATAAATAAGAATTAATAAACATCTGTGTCCAAACAAGAAATTCCATCTCCTGCACATTCAATCCCAACCCTGGCCAGACAAAAAAAAAAAAAAAATTAAAAAGCAATAAGCCCCAGGGATTTTGCTGGAGTTTTTACCATCTCTTCTGTGTTTGTGTGTGTGTTTGTGTGTGTTTGTTTGTCTGTCCCCAGTTCACAAGCCAGACAAGGTGTGCTGGGTGGAGGCCGCCGGGACGCTGCGGGACGGGCTCCGTGCATACACAGCCCTGCACTACCTGGCCCAGGTGTGCCCTGGCAGGAGTGTCCTGGTCCTGGATGGAGCAAGTGTGGGTAACACTGGGACCCTCTGCACAGATCTGCCTCAGCTCACAGCCCCTGCATTCCTCACAGCTGGGAGTGCTGGCAGTGCTTTCATTTCCTGGGTTTGCAGGAAGGTGTTGGATCCCACAAACTTGGGGGTTTTGAGCTTTCTGTGCTTTCTGGCACTGACCCCCTGGAGAACTCTGCTTTGACCTGAGCCCTTGGAGAAGCTTCCAAATTTGAGTGATGGAGTTAAAATCATGGGTGTGTAGTGAAATAGGAGTGTGTGATTTCTCATGGTGAAGGGTTTGGAATTTAATGTTTTTATAATGCAGTAATAGGCATGGGACAAGATGGAGGATTTTGGGTGGTGTCTCTTTCTGTCTTCTTGTTCTCTCTTCTTCATGGTTTCAGGTAGTAATTTTTGGTTGGACTGTTAGTGCTGCACTGCAGGTCACAGGAGTTTGGTTATTGGGCAAAAGTATAAATAATATAGGTGTTAATTCTTTATGGGACTGTTTAGCTTTAAGAGACCCTGGATTCAGCTCCATTTTGCTCACTTTTAGCTGGTTTTCCCACATGAGATCCTGACCAGGAATATTGTCCTGCCTGCAGTGTGGGGGTGCAGAGAGGGAGGGTGTTCTGGTGTCCTACAGTGACACAGTTTTGCCCTGAGTGCTGCAGGAAAATGCCTCATTTTTTAGTCCTCTCCACCTCTGCATTTATACAATTTCTTGGATATAAACAATTTGATTTGCATCCCTGCAGTTCTTAGTGCTAATGAAGATGTGAGGCTCCCTCAGCCAAGGTTCTGTAAAGTAAACATGGCTGGGGATTTTTCCTTGGAACTTTCTTCCTTCAGGCTCCAAGTTCCAACTGCAGTGAAGGTGGCTGTGGTAATTAAAGTAGAATCTGAGCTATTTTGTTAAGGACAAGAACCAGTTACTGACCAAAAGGTCACTGAAGAGTTGTTTTGGCCTCACTTAGGAAAGCAGGTCTGTGAATATTCAATTCCTAGTTCAGCTGTGGTTTTTTTTGCAGGAATAAGTTCATTTCTGGGTACTCTCCTGAGTGGCCTTTGCAATATAATTGTTCTTAACAACATCAAGTTGTTGGTGTAAATAAATGAATTAATAAATGAATCAATGACCCTGTTTTTCCCCTCTCAGCCCTTTGGTACCATTGCCATTCAGCTGGCTCAGCACAGAGGGGCCAAAGTCATCTCCACTGCCCACAGCCTGGAGGACAAGCAGTACCTGGAGAGGCTCAGACCTGCTGGGGGTGAGTTTCATCCTTCAGTGCTAAAGCTTGGCCTAAAGAATGCCTCCAAATATTTTCTTCTGTCAGGTCTAGAGACTTACTTCTGTAAAAATGAAATACAAATTGATAAATAGTCTAATTAAATAGTTTTTAGGTTTGTTCTGTACTCCACAGTATTTCATTTCTGGTTTAGGTGTACTTAATGGCATTTTTATTCTCCATTTCAGTTGTAATGACTGGCAGTACTTTCCAGTAATGCTGAGTGCTGGCATTTGGCCTAAGTGCTCAGGAAATCTTTCCATTTGATGAAGTGGTTGCTGTGGAAGGAGGGATTGCTGACTCACCAGTGCCCCAGTGTGTGCCAGAGCTCACACACCTCACAGCCAGCCCTCAGCAGCCTCAGAGTGCTCCTGGGAGTGTTTGATCAAGTGTCAGGTACTGCCACAGCTGCAGCTGGGCATGCACAGCCTCTGCATTCTGCTTTCTAAAGGAGCTTGGCCTCACACAAACACCTGCACTCTTCCCTGAATTCTCTTTGGTACTTCAAGTTTGGGTTTGTTTTTTTCCCTCTGAAAATACCATGAGTAAATATTCTGTGTAGGAGCTACTGCCATCTTTTCTGATCAAAATTCCCATGGTGTTTTGTGGAGGAAAGTGGAATATTCCTTTATTCAGACAGTTTTAAAATAAAGGATGGATTGTCAAGTCTGGCTGGATTGCAGCAAAAGGTAAAAACCGGTTCCTGTTACTTCCTCCTGCAAATACCAAAGCTGCAGTGTAATGCCCAGGTTTCTTTTTCAGAGGATGATTTTTCAGGCACTCACTGAAGTTCCAGAACAGTAAAATACCTTTGGGGGGACACATCTGTGGGTTCCAGCTGCACCCACCAAAGCACCCCAGGGCTGGGGGAGACCAGCTCAGGAGCACCTGCCAGGCTGATTTCTCTACAGCTTCATAGTAACACTTTGGTTTTTGCAATTTGACCCAAAACCCCTATTTTTTCCTAATTTCAGCAGCCTTTTTTACTCTCATGTTTATATATTTTACTGCACTAGCAGTCCAGAACTGGAATATTTTGGGGGATTTTTTTATGCAGAGCCTTGTTGCATCAGCTATTACAGGGCCAAAGAGAAAATCCTGAAACCTAAAACTTCCCTTTGTAACATTTTATGGGTATATTTTGCTAATTATATGGAACACTCATGAGCTAAGAAAGGATTTGGCAATTTTATTCTCACAGTCCTGAGTTACTTTTTCCAGCATTTTTAAGTTCTTTGAATGTTAATGTCAGATGGACCCTAAGTTGCCCAAGCTCTAAGTGGCTTCTTGTGCCTGTGGGTGGAGAATTTTCAGTTTTGTGCTTGTTCATTGGGTTTTTGGTTAGTTTTTGGCAGTGTTCAATCTTTGTGTTATCATTGTTAAGCATACCAAGCTGCTTCCTGGAATGGCTGAGGGGGGAAAATGATAACTGCAACTTTATTTCAAATAAAGTAATAGAACCTGGGTACAGCATTAAAGAGAGAAACAGTTTGAGTGCAAAAGCAAAAAGCTTTTAGAGGTGTTCAGACTTTCTGATTGGTTTGTTAATTAATGTGATTCCAATGCCTGAAGTAGAAGTTCCTGGTAATGTTTCAGGATTTGTATTTAGACCAACAGGATGGGGCTTTTTTTGTATTCAGTAATCTCTAGAGTAAAAATTATAATAGAATGAAGGAGGGGATTTTAACCAATTTTGACATTTTATTGTCTGTTTTTCAGGCTGTAAACAGAATATCCCATAAACAATGGGATAAGATATAAATTTCTGTTAGAGAACCCAAGGAAAATATCTACACACAGATATTTCCTCTGCTCCCAAGGGCCCCTCCTGCTTTTCCTTCAGTTTGGTTTGTGAGATTTTATTCTGTGCTCTCTGCTTAGACCCCCCAGTGATGTCCTGGCTGTCCTGAGCAGGGTGCCAGCACATCCTTGGGGTGCCAGGGTTTGATTCTGTGCAATCCTGGTGGTTCTGTGCCTCCCAGCAGAGCAGCAGGAGACAAACCCAAGTTTTGCCAGTCAGAAAAATGTTCCTTTGAAAGTTGTGCAAGTCACAGCAGGAGAAACTGAGCTGATTTACCAGTGTTTTGTGAGAAATACATAAATGATAAAGGATTATAGAAGATTTTATTACATTTTGTTGCTTGGCCTTTTCCACAGGGGTGGAAATTTTTTCCAGCATTTTTTAGGAAGGAAGTTGACCAGGATTTTGATAAGTACTGTTTGAACTATTGTACTGAGTTAAGGAACAAAACTGGACATTTTTGCCATACAGAAATCAGAAAATAGTCAAACTGATGCAAATATGGCCTTTTTTTTATTGCCAGGCTTTGGGTCTATGAAACCAGAATTATTTTCAAAAAATGAAATTATTTGCAGAAATAATAGCATGTTAAATTGCCCTGATAAGGAAAACTTTCTCACTTCTTGACTGAAGGAAACTTTAAGAAGAAAAGGATATTATGGGGGTTTATTATGGGGAATGTGGCTATCATTAATAATTAATTAATAATTAATTATTATATCATCTTTAGTAAATTTTGACCTTGTGTTCTGTCCAGTGAAATCATTTGACTTCAGTGAAAAAAAACCAAAGAGGGGATGACTTAGGATTTGCATCCTATGATTTGACTGGGGATTTGAAGGGACACAAAGAACCAAACCCAAGGCATTTATTGATGATTTGTTAATATTGGTTAATAGTTGTTAATACTGATGATTTGTTAATATCCTTAATGACCAGCTCCTTGCATTTCTTCTTCCCTCCCTCCTTCCTCCCCTGCCCTGCTGGGATCCCTGCAGGAGCCCGGCAGCCTTTGGTGGGTAAGTGCAGATCAGAGCTCAGGCCAGGAGCTTCCAAATTTGGTTGTTTCAGTTCTCATTTTGCTGTGAACTCTTTGGCCTGTTTAATTTCTAAATGTTTCTTGTGCCTCTTAATAATGAAACAAAATCTGTAGCTGCTCCTTCTCTGCCTCTGTGTTATTGTTATAATATTAAAAATGGCTTTTATCTGAAGGAGAACAGGGTTGGATGGGATTTGGGGAATTAGGAATTGTTCCCTGGCAGGGTGGGCAGGCCCTGGCACAGGATGCAGATGTAAATCCCCTCATGTAAACATTTAATTAAAGCCCCAGAGAGCCAGGACTTAGACAAGAATAGCAGAGAATTAAGAGAAGAATCTCTAATCTTAGAATCTTAGAGTGCCACATTTTATCCTTTTGGACCAACAACTCCTGAGCTGAACTTCTGCATTCAGACTTTTTGGAGTTGATTTTGCACTGTGTTGAAAATGACAAAAAAAAAAAACCCAAAAAAAAGATGTGCCAGGGATTTTTGGGTGTAGCTGCAAACCCATTTGTGGTACATGCTTGTTATAAGCACATATTATATTACTGGCATTTTGCAGATATTAAAATGAATGCTGTATGTATAATGTTGGAAAAAATTGCTGCATGAATATAGTTTCTGTTTTTCATTCTGCTATGAACAAAACTTAGTAGTGTAATAAATATATATTTTTCTGAGACTATAACATGGTAATGTAAAAAAGCTTTTGTTCATGTAACTAACTCAGAAAACAGTAAAAAAAAAAAAATCAGAAAAATCTTCACATTTTAGATTATTGGTGACAGACACCAGAACCCCAGGGAAGAAATTATCAGGGAGTACCAACAAGACAGAGCCACAAGGAGAAAAAAAAACAAACCAAAACAAAAACAAAACAAAACAGAATAAAAAAGTTGATTTACAGATTGGGGGGGAATGATTTTGAATAATGCATTAAGGTCTATGAATATGCAACAGGTTGATTAATTTAAAGAAGTGTTTTTTGAGTTAGGATCAAGAACCCTTTGCTTTATTGTCTTTGCCTCCCATTTGTTTTTTCTATTAAAC
Source organism: Oenanthe melanoleuca (assembly GCF_029582105.1). Lineage (NCBI taxonomy): Eukaryota > Metazoa > Chordata > Aves > Passeriformes > Muscicapidae > Oenanthe > Oenanthe melanoleuca. The sequence continues at coordinate 111,053,435 of NC_079333.1, read as the reverse complement.
CTTTTAAAATTTCCCAAGGAAGTGAACCTGATATTTCATGCTGCTGTTGTGGATCTGAGCTGTCACTTTTGAGCACCTCAGCTCATGTTCCTGCTCTGAAGCCATTGTTGTTGGTGTCCTGTTGGCAGCCCGGGTGATCGATGTGTCCCACGGGAAGATTGACGTGGCCGAGAGCTGCCTGGAGGAGACGGCGGGGCTGGGCGTGGACATCGTGCTGGATGCTGGAGGTACCTGGGATTCCTGCTGCCCTGGGGCTCCAGCTGTTCCTGCAGCTTTGGGGGCTCCAGCTGTTCCTGCAGCTTTGGGGGTTCCAGCTGTTCCTGCTGCCCTGGGGCTCCAGCTGTTCCTGCAGCTTTGGGGGTTCCAGCTGTTCCTGCAGCTTTGGGGGTTCCAGCTGTTCCTGCTGTCCTGGGGCTCCAGCTGTTCCTGCTGTCCTGGGGTTCCAGCTGTTCCTGCTGCCCTGGGGCTCCAGCTGTTCCTGCTGCCCTGGGGCTCCAGCTGTTCCTGCAGCTTTGGGGGCTCCAGCTGTTCCTGCAGCTTTGGGGGCTCCAGCTGTTCCTGCAGCTTTGGGGGTTCCAGCTGTTCCTGCTGCCCTGGGGCTCCAGCTGTTCCTGCTGCCCTGGGGCTCCAGCTGTTCCTGCAGCTTTGGGGGTTCCAGCTGTTCCTGCTGCCCTGGGGCTCCAGCTGTTCCTGCTGCCCTGGGGCTCCAGCTATTCCTGCAGCTTTGGGGGTTCCAGCTGTTCCTGCAGCTTTGGGGGCTCCAGCTGTTCCTGCTGCCCTGGGGCTCCAGCTGTTCCTGCAGCTTTGGGGGTTCCAGCTGTTCCTGCTGCCCTGGGGTTCCAGCTGTTCCTGCTGCCCTGGGGCTCCAGCTGTTCTTGCAGCTTTGGGGGTTCCAGCTGTTCCTGCAGCTTTGGGAGCTCCAGCTGTTCCTGCTGCCCTGGGGGCTCCAGCTGTTCCTGCTGCCCTGGGGCTCCAGCTGTTCCTGCTGCCCTGGGGTTCCAGCTGTTCCTGCAGCTTTGGGGGCTCCAGCTGTTCCTGCTGCCCTGGGGCTCCAGCTGTTCCTGCTGCCCTGGGGCTCCAGCTGTTCCTGCTGCCCTGGGGCTCCAGCTATTCCTGCAGCTTTGGGGGTTCCAGCTGTTCCTGCAGCTTTGGGGGCTCCAGCTGTTCCTGCTGCCCTGGGGCTCCAGCTGTTCCTGCAGCTTTGGGGGTTCCAGCTGTTCCTGCTGCCCTGGGGTTCCAGCTGTTCCTGCTGCCCTGGGGCTCCAGCTGTTCTTGCAGCTTTGGGGGTTCCAGCTGTTCCTGCAGCTTTGGGAGCTCCAGCTGTTCCTGCTGCCCTGGGGGCTCCAGCTGTTCCTGCTGCCCTGGGGCTCCAGCTGTTCCTGCTGCCCTGGGGTTCCAGCTGTTCCTGCAGCTTTGGGGGCTCCAGCTGTTCCTGCTGCCCTGGGGCTCCAGCTGTTCCTGCTGCCCTGGGGCTCCAGCTGTTCCTGCAGCTTTGGGGGTTCCAGCTGTTCCTGCAGCTTTGGGGGTTCCAGCTGTTCCTGCAGCTTTGGGAGCTCCAGCTGTTCCTGCTGCCCTGGGGTTCCAGCTGTTCTTGCAGCTTTGGGGGTTCCAGCTGTTCCTGCTGCCCTGGGGCTCCAGCTGTTCCTGCTGCCCTGGGGGTTCCAGCTGTTCCTGCTCCCTTGGGGTTTTTTCAGCTGTTCCTGCTGCCCTGGGGCTCCAGCTGTTCCTGCTGCCCTGGGGGTTCCAGCTGTTCCTGCTCCCTTGAGGTTTTTTCAGCTGTTCCTGCTGCCCTGGGGGCTCCAGCTCTTCCTCCTCCCTTGGGAGTTCCAGCTGTTCCTGCTCCCTTGGGAATTCCAGCTCCTCCTTCACCCATTGCTGCAAGCAGCTCCTCGTCAGCTGCTGAATGTGGCTGAAATATTCCTCTGAATATAATAATCCTCTGAATTTAAAACTGAACATTTAAAAAATGATTAATTAATTTAACAAGTAGAGCTGTGACATGGTTGTTTATGCTGCCTTGTTTGAATACAGCAATTAACCCTAATTACCAGCACTGTCAGCCTCTGCTGGAAACCATCTTTAATAGGTGAAAGCTCTGAAGTTACTATTCAGAATAAATAAAATATTATTACATATTATTATGCAAAATAGTATGTATTTATTACTATTGTTATATATTTTATATATATTATAACATACTGCTGATATATATAATAGTATATTATTAGTACACTATATATAATATTGTATAGTATTGTATTATATTATATTATTACATTACATGTAATGCTATATATAATACAGTATATATATTATATATAGTATTAGTATACTATATATAATATATTATATAATATATAAATATATATGATAATATAAATATAATTTATATATTTAAATTATATGTTATTTTATATTATGTATACTATAATATACCATATTTTAAAGTTGTTATATATGCTGTTTTATACATTATGCATTATGTTATATATACTATATATTATATATATTTCATATATTTTATATCATATAAAAGTATACATATAAGTATATATATAAGTATATATATAAAATATATATTTTATATATATACTGTATTATGTATAATATATCCTATTGTGTTATATATGGTATAATACAGACTATATTACAGTCTATATTATTACTATATAGTATTATAAATATAAAGAAAATACTACTCTGAATAGTAACTTCAGAGTTGTTACAAAATATTATTCTGAATAAAGTATATAAAACACCCAGGGTATAAATAAAATAATAAATGCAAGGTTTTCAATGATTTTTAGCTGAAACAACTGAAGAACTTAGAGTTCCACTGAAATGTGAAATTTCCCACATTTCTCCTGAGCTCAGAGGAATTTCTTCTCCTCCCCAGTGAGGTTATTCAGTGCTGAAGATGAACCAGCTCCCAAGTCTCAGCTGCTGCCTCACAAGCACGACATCATCACTCTGCTGGGGGTTGGGGGACACTGGATCACCACGGAAAAGAACCTGCAGGTACAGATCCTGTGGCAGGGAGCAGTTTGTCCACAGAAAACAGAGATACAAACACACAAACCTCTTGTTTCAACCTGTCAGAGTTACAAACTTCCTCTTTTTTAAGAGTGGGCAAGGGGTGGTTTTTGCTTGGTTTAGCCATCTCTGTAAAATAACCATTTAATCTTTATTTTTGTACATTTTTCTTCCATTTGCTTCAGCTGGATCCTCCAGACAGCCATTCCTTGTTCCTCAAGGGAGCCACAGTGTCCTTCCTGAACGATGAGGTCTGGAACTTGTCCAATGTGCAGCAGGGGAAGTACCTCGATATCCTTTGGTGCTCCTGTGGGATTCTCACTGCTCCAAGCAGTGAAAACATGCTGGGAAATCCCACTGAGAGATTCTCTTCTGCTCAGTGCTGCAACCCAGCTGAAAGGTGGGGCTAAAGTTTAAGAGACACTCAGGTTTTAAGGTATTTTCTACATTCCTTTTAAATACATCAGGGAATTCCAGACTGGTTTGGTGGGAAGGACCTCAGAGCCCACCCAGTGCCACCCCTCCCACTGTCCCAGGCTGCTCCAGCCCCAGTGTCCAACCTGGCCTTGAAAATGTCTCTATATTCACTAAAAGTAATGCTGCAAAATACCCATTCTCCAATTAATTGAAGATTTGATTCTATATGTTTTTATTTTATTCAAGTGACATTTTGGAATTTTTCTTTGGTTCTTCTGCATTTGGGTATTAGATTAATCACCCCTAAACTTAATGCACTCATATTCACTGCAGAAGTGAAAGTCTTTTGGCTTCCTAATTTTTCCTTTATTTGCAATGCACAGAAATATTGTGTACATAAAATGTACTAGTTTGTTTTGTACCTAAAATTTATGTGGGGTGAGAAAAGGAGAAGGAATGTCTCCTGCATTTGGGCAGATGCAGCTGGACTGAGCTCCCTGGGCAGGACATTTTCAGCCTTGCAAGGTTTGGGTGCTTTTGGCTTTAGGGACTTGTGTATCTTGTGAAATTCTGGAGCATCTGGCATTACTGTCATCTGAAGAAATCACAAATTGATCATTTTTTTAAAAGAACTTGAGCTTCAAATATCAGCCTGATTGCCCTTAAAATGAAGGATGAACCTTATTGTTTGTTGCATTGTTTGAAAACAGCCCCATTAACTCACAGACCCCTCAGGGAGCTCCAAGAATTTCCAGCCTCTGTTGGGTTCCCAACTTCATTTTGGCTTTTTATCAGGTGCCTGCATGAACAGTCAAGACAGCTACCTGGTCCCTAAATCTCTTCATTCTGCACAAAAACTTCCATTGATTAATGATTGATTGATGTTGTGCTAGTGCAGGCTGCACTTGTATTTCAGATTGAAATACTGAATATTTTCATATTGAAATAATTGAAATGTTCCATATTCCATTTCTGCATCCTATTTCAGGAAATGAAGTTTTAGATATAGAAACAAGTGCAAAAATTTAATCTAAAGCCTGGAATTGAGGTTCATTTTCATTTTGCCTTGATCTTGCTGAGTTTGTATCAATACAGAATTGTAAAGAGAGTTCTCTCCAGCTCTATTGCTCCTTAACAGTCCTTCTGGATACCCATCCTGGAAGATATCATGGAGAAATTATCAAATAGCATTTTCAGGTGAGAGAGGTGGAGTTTTTTGTGGGTTTTTAAATTCAGCTTTAGAAGTATTAAACTCTTGCCAGCAGTGACACTCCTGAGCAGAGCTTCAGGAGACAGGAAGACTCCCATAATAAGGTGGGAATGGAATTTCCCTTCCTTACAGCAGGATAACAACTGCTGTGGAGCAGAACCCTCCCCACTACCCTCTTTTTTCCCACTGCAAGAAGGATATTTTCATTCACTTGTGGCTCCTGTTTGCTTTGAGGCTTTTCCCATCTGTGCAGTGGGGCAAAGTCATGAAGCTGTTCTGTGTTTGAGGAGGGAGGTTGATACAGTGAAAGTAAAATCTGTCCTGTGATATTTTTCTTGGTCTGAGTGTGCTCACCAGCACTTTTTACTATTTCATTTTAGGCCTCAGCTAGATGAACCAATCCCATTGTATGAAGCCAAAGTTTCTATGGAAATAGTTCAGAAGAATCAAGCAAGAAAGAGACAAGTCATCCAGTTCTGACACACAACTTCTGATTTCTCAGCCTGGGGAAGATAAAGAGATGTATTTGTGGAGTAAATCAGTGTACACTTGCAGGCAGTAAAACAGTATTCAAACATTCTTTGTACCTCAGCACAAATGGTCTCTGAAGCTTCCATGACTTCAGGATTTTTTGATTCCCTTGAGCAGAATGTTCCCATCAGCAGCTTCTAAAGAAGAAGCCTTGACAAAAAAATCTTGTCTGCCCTTCTGCACTTACAAATGTCAGAAACATCTACAGGCAAACTCAGTCACTGTTGGTTTTCAACCTTATGAAATTAAACAGGGAAAAAAAAGATACTTTTATTAGTCCTTTTGTCTCCAACTCCTACCGGTAGTTACCTTTGTAGTTACCTTTTGTTTTTGACTGCACTGAGACAAAATGCTGCACTTAAAGATGTTAATCCACGTTTAAAATTGTTATTCAATTGAAGGACAGGTGAAACTATCGAGGTTGGCGAGGGTGCCAGATGGGAAGGACATGGTACTGACAGCAGGAGTTCCCTCCAGCTCTTTCCCTTCATTGCAGCACTAAGGCAGAAAACCTGGTAAATCCAAGAGTCCCCAGTCTAGTGAGTCAGATGTTTGAGACACTTTGTGTAGCTTGATACCTTTGGTATCTCCCTGTGCTGTACACTTTCATTTCCCCTCTTTTAACCTCAGCACAGCCCAGATCTGTCTCTCCAGCATTATCCATGGTTGTGGCCTCTCTGAAACTCAGCAGTGGGGAAGGAACCGCATTTTGCTTTCCTCAAATCATGTGCATTTCTACATGCTCTGATTCAACAGCAAAAATAATTTTTCCTTTCCACCATGTTCCTCATTTTCAGCGAGGATCACTCAAACGATGGACATAGGCACTTCAAAGCAGTGCAAGGAGTGGAAAACAAATTTAAAAGTTCAAAAAGACATGAACAAGTGACAAAACTGAGTAAGGATTTTCTAGCATAGTTTTTCTTTTATTGAGTCTTTTGTCAGTAGAGATGTTGCTCCTAACCATCTCTTTATTCCTTCTGAGCCACGTGTATTTGTAATTATACCTTTCTAGTATTGGTTATGCCTTTTTATAGCAGTGTAAAGAGAATAGTGCAATCAGAAGTGGTTTTCTATCCCAAGTAGACTAAACCACTCCTTTATTTCTCCCAAACTGACCAAACTCTGTGGGTTTAGTGTCACATCTCAGACAATGGGGCCCTGTGGCGATGCTGCCGCAGCCGAGCGCAGCCCTTGGGGCCGCTGTGCGAGTGCATTTGGAAGGGCACGGACACCATTTGAGCGGCCTCTGTCTCTGTGCTCCGTGTTTGTGCCGCCCGTGCGGGCGGAGCGGGGCTGGCGGGAGCCGCGCTCCCCTCAGAGCCCCTGAGGGCGGCAGCGATGGCGGCGCCGCTCCCTCAGCGCCCGGGCCCGGCCCCGGCGGGCGGGGAGCCCTCGGCAGCGCCCTGCTGGCAGCAGGGACCGAGCCCCGGGCCCGGGCTCTGTCCCCGCGGCGCCGCAGAGCCCAGGGGACACCTGCGAGAGCGGCTGCCATGCTCGGCCATGGGCCCGAGGCGGGTGCAGCAGCCGCCCCTGGGCTCGGGGAAGCGCAGGAGGCTCTCGCCGTGCCCCTTGTGCAGCTCGGCCGGGTGCCCGTGCACGGCCCCGGCCTCGCCTGGTGCCCCTGCCCCGCTCAGCTTCCCGTGGCCGCCAAAGGCGCCGAGGCTGCGCTCGCTGCCCCTGGCTGGCACTGCTGAAGGCGGGGACGAGCCCCGGGCCCGGGCAGAGCCCTGAGGGACAGCCCTGCTCCCCGGCCTCCCGCCGCACGCGGAGCCGCTGCCCACAAGGCCCCGGCACGTCCCTGGGGCCGATTGCTCGTGCCCTGGGCAGCGCAGCCTGCAAACCCAGGGCTCTGCAGCCCGGGGCTGGGGCTGCCGTGTGCCAGCGTGGCCAAAGCCTCTCAGGGCTCTGGGCACAGCAGGGGCCACAAGGCCACGAGTGCGGGGCTGCTCCCAGCCAGTTCCTGGCTGCTCCGCTGCTCCTGGGGTGCCGGGGGTGGTGACACGGGCGCTTGGTGTCATGGCCCTTTGTGACGTGGGACATGGTGGTGGCCAGAGACCTTTGTGACATCAGGGAGCCCCACCCTTCACTGGGGGTATTTAAGGGGCGCAGAGCCCCGGAGTGCTCAGTCCCAGGAGCGCCGCTCTGCGAGGTGGAAGCAGCTCCTGGGATCTGTCAGTTCTTCAGGACGGTTGCAAATATTGAGAACATGGAGAAGAAGCGCAACGCCCAAGGCCCATTGCTGAGCCTGCGGAGGAGGCCAAGTGTGAGGGATGAGGCAGGAAGGAGAGGCCAGGGGATGGAGGGGACCAGGATCTTTGCCCTGCCAAGGGAGCCGTCTCCATCCCACACCTCATCCTCATCCTGCTCCTCGCTGGGGCCCACCAAGCTGCCACCAGTGCCCCTCGGGCAGTCAAAGGTGGGACCCACAAGTCTTCACCCCCTCATGGTCCCAGAGGTGCAGCTCAGGCAGCCGGTAACAGTGCCGTTCTGGGAGGAGGAAGCCGATGCCTTGATCCGCATGCGCTTGAGGATGATTGAGATCGCGGAGAAGATGGAGAAGATGGAGAAGAAGCGCAAGGCCCAGGCCACCCAAGGGCCACTGCTGAGCCTGCGGAGGAGGCCAGGAGCAATGGAAGAGGAAGGCAGGGGAGGCCAGCGGATGGACAGGACCAGGATCTTTGCTCTGCCAAGGGAGCCGTCTCCATCCCACGCCTCATCCTCATCCTGCTCCTCACTGGTGCCCACCAAGCTGCCACCAGTGCCCCTCGGGCAGTCAAAGGTGGGACCCAGGAATCTTCAGTCTCTCCCAGTCCCAGAGGTGCAGCTCAGGCAGCCCCAGGCAGCGCCGCAGGGCAGCCGGAGCCAGGCCCTGTCCCTCTGTGGGGACAGGCTGCCACCGCTGCCACCTGTGCCACGGCCGCCAGCACTGCTGTGCCTGCTGAGCCCCAGGGACACTGAGAGCCGGGGCACAGAGCTGGGCAGTGCAGGGGAGAAGGGGCCGCAGCCCTGCAGCCCCTGTCCTCGGCAGCCATACACCCCCCTGCCCAGGGTGCTCCTGCCCCCGCTCAGGGTGGCCCAGGAGGGCACAGCCCGTGTGTCCCCGAGCTGGCAGCTGCTGCCTGTGCCGCCCATCCGAGCAGGGGCTGCAGCCGTGGAGCGCAGCCTCAGGGGCACAGGGCCTGAGAAACACAATGACAGCCAATGTTCCCGAGAGGAACGTGGCAGTGACCAGGAGCTGTCCCAAGTGACAGAAGGCTTTGAGCTCTTTCAAGAGGACAGCGAGAGTGAGCAGGAGCTGTCCCTTGTGGAAGATGACAGCGAGCTCTCTCCAGGGGACAGCAACACTGAGTCAGAGCTGTCCGTAGAGGTAGAGGCCAGAGAGCTCACTTCAGGGGACAGCACAAGTGAAGAGGAGCTGTTCCCTGTGGAAGAGGACATTGAGGTTCTTCCAGAGGACAGCACCAATGACCAGGATCTGTCCCCAGGGGAAGATGACAGGGAGCTCTCTCCAGGGAACAGCGATACTGAGCACGAGCTGTCTGAAGAGGAAGAGGCCAGAGAGGTCACTTCAGGGGACAGCATAAATGAGGAGGTGTCCCCTGTGGAAGATGCCGTTGAAATGAGTCCAGAGGACACCACAAGTGACCAGCAGCTGACCCCTGTGGAAGATTACAGCGAGCTCTTTCCAGTGGACAGCACAAGTGAGGAGAAGCTGCCCGATGTTGAAGAGGACATCAAAGTCACTTCAGGGGGCAGCACAAGTGACGAGGGGCTGTCCCCAGTGGAAGAGGCCATCAATGCCATTTCAGGGGACAACGTGACTGATGAGGAGCTGTCCCCAGTGGAAGAGGACATTGAGATCATTCCAGAGGACAGCAGGAGTGACAAGGAGCTGACCTTAGGGGAAGAAGGCATCGTGGTGGTTTCAGGGGACAGCTCAAGGGAAGAGGAGCTGTCCTCAGTGGAAGGGGCCATTGAAGTAATTTCAGTGGACAGCACAAGTGACAAGGAGCTGTGCCAAGTAGAACAGACCATGGTGGCCGTTCCAAAGGACAGCCCAAGTGATGAGGAGCTGTCCCCAGTGGACAAGGCCACTGAGATTGGTCCAGAGGACAGCACAAGTGACCAGCAGATGTCCACATTTGCAGAGGCCATTGAGCTCTTCTCAGGGGTTAGCAAGAGTGACAAGGAGCTGTCCCCGGGTGAAAAAAATCATGAAGAAGAGCCATCCCAAGGGGAGAGTGACTGTGACAAAGAGCTGCCCCAAGGGGATTACAACGAGAATGAAAAGATTTCCCCAGAAGATGTCGAATATGAAGCAGAGCTGTGCTTTGGGGAAGACTGTAATGTCCAAGACATGTCCCCATGGGAAGCAGATGACAACGAACAGCTCTCCCTGTGGGAAGAATGTGAGCAGGAAGAGCTGACAAGGAGGGCCCTGCTCGGTGGTAATGACACAGATTCAAGCTGGTCACCTGAACTGGCAGAACTGGAGGAAATGTCAGGGCATCAGAAGGTGCTGGAATGGCTGGAAGCCAATTCCCTCAGTGATTATGATGCTGAGAAGGGGACCAAAGCTGAGCTCCAGAAGCTGTCCAAACTGAAGAGGCTCCTGGAGGAGCTGGAGGCCGAGTTGAAGGAGCTGTTGGGCTCAGAGGTGGCAGCAGAGGCAGCCCCTGCCCTGCCCAGCGCCTCTCGTGCCCCTTGGAGCCCCAGGGGCACCGAGCTGGCAGCTGTGACCCCGAGCAGAGCTACCGAGGAGGAGCAGGAGCCTCCCCAGGCTCTGGCTCTGCGGGACACAAAGGCAGCAGCTCCTGCTGTCCTCAGTGAGGACGGGACATCCCTGGGGACAGGGAGCACCAGGGAGCCCCTGAGCCAGGCTGTGCCAGAGCTGCAGGCACTGAGGCAGCAGCAGCAGCAGCAGCAGCAGCAGCAGCAGGATGCCCTGGAGCACTGCAGTGCTGCAGGAAGGGCAGCAGCAGCTCCCCCAGAAAGGGAAGGGAGCTCCGTGGCTGCCCCGCACAGCCCCCCCAGGCCCTGGCCTGCCCAGCCGGGAGCCCAGGCCCTCCGCGGGCAGCCGGCTGCCCCCAGGAAACGTCCCTCCCGCTTCAGGCGGGCGCTGCGGGCGCTGCGGGGGCTGTTCCGCTGGCCCTGCCTGGGGCCACGGCCCGAGCAATGACACACACAGGGCACCGCAGCAGGGATTGCTCCAGAGCCTCCCTCCTGCAGGGCTGGCACACCCGGGCTGCCAGCACCCATGGGAGCTGGGCACCAACAGCCAGAGAGAAACCAGCACTGAGACCACAAAGTCGGTGAAGAAGAGGAAGAAGAAGACAATGACGACAATGAAGATAAAGAAGACAAAACAAAGATGACAAAGAAGACGAATATGGCAAAGACGACAAAATGATGAAGAAATTAAAGAAGACAAAGAAGAAAATGGCATAGACGAAGAAGGCAAAGAGAAATTAGACAAAGAAAATGATGAAGATGGAGAAGAGGAAGAATACTTTAAAAATGCCTAGAAGAATATTAATAAGTAAAATAATTTTTTAAATACATAGGAGTAGAAGAAGAAGAAGACAATGAGGATAGGGATAAGATTAATAATTTTAAGATATAGGAATATATCTTAAGAAGTAAGAATATATATAGGAATATATCTTAAGAGTAATAGGAATAAGATTTTGAATTTAAACATGCACAGAGGAAAAAGATTAATAAGAAATTGAATTTTAAACTACATATAGGAAATTAATGAGTAGTAACAAGGAGTATAGAAGAACAGCAGTTAAGAATCCATAAATAAAAAGAGATCTAATGAATAAGTAAAATTACCGAAGAATTTGTATTTATTACACATTGTAAATTTGCATTATAGTCTATGATATAAAAATATGAATATACAATATGCTGTAATTACAAGATATTATTCCCAAGAAATTACCAAGCAAGGACTGAGCAATTTGTTACTGAAGAATTTGTTTATTTTTAAAATAAAACTTGTAAAGCACAATAAGAGAGTCTCTGGATTTCCTGCCCTGTCTCTCCGAGGTGCTGATGTATTTTCCCCCTCAGTGCCGCTGGGTGCCCTGTGAGCAGTGGCTGCTCAGCCCCAGCGCCAGCGGGAGAGTTCCCGGCGGGGCCGGCAGGGCAGGGCTGTCCCTGCTCTCTGCAGCAAACGAAAGGCGCCCGCTGAGCCCGGCTGAGAGAGAGCTGTGCTGGGAACCGCTGTGCAGCAGGGCTGGCCAGGGGGACAGCGGAGCCAGCACAGCTCGAGGCCGTTTCCCCGTGTCCTGTCCCTGTTCCCTTTGAGCAGAGCCTGACCCCAGCCGGCTGCACCTCCTGTCAGGGCTACAGAAGGATTGTTCCTTTCTCAGGCTCTCTCCTCCCCCGTGTGTTTCGTGTCCCGTAGCACAGCCCCGGCGCCGGTATCTGCACAGGGGATTTGTCCCGGGGCAGCCGTGTGGCGATGCTGCCGCAGCCGAGCGCAGCCCTTGGGGCCGCTGTGCGAGTGCATTTGGAAGGGCATGGACACCATTTGAGCGGCGTCTGTCTCTGTGCTCCGTGTTTGTGCCGCCCGTGCGGGCGGAGCGGGGCTGGCGGGAGCCGCGCTCCCCTCACAGCCCCTGAGGGCGGCAGCGATGGCGGCGCCGCTCCCTCAGCGCCGCCCCGGGGCGGAGCAGCCGCGCTTTGGCGCCAAGACGGGAGCGCGGCTCTTCCCGGTCCCGCTCGGCCATGGCCGCCCCTGCCGAGCCCGGGCACTCTCCCGGCTTCAAGAAGCCTCCGGCGCTGCTGCGGTTGAAGCGCAAACGTCCTGGTCGGAGGAGCGACTCCGCCGCCGCCGCGGAAGCCGCCGCTGTCCCGGCCCCGCGGGGCCCCTCTGCGGCCGCCCGCCGGCGCAACCCATTCTCCAGCCTGGACAACGCTCCGCAGCGGGCGGCGACCGCCCCTCAGCCTCCGGCAGCGGCCCCGGCGGGTGGGGATCCATCGGCAGTGCCTTTCTGGCAGGTGGGTCCGAGCTCCGGCAGCGGGGTCCGAACTCTCAGCCCCGAGCCATTGCCCCGAGCTCTCAGCCCTGAGCCATTGACCCGAGCTCTCAGCCCTGAGCCATTGCCCTGAGCTCTCAGCCCTGAGCCATTGCCCTGAGCTCTCAGCCCTCAGCTGACACCCTCAGCTGTCAGCCATCGCCTGCAGCCATCACTGTCACCCTCATCTCTCAGCCCTCAGCCATCGCCCCAGTCCCTCTCAGCCCTCAGCCATCGCCCCAATCCCTCATCTCTCAGCCATTGCCCCAGTCCCTCATCTCTCAGCCTCAGCTATCACCCTCAGCCATCGCCCCAGTCCCTCATCTCTCAGCCCTCAGCCATCACCCCAGTCCCTCTCAGCCCTCAGCCATCGCCCCAGTCCCTCATCTCTCAGCCCTCAGCCATCACCCTCAGCCATTGCCCCAGTCCCTCTCAGCCCTCAGCCATTGCCCCAGTCCCTCATCTCTCAGCCCTCAGCCATCGCCCCAGTCCCTCATCTCTCAGCCCTCAGCCATCGCCCCAGTCCCTCTCAGCCCTCAGCCATTGCCCCAGTCCCTCATCTCTCAGCCCTCAGTCATCGCCCCAATCCCTCATCTCTCAGCCCTCAGCCATTGCCTCAGTCCCTCATCTCTCAGCCCTCAGCCATTGCCTCAGTCCCTCATCTCTCAGCTTTCAGCCATCACCCCAGTCCCTCATCTCTCAGCCCTCAGCCATCACCCCAAGCCCTTTTCGATGCAGCCCCGGGCTCGCTCCGTCTCCTCCAAGGCCCTGCTGGGCTCGAGCTGTTGCTCAGCACTGGGGGCAGATCTTGTGCTCGCCCCGAGCAGAGTTTGTTTGCAGCCCAGAGTGCTGAGGATCACTCGGAAATATCACTGCAAAGGCAGTTTTTAAAAAGATCAGCTCGGTGCATCCTTTGTGCTGTGCTTTATGTTGCTCTTTCATTCAGTTTTTAGAGCCCGCCTCTGAAGAGAAGCCCTCCAGGAGAGCAGAGCCTGCTGAAAATTCTGACATCTTCTCCCTAAGCCAGGTATGGAACAGCACTTGCTTCTGAGAAGACTTCAGCTGTTCTCAGGACACACAGAGAGCTGAAACTGTTTCACTGGGTATTTGGTGGCCTCTCTGTATAAAGGAATGTACTAAAATGTCAGTAATCAAGGAATTTCTTACACTGATGTTTCCTGTTCTGGTGTCAGTCTTTTAAACCCAGCCTCCTGCCTGACCTCACTGCTGTTGTAGTTCCATGGACAGAGGTAGTTGTCTTTCAGTTTTATTAACATGTTGACTATAATTTTACTGTTTCTTAGTTTTATATGTAGTTGAGATGAGGATGTTCTTCACTAGACAGACCTCCAGTAATCTGGTTTTCAGCTGCAGAAATGGAGCACTGCATCAGGTACATAAGAAAGCAAGAATTCCTGAAAACCAGCCCTTGAAATTGAAACAGTTTCAACAGACATTCTCTAATGTTGTTCTAGGTACAGGAACTGAAGTTCAAACTAAATTAGAAAGATAGAAAAAAGAGAACAAACTGTCTTGGAGGTGCCCAGGGCTTTAGAGTCACCAGGAAAGGATGAAATGAAATAACCGTTTTGGCATGGAAATTCTTGTCTTCATAAACATCAGGCTCAGGGCTTTCTTGTTTTAATCATCTATCCTTTTATTTCTTCCTGTTGTTGGAGGGACCCAGTGCAAGCCCTGTCGTGGTTTTATAGGCAATAGAATGGAGTGTTTCTATCAGAATGTGGTACAGAGTAAAATAATCAAAATAATAAACCATGCCTTTGGTTCAGACTGTTTATTTTCAGGTTTAATTTTCTGCGAGTTAACCAGCGCTGTTTCTGTTCGCTCAGGACCTTCATTCACCTCTTGCTGTACCCAAAGCTCCCTCCTCACCACGACAGGAGTTCCCTGCAGACTGGAGCATTAAAACACGGGTTCTCTTCATGTCGTCGCAGCCCTTCAGCTGGGCAGAGCACCTGAAGGCGCAGGAGGAGGCGCAGGGCTTTGCCCAGCACTGCCGAGCCACAGAGCCCGCCCTGCCCCGGAGCGTGCAGGTGAGAGCGGGGCGGGTGGCTGCGGCTGCAGCTGCTCTTCCCGGCAGCTTTTCCATCCCCCTCACACCCTGTGGGACCTGCAGGAGCCCCGGCTGAGCACGGAGCTGCGCTGTGCCTTCCAGCAGAGCCTGGTGTACTGGCTGCACCCCTCGCTGCCCTGGCTGCCGCTCTTCCCCCGCCTGGGCGCCGACAGGAGGATGGCTGGGAAGGCCTGTCCTTGGGCACAGGACCAGGCCTTGCAGCAGGTGCTCATGAGTGACTGGTGAGTGCAGCTGAATTACTGCTGGGCTGGGTAGGACACAGAGGTTTTAATTAATCTCAGGATCATGGGATGGTTTGGGTTGGGAGGGGCCTTAAGGATCATCACATTTCAATCCCTGCCATGGCAGAGACACCTCCCACTGTCCCAGGCTGCTCCAGCCCCAGTGTCCAACCTGGCCTTGGGCACTGCCAGGGATCCATCCCAGGAATCCCATCCCAGCCCCCCGCCAGGGAACAATTCCTGCCCAGTATCCCATCCAGCCCTGCCCTCTGGCAGTTCAAACCTATGCCCTTTCTCCTGGCACTATTTACAGGGATAAAAACTCCCTCCCAGGAAACAATCCCTTCCCAATATCCCATCAAACCCTACTTTGAAGCCACTCCCTGTGTCCTGTCCCTCTGCAGTGCCTCCCTGGGGCGGTGCCAGCTGTGACAGCTCTGTTTATCCCCCGGCAGGTCTGTGAGCTTCACCTCGCTGTACAACCTGCTGCGGGCGCGGCTGTGTCCGTATTTCTACGTGTGCGCGGCGCAGTTCTCGGTGCTGTTCCGCGCCGCGGGGCTGGCGGGCAGCGCCGTGCCCACGGCCGCCATCGCCCCCACCACGCGCGGCCTGCGCGACGCCATGCGCAGCGAGGGTAAGGGCGCGGCAGAGCTCACCGACACCAGCGGCTCGTGTCCAAAACGACACTGAGGAGCCTGGGAGGGGTTCTTTATCACCTAAGGGCACCAAACGCCGGAGCTCTGTAGGCTCCTACTCTGAGCTCTTGGCTCTGATTTACCAAAATATGAGTAGTGGTCTAATACCAATATTCAACTGTGATGGAAAAAAAAATCTCTCACAATTTAAAGTTAGAAAGTGTATGTTTATTCAGCGCTGGGCAGCAGGGTGAGGTAATCCTCTAATTAGCACTGCAAAATTACAGGTGATCACAAAGTCTATTTATTAGCCAGGGATTCAAACAAATACATGTTCATAATAACAGCCACTCCCATCCCCCCTTCCTATGGTAATTAGCTTGAATAGCTGTTAAGCATTGATTGACTTCTTAAATTAAGTCTGGGGTCGTTTTTGTGGGGAGGAGTCTTAAAAGGAGGAAGTAAGGCGAGTCTTCCTCACCCTAAACTCTTAATCTTTTCTGTCAATACAGTACAAATGATTTCTGGGGATAGTCCAGTTTTTCAGAGAATGGTTTTCTGTTGCATTGTCCATGTTCCTTTGGATCCCCTCACTAGTTTCATCTTTTCCCATTTTAAGTGCAGCTGACCAAACATGAAATGACAGTTATTTGAGTTTCAGATAACTACTCCCTTCTAAATTTTAATTGTTTTCAGCAAGGTAACTAAAATCCTAATTTTCTAAGATTAGTGTTTCAGCTCCTACTTGTCGGGTAATCTTAAATAAGCAAAGCAGCTGGTAGTTAAAAGAGTTATTTATTACAAAGCACATCAGTCTCAACAGTACACAGACAAGCAATAGCAAAAAGCAGCTAGCAATGCAAATGGCTAGAAGCCAGAGTGGCTGAAAGCACCAGCTCTCCCAATACAAACTCTTATACAGGCTTTTCCCAACGAGCTAAGATGCAATCTCAGACCACCACTCCTCAACCTATTAGAATCCTAATTTCTTAGCACACCAGGTTATGTATAGACTATGCATACAATCTGTCTTGTTCTAGCTGAAAAATGTAAGCAGTATTCTTACTACAGCTTATTATGTCTAAGCACTGTCTACAACTGTGGGCCTGGAGCCTTTTCTGAAGATACCAGTGTGTTTCAACCTTTAGTAGAACTCAAACTCTACTGTGGAATCCAGACCTTTTACTTACTAAAAGCACTACAGCTCCTACTAAAACTTACTGACTTACTTCTACTTTATGTGTAAGTGGCTTGATATATTTCAATCCATCCAAAGGCTCTAATTTAATCCTTGCACCTTGATTCCTCCTTGAAGGATTCAGAGAATCCCCTAACTCACTGACTTCAACAGTCCTTGTCCAAAAAGGACACAGAGGAGTCCTTTTACTTTATTCCACTAAAGGGAGAGCCCATGGGGCATTCCCCTGGAATATCTTTTGGAGTTTTTGGAGGCAGCCTCCTTTCTATCCTAATTCCCTCTCACTTTCCCCATGGGCTGAGGTACTTGAGAGGTACAGACTCCCCTGAGATACAGGAAAATTAATCCACAAACACCAGAGGTTTATGTCCAAAAAGAACACAAAGGAGTCCTTTTGGCTATTGGAATAAAGGGAGAGGCCATGGGGCATCCCCTGGGGTCTCTCCAATTTTTGGAGGATGCAGCCTCCTTTTATCCCAATTTCCCTCTCTCTTTCCCCA
The DNA here is from genome assembly GCF_029582105.1 of Oenanthe melanoleuca. NCBI lineage: Eukaryota > Metazoa > Chordata > Aves > Passeriformes > Muscicapidae > Oenanthe > Oenanthe melanoleuca. The sequence goes on along the minus strand of NC_079333.1, from coordinate 111,036,564 downwards.
CTGACTGAGGTACTTGAGAGCACAGACTCTCCTAAGATACCTGAAATTCCCCTCTAATGTACAACCCCCTCTTTTAATTTTTAATTCTTATAGAATTAATAGTTTTCCCCCATTGCTTCTTTCATCTTTCAATATCCAGTTTCGTTTCTCAGCAAACCTACAGTTTATTTGTAAAGGCAAATCTTTTTTCCCATTCATCAATCAGTGGAATCCTTCCCATTGTTTCTTTTACCTCTCAGTGCTGGTTTTATCTCCCAGCAGATCCACAGCTTGTTTGTAAAGACAAATCTGTCATTCCTCTCCCTCTTCTCCACCCCAGGCATAGAGTTCTCCTTACCTTTGCTGGAGGAAAGTAGAACCAGGAAGCAGAAGAACTCTGAGGAGAGTTTGGAGACAGAAACCCCTGGAGGGGGCAGCAGTGTGGAGGATGCAGGGTGAGTAACAATATTGTGCAGTGCTGGAATTGAAGGGCATCTCCAGGCTCCTGCACAGTCCATTTGGAGATCCTTGCTCAGAGGCACTGCCCTCCTGACACTGCTCCTGTGTCCCAGGGAAGCAGCTCCCAGCGATGATGATGATGATGGAAGCTTCTCGTGGCTTGAGGAGATGGGAGTCCAAGACAAGGTGAAGAAACCAGATACTATTTCTATCCAACTGTATCCTTCCTTTGATCTCCCAGATGTGTGCACCAGGCAGCTGTTACAGTGCTGTGGTATACATTTCAGTTCTGTAGGAGTTTTTGAGAACTGTTTTCCAAATATGGATCCTCACATTCCTGCATGTTATGAGATACTGCTTTTTTTTTAAAGTTACTTTGCAAGTATATCTAGGATTTGAATCCAGGATTAAGATGCTGCTTAATATTTGAGGAACAGATCTGGATGAGTGCAAGCCTTAGTGGTGTTTGGTTTTGGGGATTTTGGTCAGATGGGATGTGTGGGGGGTTCACTGCTCCAGCTTTTTGGCACATGGAAGCTTCCAGTGCCCCGTGGTTTTCCCTTGACTCGGCTCTCAGGCGCAAGGAGAAGCACGAGGTGCAGGTGGATCACAGACCCGAGTCGCTGGTGCTGGTGAGGGGCAGCAACACCTTCACCCTGCTCAACTTCCTGATCAGCTGCCGCAGCCTGGTGGCCGTGGCGGGGCCGCAGGCGGGGCTGCCGCCCACGCTGCTGGCCCCGGTGGCCTTCAGGGGAGGGACCATGCACACGCTCAAGGTGAGGGAGGGGACACGGGGAGGGACACGGGGAGGGACCATGCACACCCTCAGGGTGAGGGAGGGGACACGGGGAGGGGACACGGGGTGGGACCATGCACACGCTCAGGGTGAGGGAGGGGACACGGGGAGGGACACGGGGAGGGGACACGGGGTGGGACCATGCACACGCTCAAGGTGAGGGAGGGGACACGGGGAGGGACACCGGGGAGGGGACACCGGGGCTGGACCATGCACACCCTCAGGGTGAGGGAGGGGACACGGGGAGGGACACGGGGTGGGACCATGCACACGCTCAGGGTGAGGGAGGGGACACGGGGAGGGACACCGGGGAGGGGACACCGGGGCTGGACCATGCACACCCTCAGGGTGAGGGAGGGGACACGGGGAGGGACACGGGGAGGGACCATGCACACGCTCAGGGTGAGGGAGGGGACACGGGGAGGGACACGGGGAGGGGACACGGGGTGGGACCATGCACACGCTCAAGGTGAGGGAGGGGACACGGGGAGGGACACCGGGGAGGGGACACCGGGGCTGGACCATGCACACCCTCAGGGTGAGGGAGGGGACACGGGGAGGGACACGGGGTGGGACCATGCACACGCTCAGGGTGAGGGAGGGGACACGGGGAGGGACACCGGGGAGGGGACACCGGGGCTGGACCATGCACACCCTCAGGGTGAGGGAGGGGACACCGCTGGCTCTAGCGAGGGGAGGGACGCGGTTTCCTTACCCCGGGGATCAGGCTTGGTGGCGTTTCCCTCGTGGCACAGCCGGATTTTTGTGGCTAAAGCCTGAGTCAGGGTTTTGTCTGCATGCACAGCCTGCTCCTAAATCCCTCCAACACATCCCTGCACTGAAGTGACATCCCAATGATCTCTTTCCTCACCTCCTGAGAGACAAGAGGCTGAGCAGAACTGCCCCGAGGGAAAATGGTTAATATTCTCCCCAGATCTGGTGGGGTCTCAGACTATCCCAGCCCCTGAGGCACAGCTCACCAGCTGTTCCTGCCAGGAGTGGTTTGGATGGGGAGGGACCTTCAGGATCATCCCAGTGCCACCCCTGCCATGGCAGGGACACCTCCCACTGTCCCAATGTCCAACCTGGCCTGGGGCACTGCCAGGGATCCACAGCTGTGCCAGGGCTTCCCCACCCCACAGCCAAGAATTCTTTCCTTGTATCTAACCCAAATTTCTTCCCACTAAGAACAGGATGAGCTACTTGTTCCACCAGAGAAGTTCATCCTGTTCTGCTGCACTTCCCAATCCCTGCAGCATCCCTGCAGCCGGGGTACATTTCAGGAGTTGTTTTGGAGACAGTAAACCCCGAGGCTGTGGCTCTGGGTGTCAGACTCGTGCTGGGCGCGGCTCTAACGCGTGTTCTGCCCGCAGGCCCGCACGCTGAGCGGCCGTGCCCGGCTGCAGGGCGGCTTTGAGGACGTGTTCAGCCTGGAGGTGCTGGGGCCGGTGCTGCCGCACTCCCTGCACGCCCTGACTCTGCTGCTGGGCCCGGCCCAGCGCGGCTCCTTCCGCGCCCTGCTCAGCCCGCACGAGCCCAGCGCCGCCTTCAACGCGGCCCCGCCCCAGGTGAGACACGGCCGGGACACCGGCTGGGCCCCGGGACCCTGGCTGGGCACCGGGACCTTCCCTGGGCACCGGGACATTCCCTTGGGCACCGGGACCGTCCCTGGGCACCGGGACCCTGGCTGGGCACCGGGACCTTCCCTTGGGCACTGGGACCCTGGCTGGGCACCGGGACCGTCCCTGGGCACCGGGACATTCCCTGGGCACCGGGACCTTCCCTTGGGCACCGGGACCTTCCCTGGGCACCGGGACCTTTTAGGAACTTTTTTGTTTCAGCTAGCTAGAAAAACTAACTAAAAGTAAAGGAGAGCTTTCTCCTGCTGTCCACTGCAGACAACACAGTCTGTGTGAAGGGTGTGGGGGAGGGAGTGCAGACTCTGATAACAAACTCTGCACCTCTTCTCTCCCCCTTCACTCCTGGGACCAGTTTTAAAGCTGGAAACTTAATATTTATTATTATTAGAACTCAATATTTAACACTAAGAGAACAGACCCTTGGGGATATACAAGCATCACAAAGTCACCCCAAGGCAGGGGAGCTCCCCAGGGGGATCCCAGTGATTGCTGCAGCTGCAGGCACTCCCCACCCCTGACTCCACGTGTGCCCTTCACAGGAGGGCGAGCAGCAGGAGCTGCCCCCCTGCGGGCTGCACCCCAGGACTCTGGATCAGCTGAGTCAGAGTCCCACCCTGGGGAAATCCTCCCTGCGCCTGCTGGAGATGGAGGATTACTGCTACACCTGGAAGGTCTAGGAGCTGCTCCCTGCAGCTGGGCTGGGGCAGGGCAGGAGGGACACCAGGGTGTCACACACCCCCAGCTGCTGCACATAACACTTCAAGGGCTTTGGACATCTTTTTTATTGTATACAGTGTTTTTTAATAAAACATTTTATTGGTCTGGTTTGCCCCTGGCAGGTTGGTGTTCCCCATGCACACACATGGAATTTCTGCTCCTGTTTGGGGCAGGAACTCAGAACTAGAACCCTTCCAGGGCAGGGGACAGGAACCAGCTGAGCTTTAAGGTCCCTTCCAGCCCAAACCTTTGGGATCCTATGGATGGATGGAATGCTTGGCAAAACCTCTTCCCAGACTGTTCACAGCCCCTGCCAGCCTTGGTGTGTGGCACCTCTTGGGCTGGGGCCATCTCTGAGCTCCACAGGAGGAATGGAGGTCCCAGGGAGCCCTTTGTACAAACCACAGCCCGAGGGCAACAAGGGGAGGAATTCACTGGCTCTTGGGCAGGAGGAAAGGGAGCTCGGGGATTGGAACTGCCCAGGGAGGTTTGGGGTCCCCATCCCTGCAGGTGGCACCTGGAGGTGGCACTCAGGGTGACAAGGTGGGGACAGGGCACAGCTGGCACTGCAGGGGCTGGGGGGGATTTTCCAGCCCCAGGGATTCCATGGATCACAGACTGAGAAAGGAGCTGCTGTGTGCTCCCAGCAGGGGCTGACCAGGTGCTCTGAGTGTTCCCCTGCAGGTAGAGGGGTCACTTCTGGGGAGTGTCACTGTTCCACAGCTGTTGGGTGAGATTCCTGCAGCAGGGACACCAAAGCTGAGTGGGGAGTGGAACCAACTCGTGCTTGTGCTATTTCTAATCTGGTTTTTCTCACTGGAAATGAAGCTCAGCTCTCCCTGCTGGTGCCCCTCAGGTCTGGGATCACTGAGCAAACCCCTGTAAACTGAGCAGCCCCTGGGGCTGGGCCAGCAATGCTCCATCTGCCCTCAGATCCCTTTTGTCCTGCCCCAGGGATGCAGCAGGGATGCAGTTCTGCTGGAATTCCTGCTGATTAATCCTGGCTTTACAGCACTGCTGTGGCCTGCCAGCTCCAGCAGCAAATCCCAGCTGCTCCCAGCTCTGGATGCAGGGCTGAAGGATCTGTGACCCCCCCCCACCTTTAAGCCACAGAATCCAGACCTTTCCTAAGAGTTATTTTTTCCATGGACTCTTTACTGGGACTGGATTTCTCTGCTGCTGGGAGAGAACTCAGGTCTTTACCTTACACATGGTTAACAGGGATGCAGAAAAAGAACAAAGCAAGTACAGAGGGTTGTACATTCCCAAATTTGATGGTGTCCAGCTGTGAATTCTGAGTTGCCATGGAGAGCATGGATTGCAGAGAATCCTCAGCAGCTCCAAGGTTTGAGCCAAACCACTGAGTGTGGTCAGGAGCTGCTCCCAGCCCAGGGAGGAGCCTGACAGCCCCAGCACTCCCAGAGTGCCTCTTCCCACCTTTCCTGGGAATTCCACACCCCCCAGGCAGCTCCCAGGACAAGCTCCACACATTTAGTCAGAGACCGAAGGCGAGATGCCAAAGGGAAAAAAGTTTAATTCGAGACAACAACGTCCATGAAATGAAGATCAACTGAAGCATTTCCAGAGCACTTGGACAGACAGACTCAGAGGGGCTTTTCTGTCTCCAAACCAACCCCAATTCTCTGCTGCACAGGAAGCACCAGCCCTTGTCCCTGCAGAGCGAGGAGACTCCGTGTTCTGTGACTGACAGGATCCACACAGTTCCAGAATTCCCCAGCTCAGGTTCACACCTCACAAACACTCTGAACAGCCAAGTGCAGAAATCCTGGCAGCCTGCTCCTAACAGATCCATCAGGGAGGGTGCACTGCCCCTTCCAATCTCACGTGCACACAGATCAAAGAATAATGCTTCTTAAATTAAAAATAAAATAAAAAGCAGGGAAAGCTTTCTATTAACTCTCTGCTGTCCAACTGCCCAAACTCTGGCTCAGGCTCCTTGAGGGCAGAGGATCCTTATGGAAACATTTCCTTCCAAGGAGTTATTTTATAAAAGTTCAAAGCAACCAAAAATAACCAGACCTGCTCCTGCCATCCCAAGGGCTGTTGAGAACCCTCACAAAGCCACTTCTGGATCCTGTGTGTTTCTTGCAGAAGGCATTTTGGAGTATTTAAATTCCTGTTTCCTGGCTTGGCATCCATTGGAATTACTGTTTACTGACCAGGGGTGAAGATTATGAACTTGTGCTGCTTTATTGACCAAGTTGGGTACAACAATTGAAGCGTCATTCTACCCCCTCCCTCCCCCCAAATCCAGCTGTAGATTTTGTTAAAGAGTTTAAAATTCACATGAACCACAAATCCGAACGATCAGCATCAGGCAGTGGATTCACTGGTTGGGAAGAGCAGCCCCAGGCCCCTCCTGGTGCAGGGGCTGTGGTTGAATCTCTGTGTCCCTGCTGTCCTGGGGTGTGGCTGGCACCGGGGCAGAGCCCCAGGGTGTCCCCAGCACCTCCCCCAGCCCAGGGAATTCTGCAGCCACTACAAAACTGTATCAAAGGGTCAACGTTCTGGCAGGAGAGGAACTGCAGGAGCTTCAGCCAAGGGTTTGGGTTTCTGATGCCTCCAGAGTCTGTCGTCTGATTTAGTCGTTTAAGAAATAATTACATCACTAATGTAAACAATATAAACATACCAAAAACTAAGTATGATTTAAATACATTTGGATGGTACAAAAGAAAAAAAACCTGTGGCTGTCTGTACAGTTTTTACAAGGTGGGAATCGCCGATGTATTTACAACGTGAGAGGGGCAAACACCATTAGTTGTGCAGAGTACAACTCCCCAGCAGAGTCCCTGGAGCCCAGCTCAGCGGTGTGAGGCACTCCTGAACATGGTGGTGTTGACCATGCTCTCCTTTGGTACCAGTCCCATGGCCTGCAGCGCCGCCGTGGCCGCCGTGGCCTTCGCGTGCTTCTTGTTAAGGCTGGCGAAGGTGGGCCTGTACTCATTGCCATTGACTCTCACCTGGCACAGGGGAACAAGGGGTTAACAGGGCTGTGGCTGCTGCAGGGACACTGGGCAATTCCTCCTTAGGGACACACAGAACCCACACGGGACCCTAAAGCTCATCCCAGCCCAGCCCTGCCATGGCAGGGACCCCTCCCACTGTCCCAGGCTGCTCCAGCCCCAGTGTCCAGCCTGGAACTGAACATTCCAGGGATCCAGGGGCAGCCACAGCTGCTCTGGGAATCCATCCCAGCCCCTCCCAGGGAACAATTCCTGATTCCCAATATCCCATCAAACCCTACTCTGCAGCCATTCCCTGTGTGCTGTCCCTCCCTGCCTTGTCCCCAGTCCCTCTCCAGCTCTCCTGGAGCCCCTTCAGTCCCTGAGCTCTCCCTGGAGCCTCTCCTGCCCAGGTGAGCACCCCCAGCCCTCCCAGCCTGGCTCAGCTCTCCCCAGTTCCCAGATCAAAGAGCTCCAGGGCCCCAGTTTGGCCTTTCCAGGAACAGGAACTCGCACACTCCAGCACCGAGACGGCTCCGCCATCCTCAGGCAGCCCCGGGAGGTGTTTCTATCAAACAGAAACATGGATTTCATCCCTGGCACAGGGCAGGCAGCACAGGGGCAGCCCAGACCCACCTTGAAGATGAAATGTTTGCGGTGATCAGGCCCACTGTCATCCACCAGCACGAACTCGGGGGGCGTCCACCTCCTCTTGTTGCAGATCTCCATCAGCGCAGACACCGGGTGCTTCCCTGCACACACAGAGCCCAGTCAGCACCCAGCAGCCTCTGGGAATTGCTTTATTCTAGACTAGAACCTCACCTGAAAGATCCTTCATCACCACGTAATGGCCAGACCTCTTCTGGGCCTTCTCTCCCACAGCAACAAGCCCTGCAAACAACAGGGACGTCAGAGGGGACACTGCAGACCCCCAGCTCTCAACCCTCCTCCCCACTCAGCACATCCTTCCCAAAGGCTCCAGGAAGACTCTGAGCCAGCCAGGAGAAAACCCTCAGCAGTCTTACACAAGCCAGTGTAAGCTGGTTTACATGGAAACACCCTCTCTGAAAAGTGAAGAACATTCTCCTCCTGCTCTGTGCAGCCCAGAGTCACCCCTGCCCTCAGTCTGCCTCCAACACTGGAACCACTCCCACTATCCAGGAATGTCCCTGTGTCCCTCCTGCCAGGAATGACACCTTGGATCCCTGTGCTCTCTGAATTCAGTGTTCAACAGCCCAAGCTGTGACCTCCATCCCACCTGGAAACAGAGCAGAGTGTGCACCAGCCCCAAAGGGATGCAGGGAGCACAGGCTCTCCTGGGGTCACTGGCAAACACCAAAGCTCAGCACTGTTCTTCTGAAAATCTTACAAGACCAAGAAATAAACTGAAGAATTGCCAGAAATCTCTGAAATTCCAGGGACAATCCATGAAAGAAACTCAAGTTTCTCCCCATGGATTTTGCTACTCTCAGACTTCAACCTTTCAACACTCCTTTGTTTCTTACCTCAAGTTTTCCTGTGGTGAATAAAGACAGGGAGATACTGCAATTGCTTCCAGTGTCTTCCTGCTCCTTCAGCTTTTTTTGGGTGGCATTTGGGTTTCTTTTGCTTTACAGAAAATCCTTCCCTCCTTATCAGCTATCCCAACATTCCTGCAACCCTAAGGAGGGAATTTCCAAAGGGCACAAAGCACCAGAGACAGTCCCTGAAGGAGAGGATGAGGGTTTTGCCCCCTTTCAGAATTTTAAACACAAACCCAAATTTTTAACAAGGGATTCTCCCCCTCCTCATTAAATTCTCTCCCTGTTGCTCCACTCCACTCCATCTCCTGTCTCTGGGACCTCAACTGGGAATTTCAAACAAGCTGCAGCCTCCTGGAACCAGGAATTCTCTTTTACTGGGGGCATGTTGAAAAATGTCTAAAAAACTCCTTACAAAACAAACCTGGGTGGTGGGTTAATAACAACCCTCCTGCCAAACACAGAAATTTAAAAAAAACAAGAAGTATGTTTTACCAATTGAATCACCCAAAACATGGATGTCTGAAAATCTACTTGTCCTAAATATGTAATTCCTAAATACACTATCCCTTGTCCCAAATATATATATGACATTTATCTAATATATAATCATGTTTCCTGCTTCTGCCCTGTTTCCTGCAGGACACCTCCTGCTCCATCTCCCTGTGCCACAGACCTGGGTGGCCCCAGAGCAGAGGGAATTCTGCATCCTGGCCAGATGCCAGGGGAAAATAAATAATAAACTAAGTTGTTTCTATACATTTTCAATGTTAAAAAAATAGGTGTGGAAAAAATAAAGGTAGTCTAAAGTTTTATTCTAATTTTTTTTTCCTCTTATAGTTTCTAGTAATAAAGTTTCTCTTTGGACCATTTAAAATTAAACCTGTTTTTACCTTCCTCCTAGTCCTATCTCACAACAAAAAAATTCCAGATTAATAAACCAAAACCTCTACAACTGGCACAATTTCTGCAAGGTTGCACATGAGGGTAAGTATTTCACCACCAGGAAATGCAGAGCAAAGCCCAGCTGTCTGCAGCCCACCCCTGGTTACAGAGGAGGAGTCCTTGGCAATCACTGCCACCAGCCACCTTTGGGGTTTCATTGCTTTTCTTCTTTACACAGAAAGGTTGTAAAGAAAACCATGTGAGGAGTTTGGCTCAATTCTGAGCAGTGAGAAAAGCCAGCACCAAATCCCAGACTGGTCTGGGTGGGAAGGCCCTCAGAGCCCACCCAGTGTCCCATGGCAGGGACACCTCCCACTGTCCCAGGCTGCCCCAGCCCCATCCAATGGCCTTGACATGAAAATTCTGAATATTTCCATCCTGTGCTTTGAGATGGGACTGAAGGTTCCTGGTGCAGAAAGAATCTCTAGAACAGCAGGAATCTGTCCCACAGTGGGTGTGGAGTTGTTGTTTTGTTCCATGCACAGCACAACAATGAAATCAGAAATCCTGACTGCTGAATTCTGCACCTTGGATTTGAAGCAGTCAGAACCTGGAGAGGTGTTTGGGATGGGAAATGCCCAGCAGGACTCAGCACACAAAGCACAGGGGCCAAGCTGAAGGAGCAGCAGCTCTGCCTGGGACTGCCTGGAGACCTGGAAACCACAGGGGAGGTTTCCATGCAAGTGGAGGCTGAAGCTGCCATGGGAGCAGCCCTGAGGAGGGGCAGAGATGCCTCCAGCAGGATCAGGCTGGAGATGAACAGCAGGGAAATGAGGGCTGGAATCCAGAGAGAAGCCCCAAAGGCCTGAGTGTGAGTCAGTCACACAGCTCAGCTCTGGGGCTCTCAGCTCTGCCCCCACTGCCAAACTGACCCCACTATTCCATTTTCTATCCCTGCTCCTGCTCCAGAACCAGCACAAAGCTCTGAATTAACCCAAGCCCTGGCAAACCTGGGGCAAAATCCCAGACTCTGCTCATGTGCCAGGGAACAGAGAACACCTCCTGCTTCCCAGGGGCTCTGGCTCCTCCAGGAGCCCTGGGAGGTGAGAAGCCACAAGACATTTCTGAGGCAGGACTCACCTTTTCGATCTGTCTTAAAATCCACCATGATGGGCTCAACACTGCCTTCCTTGTTCTTCCCAAGCCCTTCTCCTTCTCTCCAGCCCATTTTCCTCATCAGCTGAGCTCCCATTCCTCCAGTGACAGGGGCTGCTCTTAAGAACTGATCCTATCCAGAAAAAGAGAAGTAAAACAAGGCCTAAAGTTAGTGCTGGGATTTTAAATAAGAAGTGGGAAGTTCCAAAAAAATGTTTCTAACAATTTTTCACAGACTCAATTAAAAAAAAAAAAAAAAAAATAAAAAATCCACCTGAGCTCTGTGGATTTTTAGCCCAAACCAGTGCGTGGAACCCGGAATTCACGCGGACACACGAGACACAAATCAATGTTTGGCAAAAAAGAACAACTTGGGAAAAGTCTAAGGTGATCCCAAAGTGGCAGTGACCCTTTGCAGACAGATGTGGTTTAATCAAGCAACAACCATCCTGTTCTAAGCTCTGCTCTGATCCCAGAGATCTCCTCAGCTCGGGAGTGGGAACTGACCCCGGCACAGCTGTGCCAGGCACCTCCTCATCCAACAGAACACAAGCACATTTAGTCAGGACATTCACAGGCTGTTTAGGAGTGTTTAAATCTAAAAAAAAACCTCTCCCCACCTGATTCATTACACAGCAGTTGCACATTCAAGTTCTACTCTGAAATTCCACATGGAACGAACAGGTTTTGCTCTCCCCTCTCTTTATTTTAATGGAAAAAGGCGCTTGGCCCCCCAGTTTAGCAGCAGCAGTCGTCACATTCTTTCAAATGAGCATTAACAAAAGTTGTTAAACGGTGAAAGCTTATCAACAGAAAGTTTAAACATCTGTTTGATGTAAAGAACTGTAAAAACTCCTTAAATGTTACGTACCTAGGCCTCGCTGGCCGCAGTGTTGTGAATAGTAGGGCTGGCACTGACCGTGGCAAGAAGGCGGCTACAAGGATTTGACCCTGAAACAAGTTTCCATATAGAGGGGTGAAAGTTCACAGGTTATTCTGTGAACTATCATCTCTCGTGCCCCCCCGCTGACCCCAGAAGCAAGTCAAGCATTTCCAGCACAGCAGAGCCTTGCTTGCCTTCCCGGCCAGGCTGGGCAGGGCTCCCTCCCTGCCCAGCCACTTCCACACAACACCCTGGGGCTCTGCTGCCTCTGCAGCTGTGCTGGCAACAGCAGCAGTTTCCCAGGGTTGACAGGATCATGGAATGTCCTGAGCTGGAAGGGACCCAGCAGCAGCACGGCTCCTGAACGCTGGCCCTGCACACACAGCCCGAAATCCCAGCCTGGCATCCCTGGAGCTCAGCACAGCCTGGGGCTGCCTCTCCTGCATCCTGCACACATCCTGCACCCCCAGGGCTGCCAGCTGCCTGCTTCCCACGGGCAGCTCACACAGGCACAGCTCTCCCTTGGCACACTGTGTGTTTTCAGGGATTTCCAGCACACTGCTGTGCCCAGCCCCACGCTGGAGGCTGGCAGGAGTGTGGCAGGAAAGCCCTGCTGGAGGCTGTGCCAGGAATGCTCCCAATCTCTGCCCACAGCCAGGAAATCCCTGCCTGGATCCACAGGGATCCACGTGGATCAGGAGCAGAGCTGGGGCTGTGCAGACCCAGCCCCTGGGGCACAACAACATCCACACCTCCACAGCCCTTCCCATCCCTCCTCCCCTCTTCCAGGAACACCCACGAGAGAAGCAGCCCAGGACAGGCTCTGGGGCTGGGCTGGCTCTGCTGCAGGCAGGACTGGGGCTCCCTGGCTGTTCCAGCACCAGGGGTGTGCTCAGTTCACAAAGGACACAGTGCAAGCTCCTGCTGAGGTCACTGCAGCTTTCCCAAACACCTGGACGTGTCCTGGCTCAGGGCTGGAGCAAGGACAGAACAGAACCAAAACATCCTGTTCCTGGTCAAAAAGCCAAGCCCTGAGCTCCTAGAGAGGAATTACCAGAGCCTGAACTAACTCCAGAAACTGGAAATAGGAAGTTGTAAGTTCCAAAGGGCAGCTTATTAAAGCCCCCCTCCCGTGGGTGAGTTCAGGATCCTGGTGGGAACTGCAGCAGGAATTTTGTGCTGACTCTTCAATGTGACCAACAGAACCAGGACAACAACGACTTACACATTTATTATTATTAATAATAATAATTATTAATAATAATTTAATTCCAGAAGACACAAATACTCTTGCATCCCACTAAAAAGGCCAGAGGAAGGAATTCTGGTACCAGTGGGAAGGAGCCAGGAGAAGCCCACTTGGACTCAGGCCACTGAGGAAAGCAAAGATCTGCAGCAAGGAAAAAGTTCTTGCATTTTGATTCTGGTTCGGTTTTTTTTCTTTTAATAATAAAGTGAATGTAAACCTCTAATGCCACCTGTACATTGTATTTTTTGTAGTTTACAGACAACTTCCCTCAGCCCATTGTTTAATGAGTGGGGGTAAAACTGGTGCTGGGTTTGGAACTCATTGAAAACCACAGAAGAGACAGGAATGTTCACAAAAGCAGGGAAGCAAGAGCCACAATTCTTCTCATTTTAAAAAGCATCCAAGTGTGAGTCTCCCAAAAAGTCCTGAGCAGCTCTGGACTTTGCAGATACAAATTGAAGGGGATGGAACACAAGAACCCCCAGGTTTCTGAGCATTTGGTCAGAACTAACTTGTTATTTACTGAATGAAATCTCTTTTGCTCACTGATCTTAATTTGAGAGAGCCTGCAGGACAATCTGATACCTTTTTCCTTAGATTTTGAGCTCTAAATTCCATGAAATTCCACTTCCACTCCAACACATGGAGACAATAAAGAGCCACATTCTTGTGCCAGCACTTGCTTTAAAGAGAAAGTAAACCCTGATTCCTTCAGAGGGTTTAGAACAGTTCTAATTAAGTTTCTTGCTGATTTTTCAGGCTGACTCTTTGGAGCAACAATTTAGGAAGTGAAGACAACAAAGCCTTGAAGGCAGGGGGTGGCAGACAGGTGCAGCACAAGGCTGGAACTAAACTCCAAGAAGTTCAAGTTCCAGGATCAAGCACCACTTTGGAAAATCTTGTGGCAGGGAGCAGAATTTCCCTTTAAATCTCAGCATCTCCTGAGTGGGAAGGGACTCCCAAGGACCATCCAAGAGCAGCTGCTGGCCCTGCACAGCCCAACAATCCCAGCCTGGGCACCCCTGGGAGCAATCCTGGAGCTCTGACCAACATCTGCTCCCTGTGGCACCTTGCAGGGACCCTGAGGAAGGGAATTTGGGCTGGGTGCTGGACTGGAAGATGCTCTGGCCCTTTCAGCAGCAGCCCCAATCCTTCCCACAGACAGGAGCAGGGATCCCTTGCTGAAGCAGCCCAGCAGATGCCTCACAAGCCCTGTGCTCCCAAGCACCTGCAGGTGCTGCTCACAGTTTTTGTGTAACAGCAGGGAAAAAGGAATGGCTGGGAAAAACAGCAGCCAGAGGAGTGGGGGGAGCCAGTCCAACAGAGCTCACCTACTGTGGAATCATGGAATCCCAGACTGGTTGGGTCAGGAGGGACCCTAAAGCTCATCCCATCCCAGCCCTGCCATGGGGACACCTCCCACTGTCCCATTGCTCCAGCCCCAGTGTCCAACCTGGAACTGAACATTCCAGGGATCCAGGGGCAGCCACAGCTGCTCTGGGAATCCATCCCAGCCCCTGCCAGGGAACAATTCCTGCCCAAAATCCAGCACCCAGTGAGCACAGAGCTGCTCTGCTGTGCCAGGTGCCAAGGAAAGCTCCTTGTTCCAGCAGGAGCACCAGGGGAGCTCAGCAGTCCTGCAAGGGGAGCCACAAAGCTCAGCTTAACTCCCACCCTGAGAGCAGCTCTGCTCTGCTGTGCCTGCAACAGTGCAAGGGAGGCTGGCACTTCCCAGAACTGTCTGCACCCCAGGGACCAGCACAAGTGAGTGACCCAGCAGCTCCCCAGGGCCAGCCCTGAGCACAACCCTGGCTTTGGGGAGCAAGTTCAGGCTCCAGAATTGAGCTGATAAATCCAGAACCAAGTGGTGAGTCTGGGAAAGGGGGAGTAAACAGACCTCAACAGAATTTGCTTGGAAAAACAAAAGAACATTTGACCACTTGCTCTGACCTTTCTTCAGCAGCACAGTGTGTTTGGAAGGAAAAAAGGGAATAAAAATAGAAGCAACCTTCAGAAAAGATGAGTCACATTTGTGAACTGATTACACTGATGGTGACAAACTGAAACAGAAGCCACTTTTTCAAAGGGAAAGGTGAGATTGTTCATAAATTTTTTATACTTAACACCACATCACTCTTTTATGGACCCTGCTCAGGCCCCTGCACATAAACACCATGAATTAGTCCAGGAATTAAAAACACAAATCTTAGTTTAAAACCCAGTGCTCCACATGAACCCCTGCAGTACCTAACTCCCAACTTGAGATTCCAGGCCAGTCTGGTTTGAGTGCAAATCACCTCTCCAGTCATTGGGAAAGGACAAGAAAAGGTGAAATCCACAAAATGCAAAGTGAAGACAGAGCTCAGCAAACAAATTCCCAAGTCCCTTCCTGCCCTCCTGGGTCAGTGTCCTGTTCCACCTCCCTGGTGTTGTGGTGACCTCTGTCACACCCAGTGTCTGTGCCTGCTCTAATTCCTTCCTCCCTGAGACCCAGATGAAGTGGCTGCCATGGGCTCAGTCTGGGCTGGATGGTCACAGCTCCTCCCATGGCAAATTCCCAAGGGAAATGTCTTCAGCAAACAGCCTCAGCCAGAAATGTGCATTAATTCACAGACACAGCATCCCCCAAGAAACTCCACAGCCCTGCTTGAGATAAAAACCACAGAAACACAGAACATCCCAAGCTGGAAGTGACCCCACAAGGATCAAAGTCCAACTCCTGGCCTGAGTGAAAAATACCAGTTTTTTTAATGTTAAGATGCAATTTTTGGGCCAAAAAGGGAGCACAGGCCTCAGTGCTACACTCAGTAACTGATAATTATCACACAATTTCAAGTGTCCAAATATCACACAAGCAGTACTTTGCATTTCATGGCTAGTTTGCATTCCTATCCCTGAGAAAGATAAGATGGATTCAGAACCACATCCCTATTTCCTGCTGTGAAATCCTGCTGCAGGCACAGGAGGACCCCACCTGAAGCTGTGTCAGGCACTCCTGAGCAGCTCTGGGCTGGCACAGCAGGAGAGCAGCTGAGGAGTGCCAGGGCAGGGAGAGGACTTTGTCCTCACCTCCCTCAGCCACAGCTGCTGCTGCCAGCAGGAAGCTGCCCTGTGCCCAGCCCCAGAGCCTGCAGTGCAAGCACAGCACATCCCAGCTCTGGCAGGGCAGAGCTGCTGCTGCTGCCTCACTGATGCCCAGATCCAACAAAATGCTCCTCACAGCAGTCGGGTCCACAAGCACAGACCACACTCTTCTCCTCCCATGTTCTCCCCATGAAGCATTTTCTTGGCTTTGTGCTTGGTTTTTTGGCTGTTGGTTTGGTTTGTTTAGTTGGGTTGATTTATGCAGATCCCAGAGTGAAGCTGAAGGACAGGAGAACACACCTGGCTCTTCCCACTTCACCCCTGTGAGCAGCCCCTCCTGTCACTGCCATCACAGGAGCCCCAGGGAGGAGCTTTGGGAAAGAGCTGCTCCATTTCCAAGGCTTTGGGAACCCAGGGAGAACCCTCCCCTCACAGCCCTGCTCGTCTCCTTCCCAAAGGAAAAGCTCCTTCCTCACCAACGTCCCTGTGCTTTGCAGTTCCCTCTGCCAGGAACAAGGATTGTCTTCATCAAAGGCAGCATTCTGCTACAATCTCAGCTGTTAATTATCATTAAAGCCAGACTTTATCATGCACATTCTGCATTAACACTGACAAGATCCCAAAAGATTCCCATCTGGCCAGTGACTCAAACCTGTGTTCCCTGGCTCTCTGCACTGCTTGGTTATATGAACTGGAAAAACAAGTTAGTGAATCCTGGCAAAAAATGTTTCTATATTTAGGACAGTATTATTCCAGACTTTTGTGTTCAGCTGACACCAAATTCTACAGAAAATTCCACCCAAGCCTCAAATCTGAGCTCCCAGCTTGGAGGGTGTCCTAACCCAAGCTGTTACAGATCCAGCTGCAGCACCTGCCAGACTGACCAGCTTAACTCCTTATTCCTTGTGCCTGGAAGGTGGAAGTTGCCTGAATTCCTCAGTTCTCCTTCCTGACAGAGCAGCAGACCAGTGTTCATCAGCAAAGATGCAGCTTGAGTAACTAAATGTTTACAACACGTGGATGGAGGACGCACCACACCCCAAAACCCAAAAAAATAATTCAGTGATAACCCACAGCAAGAGGGAACTACTGCACTGTACCTAACAACATCAGTGAGAGTAACTTATTAACTTCTTATTAACTTATTAACTCCTGCTTTAATCCTCCACATCTCTGGCTCCCAGAAAACCCTGGTGATCCAGAGAGAGGCAAAGAGAACCAAGGCAAACACAAGAGCAGTTTGGGACTTGGCTCGTTGAAGCAGATGCCAAAAACCTCTGATTTCAGCAGCAGCAGGAGCAAACCCTGCTGAGGGATCTGCCAGGGGCAGCACAGCAGTGTCCTGCCAGGGGCAGCTGTGTCTGGCTGCTCACACCTCGCTGGGCAGCGCGGGCAGGACTGAGCCCACTGCACTGGGCACAGGCTGTGCCACACTGGGCACACTCTGTGCCACACTGGGCACACTCTGCCATCCTGGAGTGCTGTGGAGTGTGCTGCTGGGCCAGCAGTGTCTGTGTCACTTCTACCTTTCGGATCCAGGCCTGGGGGCCGCTGTTGGTGAGCTCGTCTGAGGACAGGATCTGCGCTCCCGTGCTGCCCGTGAACTGCCCCGGGATGGAGTTGGACTGAGCCCAGGCGTCGATCTGCAACACAAACCCACTGTGAGAGCAGCACCCACAGCTCCTCTGCACTCCTCACACCATACTGGTACATCTGCTCTGCTCATTGACACTCAGCTGAAAGCAGCTGCTCCCAAAATCTAAATGGTCACCCTGAAACCTGAGCCCCAACTCCAGTGAGTTCAGCACCTCCTCACCCCCAAAACTGCTGAATCCACTGTTTTGGAAACAATTATCTACATCTGTACTGCTGAACTACAGTAAAATTTAAACAAAAGTAGATTTGAAGTTATGTTTCAGCATATGTTTTCACTTGGGTAAAAAAATGGAATACACCAAGGTGCTCATCAAAACTCAAGTGTTAGGAAGTGCAGAACCAAGGCAAGAACTTTGGAACACTGGCCCACAACTGGGTTTTCAAACTTTAAGAAGAGAAAAATCAGCTGCTGTGAAAAGGAAAGGTTGATTTTCCCCAAAATGCTGCTGGAAGGGCCCAGCTCACCTGCTCCTGTGCCCGGTTCAGCATGCACATGGCCTCCAGGTCAAAGGAGTTCTCATTGAGCCTTTTCTGGGCCACTGCTCTGTCGTTCATGGCTGTGGTGATGTCCACACACTAGGAGGAAAAAGAGCATTTGTAAAAATGTAAAAAAAAGCAGAGAACTACAATGTCCACTTGAGCTGGAAAAAGCTGCTGGAGAATCAGTGCTACCAAAGTGGGGTTACACAGTGAAGAGCTGGTTTGACAAAGAAACAAGCAACGTGATGGAAATCCTGGGACTACTTAAATCCACACAAGATGAGTTTTCCTGAACAAAGAACAAACCTGAATTTAAACTGTAACTCTCTGGTAATTTAAAATCACCTGTACATATAAAATATCCAATATTAGTCACAAAATTAGTCACAAAAAATTCTGGTGTGCAATAAACAGAGAAGTATTTTACTATTCAATGAGATTTTCTTAACCAACAGAATTAAATGTAATTTAACTAAAAATTCATGTAGAGTTGTTCCCATGAGTACTCTGCTTATTAAGTCACACTAAAGCTTGTCTGTATAAAATAATTTCAGCATGAATCAGATGCATTCCACAACCTTGACTTTAATGTTTCAAATTTTCATCTTCAGCCTAAACCAGAAGGGAATGAAGATGGGGAAGGGGCTGGAGACTCAGGAGGGGCTGAGGGAGCTGGGAAGGGGCTCAGGCTGGAGAAGAGGAGGCCCAGGGGGGACCTTGTGGCTCTGCACAACTCCCTGACAGGAGGGGCAGGGAGGAGGGACAGGGACAGGAGGAGAGGGAACAGCCCCAGGCTGGGCAGGGCAGGCTCAGGGTGACAGCAGCAGGAATTTCCCCATGGAAAGGGAGCTCAGGGGTTGGAACTGCCCAGGGAGGTTTGGGGTCCCCATCCCTGCAGGTGGCACCTGGAGGTGGCACTCAGAGCTCTGGGTGGGGACAAGGTGGGGACAGGGCACAGCTGGGACTGCCTGGCCTGGGAGGGATTTTCCAGCCTCAGGGGTTCTGTAAAACCAGGCTGTGAGCTCACAGAATCCACTGCTTTGGAAAGAATTATCTACACCTGTGCTGCTGAACTAGTGAAAAAGAAAGAAAAATAAATCTGAAAGATGCTGGGGATGACTTGGTGAAAACATGAAATACAGGAAGGAGCTCACTGCAAATCACCACCCTGGGAAAAGTCATGGGAGAGAAATCCACAACATTTGGGGCTGTAAAAATGCAACCAATTCTGTTTTATAAAACTCCTGTGCCCTGCTCCTCAAGGGATCTGCATCCTATGGATCATTCTGTTTGGAAAGCAGAAGGGCAAGTGTGTGCAAAGACAAATGGAATTTCTTGAGATGTGACAGAAGCTGGAAGGGCTGGGACTGTTTGAGGCACAGAAGAAACCAAATAATCAGAACAGCAGCTGGGTTAACTTGAACTTCATTTTCATTTGCTTTGTAAAAGCCTTGCCTCTTTTGTTGTCACTATCTCAACCCTGACCTCTCACACATTTTGTACTACAGGGCAAGCAGGAGAAACTGAAACTCCTTCAAAGTTGACTCAGCTGAACAAAACAAACACTGTTAAACCATAAACCCTTGTCCCAGGAACCTGGTCAATAATTCAGTAAATGCTGAAAGGAAGAGACAGAAGGCACAGGAATTGCTTTTGTGCTCTATTAAATCTGATTTTAAGATGGGGTTGTTTTGCTGATGTTTAGGACAAAGGTGTTTCTATTGGGAAGATCATTGCTGGAATATCTGGCACTGACCAAAACAGCCAAAATCCCACAAGTCCCAGGTGTCTATGGACTGAGTTCACTGCTTATTTCTTGCCACACAGAACATAAAAAAGGCACAAGAATAATTAAAACATTATCTAACAATCCCCTCACACAACAGCATGGATGCAAAAATGCCTTTTTCAGATGCACACTGGCTGAGTCTTCAAGTTTCTCTCATATATTTAAAATAATTCTTCAATTTTCTGTTTGTGAAACTGGTCCAGGAGATAAATAAAAGTTCTTCTACTCACCAAAAGTTTCAATCCAGCAATACACAAAGGCATGGAACCAGTCCATGAAAGCACAAGGGACCACTGCCATGCTCAACAGGTGTATTATTAGTGCTTTACCAAACTGGGGCCTAGCAACATTCCCTGCTGGGTTAATTCCCAAACACTGCTCCCTTCTGGAGACCATCAGGGCTCTGTGTTATGTCAAGATACTCGATGGCAGCTTTGGATCTTGAAAAAAAAAAAAACCATCTCTGCTTGAAGTATCAGAAGCTGTTGTTATTCCTGAGTCAAGGAAAAGAGGTGCAAGTGAGGTGCTGTTCTCTCCCAGAGCTCTCCTTTCTCAGGCTTGCCCCCACAAATCACAAATACTGAAGCAAATAAAAAGCAGGTGTTTTACACACTCTGGAGGTGCATGAATGCTTTTACTGCATCCTCAGATCCAAACCAGGAGTCACTTGGGATAACCCAACCCTGCCACTCTACACTTCCAACACTCCTTCCCCAGCTCTCTGCTTGCTACAGGCATGAGGAGCCCAGAGATCACTCCAGACCTTCCCCTCCATCTCCTTCTACCACACACAGCCACTTTAAGGCATCAGGTTTTATTAAAACAAACTGTAATGTATTAGCAGGGTCATTTCAGACTAAGCCCAGAACTAATATGTGAATTAAAACACAGCAACAAAACCAATTTTGTGGGGTTTAATGTCATGACTTGCATCAGAACTTTCACAGTATTGCAGAGTCAGCAACAATTAATGGAGGTCAATTCTAGGGGAACTTCCTCAAGTTCCCAGCAGCCCCAGCTCTCTACTCCCCCAGCAAGGGAGCTGACCTGCCTCATGCTGCTTCAAGGGAGCCATTTCCACCACAGAGTCCTCCTGAACATGAAAGGATGAACAGAGAAGCACTGTGTTACCTGCCAGACTCCCTGCAGAAACACACAGCAACTCTGCACCTGCACTTCCCAAACCCCAGGGGATGGTACAGCCTGCTGGCAGCTAACACCCCTGAAATCACCCTTAACACAAACCAAGTTAAGGTAAAGGCAAATAAAAATATTTATTTACAAAATATAAAAACAGTCAACATAGTTACAGACATTTATAAAGATATACACAACAGGAAGGAAAGGAAGGTATGTTAAATATATGTACTGCAATGAAATTGGGAATGACATTCTGCACAACATCTCAGGGTTTTACTGGAGCAGGAGAGCCCAAAGTGCTGAGGGAACAAGGAACTGGGTGCCCAACCATCAAATTCTGAGGGACTCTATAAAAATGCTGGCTAAGTCATATGCTCTGTGCTTTTGGTGCTGTAAAAGAGCCAGAACAAAATTCCTTCTGTGCCTCAGGGAATGAACTGAACAATATCAGAAAGGTCTTGAGAAACAAAATGCCCCAAGTGCTGAGATGGCTTTGTCAGAAATTGATGGGAGGGCTTTGGGGTTTGGCTTTGGAAGGTGTGAGAACAAGGCTTCAGGTGCACTGAGGCACAAGCAACTTCAAAATATTAACATCTGTCTTAAATATTTAATTTACTTAATTACAATGACCCCCCCAAAAATGTTCTTTGGAAGAAATTTCAAGGGGAAAAACACTTGCTTTGGTTTTTTGTAGATTATTATCCACAGAATTAGATTCTCCTTTGCAAGGGCACGTGCAAGACAGCCATGGGAGAAAATGTGACTGGAAAGCTAAAAAATCAACACATCCAGAGGAAGTGACTTACAATTTTTAGTGGATTACATTCCAGTGTGATGGTCTTGTTCTAAGACTGGTGGGACAATTTTAATTAGTACTACAAACATTATTGTGCAAATATCAAAGTATTATTAACTAACCTCTGCAGGAAACTGAACAAGGAAGGTTTTAATCTTCCAGCTACACTTGAATTCTGTTGAGACCAAGAAGTCACCAGCTACCAGAGGCAGGATGGGCACAGGCTGCTCCCAGCACTGCCCACGTGCAAATCCCCATGTGCAGAGCTCAGCTTAGTGCAGTGTCAGGCACTACCTTTTGAAGTGCCTTTTTTTTTCTTTTTGCCAGACTGCAGTTTGGTACCAGAGTGGCCAGGTGATGGTTTGGGGTTTCTGATCTGATATGCTCTCCTTGGCCTCCTTACCTCAATGGCTGGCTTGGGGAACACGTCGTCCTTGCCGTCGTCCTTGCCGTTCTTGTCCACGGGAACCCACTCTCCATACACACTGTCTGCCTCCTTCTTCCTATGCTGAGAGCCAGAGGAAACAGGGAATTCCTTGGACAGGCTGACCTGGTTTTTTGGTTGGGGTGGTGGTGCTGGTTTTATGCTGGGAGTCTGAAAGAAATAAAATGACAAGAAGTTAAGATTTGAAAACACATGACGTGGTTTTGTTGCAAGCACCTGGGATTTGGCTTTTACAGAAATTCATTCTTACTCTAGAGTAATAAACCTTTAAAATTAATCATTTTGGCACACAAGTGACCCACAAATTGTGCTGGCAGAGAAGATGAAAAACCTCTTAAAACAACTTCAACATCCCAAAAATCCCCAACCCTCCTCTCCCAGCTGACCCCACTCACACTGAGAACAATCTCCACCTGCCACCCAGGTATTTTATATGCAAAGCTCCCAGGTAAAAATCCTGGGCAGCAAAACATTGCCTGTGATTAAAAGCTCCCCATGAGTGGACAGAAAGCAGCTCTGAGCATTTGGGTTTCTAATTCTGGGCTATTTTTAGCAGCAGCCTGAGTCTCTGAGCAGACAATGTCTATGGCCTTGTTTTGCTTGGTGCTGTTTATGTATTAAAAACCTGCAGAAATCCCTGCCAGGATCCCTTCCAAGAGACAAACACAGCTGGCAGCACTGGATAATGTTGGATAAACTCCTGGGAACATGGATGGGAATGGTTTTAGGAGAGAGAAAGAACAAAACTAAAAGGGTCAAAAGCAAGATCAAAAGGCAGAGCAGCCCATAACCAGTACAGAACATTCCTCCTCAGAGTCTGGGAGAATTCCAAGGTTTCTTGAGTTTCCTTGTAGCCATTTCTAACAATACAATAAAAATCTAAATCCATTTCTACCTTACACCCTACATAAATGTGCACTGCTGCCTATTTTGTGTACCCCACAAGCTACACATATTTATACACAAAACCAGTAATTTTATTTCTGTTTTTGCTGAGCATATTAAACTTTTCTAGTGCTTTATATACTGCAAAATCAGAACAAAATTTAATGGGAGAACCCCCCCACCCCAAATAAAACTGAAAAAAACCCACCCACCACCCCAAAAAACCCCAACAAAATTTAAACTAATTCTAATCCATGCTTCAAACATTTGATTTCCAGATGCATTTAAAGAAGCACAATTTTACTGATATTATCAATTTAATCTTGATGGAATTGGGAATGTTTCTTTAAAATTATTAAAAAATACTTCCAGTTTCACCAAGATTATCAACCCTTGATAAATTTCTGTGGAATTCCTTGCATTATTTAAAAAGAGCCAGGATTTAAAGCTTTGAAAATACAAGTAGCACTCACACTTAAATTGAAGAAAATAGGTTTGGGTTCACTCAGCTTGAAAGGATGGTTATAGAAAGGACGTTCTTCCTCCTCTTCATCAGAAACATGAGGCTTGTTCACTATCACATCATCAGTGCTCTGAGCAATCTTCTTGCATTTCTGAAAAATAAAACAGAGCAAACCTCAGCTCTGAGCAAACCTCAACTTTCAACCCAAACTCACAAAGAATATTTCTATCAAAAAAAGTGGTTTTCTTTACTAAACCAGGAGGTGGAAAATCTTTTAGTAACAGCATCAATAGATGTACTTTGGATATTCTACACAAATGACCCTCCACAAGCATGGCTTTGCCAGGCACTCCTTGGCTGCTGACTCAGTTCCCTGGCAGTGCAGGGACCTTGTCAGGGGTGATGGCTCCAGAAGAGCTCAGATTCCTCTGGAATACTGGGGTGCAAGACACCCCCATGTGATGTGCAACAGAATTAAAACACAGAGTTGTTATGGGGAAATCACAGTCAAACTCAGAGGAGCCTCCATGGGGGGGAGAGAAGAGGAAGAAAAGGACCAAAGACAAAAATAATTTCTTGAGAGATCAGAATTTTATAGTTGAAATGTCCTTCCTGATTTCCTACCACCTGCAACTGCTTCTGTGAATAATTTTGAGTCAAAAGAACAGAAACATCATTCAACAGGTGCAGATTTGGGGCCTGCAGATCAGCACAAGCCATGCTGGATCTGGGTCAGGGTAGGTGAAAAACCACCCAGGATGGCACCACAGGGCACCTGCACCAACTCAGTTCAGTACCTCTGCTCCCCAGCCCAGGCACAACTGCAGATTGTCTCTCAGCACCTGGACATTGCCTCATCTCAGATTATTTCTATAAACACAATTTCAGAACTGTCACACTCATGATGCAATTAAAAAAAACAATCAAGGCACTTTTCTATTCCAGATTTTCTCAATTCTGAGGGATGTCCAAGGCCAAGCTGGATGGGCTTGGAGCAACCTAAGACAGAGGAAGGTGTTCCTGCTCATGGTAGGGGGTGGGACAAGCTGAGCTTTGAAGTTCTTTCCAACTCCAACCACAACTAACACCACTAGAACAAAAAAAATCAGGAGTGAAAGCTTTGCATTTCACTGACAGGACTGCAGGGACAACTACCTATTTGCACAAAATTAGAACAGAATCAAACAAAAAATACGAAAAAGCAAAATAATTTGATTTCATGCATTTCCATGCAATTAAAAATACCAGTTTTGATGATTAGAAAAAAAAATGCACAAAGAATAAGGGCTCAAAAGGGGGCTCAGGCTTTGGCAGGGGCTGCCCAAGGAGGTTGCAGTGTCCAAGTGGCACTCAGAGCTCTGGGTGGGGACAAGGTGGGCATGGGGCACAGCTGGAACCCCATGGGCTGGGAGGGCTTTTCCAGCCCCAGGGATTTGGGGGTTCTGACCACAAGGCTGCCAGCAGCACGCAGTGACAACCTCCCAGATTCACCAAGCCCAGCATGGTCATCTCCAGGCTGGATGCTGCTGCTCTCCCTCACCTCAGTGAGCTCCTTCAGGGTGTCCCTTGAGGATTTCTGGTTGGCTTTGTCATCCTTCTTCTGGGACAGCAGAGGCATCAGGCTGGGGGGCAGGGGCACGCCAGACTTCGCGCACATGGCGGCCGCGTTGGCTTTGGCGATTTCCAGTAGCTGGGCCTTGTCTAAAAACATTTGGTTTTTTTAAAGAGAAGTTATTATTTTTTATAGATGCTTGTTTTCATAATAAAGAAGTGTTTCTGGCAAATTAAACAAAATTCTAGCTGTGCTGTGCATTTTGTATGTTCTGTGAAAGTAACTGGAATTGCACTGAGCTGCTCTGGACTTTAAGGCTGGGCTGTGCAGAAGGGAAGTGGAGCTGCAAATGTAACCCAAAGCACAGCAACTACAACATCCTCCAACCCCCAAAGTTCTGGTGTCTCTTACTGCACTAATTCATTCCTGTTTTGGCAATACTGAGTCCTTCCCACACAGCATAAAGTCCAGAGTTTCCTCATCTCTCTCTGAAAAGCTCTCACATCTCTGGAGGAAGTTTCATCTCCAAACAGAAAAACAAGCTCTGAGTAAAACCTGCTCTTGCTTAAAATACAATTAGATGCAAAACTGAACAGAACTTGCTTTAATAAGGAGAAAAAGGACAGCCCTAACACAGAAATAGGAAATGAAATTAAATTAAGCCTTCTGCCAGTTTGCAAGTAACTCCCTAAATGGAAAGCTTCCATGGTAATTCTGAGGCAGGTTCAGAATCTCAGGTCCACCACAGGAGGTTTCCTTACACACTGGACAAGAGCTGATCTCCCAGTTCAAACCTTCTTTTCCCTTATTCCCTCACTACCCAAGGAAATAGCACAGCCTCTTTTCCTCCAAGCAGAGAGAAAAGATGCAGCTCCTAAGATTTTGTTTTATTTTCCAA
This sequence comes from Oenanthe melanoleuca, assembly GCF_029582105.1. Classification (NCBI taxonomy): domain Eukaryota; kingdom Metazoa; phylum Chordata; class Aves; order Passeriformes; family Muscicapidae; genus Oenanthe; species Oenanthe melanoleuca. The sequence goes on along the minus strand of NC_079333.1, from coordinate 111,011,127 downwards.
CCTGCTGGGTGGTCTGGGAGTATTTTCAGAAACAAGCCTCACTTTCCTCTAAGTTCTTACCATAGGAAAGAGGCAAGACAGAGTTCTGGGAACAGATGACAACTGAGCTTGGGACTCTCTAACTGGCACCTGAATGACCTTTGTTCTCAGGAGTGGAAATTCTAAATTTTCTTACAAATATAAGATTTCTTTCTTAGCTATTTTCTTACATACAAGCACTTGGCTTTTACTATTACCATGAAACAATTTACTTTCCTTTTACTATTACATGTGGAATGTTCCTGGATTCTACACTGCAATAGTAACAACTAAAAAAGTAGCAACAATCTACTTTTGTACAAAAGCTCTAGAATCAAAGAAAAAGTGGCTCTAAGAGGATTTAATTCAAATACTCAGTGTTGAGCTGAGCATGAAATCTCCTGCTGGAAGTCACTACCTAAAACTAATGCAGAGTGACTTCCAAGAAATCCCTCATGAATGCTCCAGTTAAAACCAGACTATGCAAACCCACCCACCGTGGAAAATGAAAGACTGCCAGTGAAGCAGTGACTCACCCAGGTCTGTGAGACGCTTGGGGGACCTGCTGGAGAAGTCGGAGGAGCGGGAGCGGCGCCGGTCGGGGGATCGGCTGTAGCGGCGCCGGCCCGAGGAGCGCGAGCGCCGCAGCCGGATGGGGGAGCGGCTGGAGCTGCGCCTCCTGCCCCGCGAGCGCGAGCGCCGCTGCCGCAGCGGGGAGCGGCTCCTGCTGCGCAGCCGCAGCGAGATCCGCCGCTCCCGGGAGTCGGATCTCCTCCTCCTGTCCGTAGACCTCGATCTGTTTCTCTGCGAGCGCTTGCGCCTGTCTCTGGACAAGGAGCGCCGCCGTCGCGACGCCGACCGCGACCTGCTCCTCCTCCTGTGCCTGGAGCGCGACAGGGAGCTGGAGCGGGACCTGGACGCTCTCCTGCGCGTCGCCGAGCGCGAGCGGTTCCGCCTGGAGCGCGAGTCTGTGTCGTATCTCTTGGATCTGCGCTGGGAGGACCTGGAGCGGCGGCTCCGGGACCTGCGCGAGGATTCCTTGTCTGCTGCTTTCTCCACGGACTTGGACTGGCTCCTCTGGCGAGCGGCCGACCTGGAGCGTCTCCGCCTGGACCTGCGCAAGGACTCCTTGTCTGCAGTTTTCTCCACAGATGTCGACTGGCTCCTCTGGCGAGCCGGGGACCTGGAGCGCCTCCGCCGGTACCTGCGCACGGACTCTTTGTCTGCTGTTTTCTCTACGGATGTGGATCGGCTCTTCTGGCGGGCGGGAGACTTCGAGTGTCTGCTGACAGATCTCTGCGGAGACTCTTTGTCAGATGCTTTGTCAACGGACTTGGATCTGGATTTTTCACGTTCCGAAGACTCAGAACGTCTGCTTTCAGGGACAAAGGAAGAGTCCTGCTCCTCGGACTGCTCCAGAGGCACGGAATCCTGCTTCTCCTCATCTGCCAGAGAGGGCTCCGCATCCTCTCCCTCCTCTTCACCACTGGAAGACTCTGACTCATGCTCATCAGATGATGTGGACTCTCTTTGTTCAGCTGTCAAGGAGGGCTCTGCCTCGTCTCCTTCTTCTTCAGCAGTGGTAGACCTCGATTCAGCCCCATCGGGGGATGCAGAACGTCTGTGTTCAGCTGCCAGAGGTTCCACATCCTCTGCCTCTTCACCAGCAGTAGACCTTGACTCTTGCTCATCTGATGAGGTGGAATCTCTTTGTTCAGCTGCTGAGGAGGGTTCCACATCCTCTGCATCTTCACCAGCAGTAGACCTTGACTCCTGTTCATCTGAAGACGTGGAGTGTCTACGCTCAGCTGTCAGAGAGAGCTCCTGGTCGTCTGCCTCTTCACCAACGGTGGACCTTGACTCACGTCCATCAGGAGACACAGAGCGACGCTCAGCTGCCAAGTCCTCTGCTTCTTCATCAGCTGTAGACCTCGACTCACGGTCATCAGAAGATGTGGAGTGTCTACGTTCAGCTGTCAAGGAGGGCTCCCCATCTTCTACATCTTCCCCAGCAGCAGACCTCGACTCACGGTCATCAGAGGATATTGAGTCTCTTCTTTCAGCTACTAAGGAGGCCTCTGCATCCTCTGCCTCTTCCCCAGTGGTTGACCTTGACTCGTGCTCATCAGAGGACTCGAGGACCGATGTTCTGTTGTTAAAGGCTGCTCCAGATCCTCTGCTTCTTCACCGATGCTAGATCTTGACTCGTGCTCATCAGGGGAAGTGGAACGCCTCTCCAGATCATCCGTTTCTTCATCTGCAGTAGATTTCTGGTCATGGCCCTCAGGGGACACGGATCGTCTGTGTTCAGAAGTACAGAGGACTCCAGACCCTCCTCCTCCATGGGAGACTTTGGCTCGTGCCCTTCCTGGTAGGAGGATGTGGAGTATCTACGCTCAGATCTCAAAGAGGGCTCCAGATCCCCCGTTTCTTCACCAGGGCCTGATCTCACGCTGCAGTTATCAGGAGACACAGAGCGCCCTTCAGGCATTAAAGAAGGCATTGCATGATCCATTTTTTCAGTAGGGATGGATTTCAAGTCACTGTCATCAGGGGACATGGAGGCTCTATCATTCAGTGTGAAGGTTCGAGACTGTCTACTTTTCCAACAGTGGTGCATCTCAATTCCTGCTCATCAGGGGATGCTCCATGTTGATTTTCAGGTGTTGGAGAATGTCCTGCACATCCGCTTTCTGAAGAGTGGTGAAACTCACCTCCTGGCTCTCGAAAAAGAGGTGGTCACGTTCAGCTGTCAAAGCAGAGTCCACACCCTCTGTTTTCTCAGCGTGTGCCAATCTTGACTCGTACTCTGCAGGTGACAGAGCCTGTTCAGATGTCAGAGAAGGTTCCTTGGCTGTTACTCTCTCAGCAGGGCTGGACTGCAGCTCCTGACCTTCTGGGGTCATGGGACATTCACCTTCAGACAAGGACAACTCCTGCACCTCTGTTTTTCCAGCAACAGCAGGCTGCAACTCCTGGCTATCGGTGGATATTGAACTTTCACTTTCAGATGCTTCAGAATGTTCCTCCAATTCTTTTTCAACAGGACTGGATCCCAAAGGATGCCTTTCAGGGGATGCATCGTACTCGTTTTCAGGCAGCAAAGAACACTCCTGCACCTCTGGTTTCTCAGAGTAAGCACGGAGCAGCTGCTGCACCCCAGGAGATGCAGCGTATCGGCTGTCTGGGACCAGCACTGGCTCCTGCACTACTGTGCCTTCAGCTAGGCCAGACTGCAGTGTTTGGCCTTGATGGAAGATGGAATATTCACTGCCAGGTGTCACAGAAGGCTCCTGCACCTCCTTCTCAGCAGGGCTGGCTGTCACCTCCTGGTCCTCAGTAGTCTCAGCATATTCATTTTCAGGCAGCAGAGAACATTCCTGCACTTCTGGTTTTCCAGCCAGGAAAGAGGACAATCTGTGATCATTAGAAGCCACAGCACTGTCAGGAACCACAGCCTCCTCCTGCATCTCTGCCTTCTCAGGAGAGCTGGACCTCAACTCCTGGCTCACCCAGGACACAGCATGTTCATTTTCAGACACCAGAGCAGGCTGTTGCACCTGTTTTTTCAGCAGAGGGTGACTGCAGGTCCTGGCTGTCGATGGACTCTTCAGGCATCTGATAAAGCTTCCGCAGCTCTGCTTTTTCAGCAGGGGTTGATGTCAACTCTGGGCCATCAAGCTCTACAGTGTACTCATTTTCAGACACTTGAGAAGGCTCCTCAGCTCTTTCAAAAGGGGTGGGTGCCAGCTCATGACCATCAGAGGCAACAGAACACCTGTTTTCCAGTACCACAAAGGGCTCATGTACCTGTACTTCTTCACTGTAGGCAGATCTCAGCTTGTAGCCATCGGGGGACGCCAGGTGTTTCAGTTCAGATGATTCAGCACCTCTGCTTTTTCTGCAGGGACAGGTCTCAGCTCGTGACTGTCAGGCAGCAGCAGAATCCCACCTTCCGATGTCACCGCACTCACTGGGGGCTGTAGTTTTTCAGTTGTGCCCACTGATTCACAACCATCAGCAGACACGGAGAAGCCACTTTCCAGTGAGAGGGAAGGCTTCTGGATCTCCACTTTTTCAACTGCAGCAGATGTCAATTTATAGCCCTCAGGAAGGATGGAACACCGAAGCTCAGATGCCACTGACAGTTCTGCACTCTCTCTTTGTTCAAAGGAATTGTACTTTGCTTTGTGGCCATCGTGGCATATGGGAATCCCACTTTTAGAGATCACCAAAGACCCTGCACCATCTATTTTTCCAGTTAGGTATCTTGATTCGTGCATGTCTGAAGACCTGGAGCAGTCAACCTCAAGCACTTGTGGAAGTGTTGGACCATCTAAAGCTTTGTCAACAGATGATCTAGAATCATGAACTTCGTAAGAAGACACTGAAATGACGTCAGCAGACACCTCAACAGAACCACACACAGATGTCAGGGAAACATCAGGAGCCTTGACTTTTTCAACAGATAAAAAACTTTGTTCACTTCCATGTGGTGACTTAAAGGACTCGCCCACAGACAATGGATGCTCCTGTATTGGTGCAAAGCTGGATCCTGATCCATGTCCATCAGGAGATGTGAAGTGCCCACTGTCAGGAGCCAGAGAGGCTCCTGCATCTGGCCTGACTCACAGCCATCAGGGATCACAGGGCGGATCATTTCAGGCGGCAGGAAAGGCCTCTGAGCTTCCACTGCTCCAGGGCTGTCAGCCAGCTGGGAAGACTCACGTTCAGGTACTTGCAGAACCTGTGAAAGCTCCGTGTGCTCACCAGGGATACGTTGTGATTCGTGACCATCAGACAAGTTGGAGAGCCCACCTTCAGACGGGAGAGTAGAAGACTGAACTTGCATGTCTCTAAGTGCTGGAGGAAGCTCTGGACCTTCTACTTCTTTGAGAGGTGCAGGTCTGGACTCATCTCTGGATGCGGAGAGATGGAATTCTGCTACTGAAGAAGTTTCTGGATCTCCCCTTCTTTCAACGGATGAAGATCTTGACATGGATGTGGAGTGTGGAAGTTCAGGTAGCACTGAAGACTCCAGAGCTGCTGCTTTTTCATTTGATCCATTTTCAGATGTCACAGACAGCTCTGAATCCTGAGTTTTTTCCACAGATGTGGATCTCAATTCCTGGTCATCTGGGGTTTTGGAGGTATCAAATTCAGATGTGGTAGAATGCTGCATATCTGCTGGTTTTTCAACAGATGAGGAGCTTTCCTCAAGGCTCTCTGAAGTTTTGGAAAATCCACCTCCAAATGATGGCGGCAGCACTGGGCCGTTTACTCCTTCATCAGACAAAGCTCCTGATGTGGGACCATTAGAGGATTTACCTTCACTTCCAAAAGAAGATTGAGGAACATCCTGATCAAGACCTTTGGCTGACTCCTGAAGTTCAGAAGACTCCACATGCTTGCTACTGGACTTTGATGAGGATAACTTATCTTTCTTTTCTACAGATTTGGACCTTGACTTAACGCTGTCAGAGGACTTGGAACGTTTCCGCTTGGATTTTTTTGAAGACTCCTTGCGCTTTTTTTCGACAGACCTAGACCTAGACTTGTAACGTTCAGAAGACTTTGAGCGTCGACGCTTGGATTTTCGTGAGGATTCCTTCTCTTTTCCACTGATTTGGATCTAGACTTGTAACGGTCAGAGGATTTGGAGCGCTGCCGTTTGGACTTCCGTGATGATTGCTTTCTTTTCTCTACTGACCTGGACCGAGACTTGTAGCGATCCGAGGACTTTGAGCGCTGGCGTTTGGATCTCCGTACAGACGCCTTCCGACCTCTTTTCTCAACAGATCTTGACCTGGATTTTGAACGATCAGAGGAACCAGACCGATGTCTGAACCTCCAGGAGTATTCTTTGCCTCCTCCCTTTTCTGAAGACCTGGATCTAGATTTTGACCGATCAGAAGACCTGGAATGTCTGCGGCGGGATCGCCAGGAGGACAATCTCTTCTCCACTGACCGTGACTTAGATCTGTAGCGGTCGGATGACCTGGAACGTCTCCGCCCGGACCTTCGGGAGGACAGCCGCTTCTCCACTGACCTGGACTTGGATCTGTAGCGATCAGAAGACCTGGAACGTCTCCGCCCAGATCTTCGGGATGAAAGTCGCTTCTCTGCTGACCTAGACTTGGATCTGTAGCGGTCAGAAGACCTGGAACGTCTGCGCCCGGATCTTCGGGAGGACAATCGCTTCTCTGCTGACCGTGACTTGGATCTGTAGCGGTCGGAGGACCTGGAACGTCTGCGCCCGGATCTTCGGGAGGACAATCGCTTTTCCACTGACCTGGATTTGGATCTGTAGCGGTCGGATGACCTGGAACGTCTGCGCCTGGACCTTCGGGAGGACAGCCGCTTCTCCACTGACCTGGATTTAGACCTGTAGTGGTCAGACGACCTGGAACGTCTCCGTCTGGACAATCTCTTTTCTGCTGATCTGGATTTAGACCGGTACCGGTCAGATGACCTGGAACGTCTGCGCCTGGACCGCCGGGAAGACACTCTCCTCTCTCTCTTCTCCACAGATCGGGACCTAGATTGGAATGCTTTTTTCTGGAAACTGAATAGTTTCTGCTCCTAGAGCGTGCTCTTTTAGAGGTCAAACGCCTGGAAGTAGAACGTGACCTTGATTTTTTCTTCCGCTTCCTAGACCTGGACTGAGACTTGGAACGGCTCCTTTTCTGTTTCTTTGAATCATGTTTTTTCTCACTGGTTCTGTGACTACTTTTTTCAACAACATTCTCAAGCCTCATGAGAGTCTCCTTCATTCGTGCTGCCACATCAGGCTGCACATCAGATGTTTCTGAGTCTCTTTTCTCCGAGTCCTCTTCTGGAGTTGCTTCTTTGACATCCTCAGCCTCTGGAGTGTCTTCCAATTGGCCTTCCTCTATAAGTTCTGGACCTGCTTCTGCATCAGTCTCGGGTACTGGAGCTGCTTCCGAATCTTTTGTCTCTGCCTCCAACCTTACAGCTGCTTCTGCATCTTTCAGCTCTACCTCAGTCTGAGGAGCTGTTTCAAAATCTTGTGTTTCTGCTACAAGAGTCCCTGCTGAAACTTCTTCCTCCGCTGCATGTGAAGAACTAAAAACTGTTTCTGCTACTAAAGGCTCAGATGTTTGAGTCTGCTCTGCATCTTCCTTATCAATCACCATATCCTCCACCTGTTGACTCTGTACTCCTTCTATGTATTGTGCCTCAGCTGTCACTTCATGTTCCAGTGTGGTTTCCAGGCCTTTCATATCCCCTGGCTCTGGAACTGCTTCAGAAGATTTTATTTCAGAAGCACCCAAGATTTCTGGAGCCTCTTCTGCAACAGATTTTGCTTCTTGAACTACCTGAAGCTCTTGCTGCTTTTCGGCATGCAAGTATTCTGGAACAGCTGCTGAAGCATCACCCATGGGTACCTCAAGCTCTTCACCTGTTCCAGCACTCTCCAACCACTTCGCTCCTCCAGCTTCTGATGCTGGCTCCAGATATTTTGTTTTCTCCATTTCTGAGGGTTCATTACTTTGTGTGCTGGTTCTCCCTTCTGCAATTTCATGTTCTACAGCAGATCCCTGAGTTTGCACATCTGTCAATTCTGTCAGTACTCCTGATGCCATACTGTTTTCTTCCACTCTGGGCAAAGACTCCAATACTGCTGCTGAATGACCTACTATTTGTTCCTGAAAAGATTTTGAATCGGTTTCTGAAGTTTGCACAGGTTCCAGGATTGCTTCTCTGTTCCATGTCTCTGCTTCTGGAGCGTGTTCTGAATCCTTTCTCTCCCTCAGCACCTCAGTTTGGGAGGTTCTTGTGTGTGTCGTGACCTGTGACTGTGCAATGATGGAACTCCCTGTTTGGCTCACATGGAGAGGTTCTGTCTCTGCTGTGGCTTGCCATGGCATCACCCCTGCCGATGCCTCAGCCTCTCTAACTGGTTCCACATTTTCACGTGCAACCACAGGTTCAGGAGTCCTTTCTAAGGCAGGAAGCCCTGAACTTGCAACAGTCCCACAACGCATAACTTCTGAAGCTCGCACACCTTCCACTTGTACGGACATTGAAGCTGTTGTAAAGTTTTTGCTTCCACCACAGCTGCTGGTCTCAGGACTCCTCCTGCACCTTGTGTGTTTTCCTTCTGCAAAGACAGGGCAGGTACCAAATCTCTCACGTGTGACTCGCCCTCAGGTCTTGATTCTCTCTGCAGCAAAGTACCTTCTGAATCTTTTGCTCGTGGACTTCTAAAACCCTCTGCCATCTGGACTTCTGGAGCTGTTTGGGGAACGAAGGTCTGTACAACTGCTGCAGGTTCTGAAGTTGGTCTTAATCCTTTTGCCTCTGCAACAACATTCATACCTGCAGATCCCTGGGCTCTGTCCACTCTCCTCGTTTCTGTCAAGACTCCATGTTGTAGGAACATTCCTGATGCACCCAGTGCTGCTGCAGGACCTGTGGTACCTTCCACACCTTTGCCTTGCAGACTTTCGTGACCTGCTCTGACATGTTTTGCTACAACACCCACAGGTTCCATGGTTGTTTCTAAAGCTTCCACATGTCCCATAGCTGGTTCCATATCCTTCATTTTTGTAACAGCTCCTGGTCCTGGAGGTGTTTTGGCACTTTTTATTTCCACATGGGTCACAGGGGTGGCTGCAGATATTGTCAAAGGATGTTGCAAAGGTAAACCTGCTTTTAGAACACTGGAAGCCTCCACAGGGCTGCCCTGTGTCATGCTCAGATTCCCAGATATAACTGATGGCTGCAGGGATGGCTCCAAAGTTCTGCTCACACCCCCCAGTTCTGAAGATTTCTCCACACTTCCCACATTTCCCATGTGCAGAGATTTTTCAGTTGTTTCTGGAATTTTCACTTCTTGCCCAGCAACAGCCATGTGAGCTACAGTCACAGCACTTGGATGTGCCCAATTTGCAGGTGCAGGAGTTGTTGTCACACCACTTGCCAAGGACACAGATTCTGAAGCTGTTTCCAACCCCTGTGCTGGCCCCTGAGACACAGACTGATGAGATGCTTCTGAATAAGTCAACACCTCCATGGTCTCAGGCTCGAGAGCTGCGTCCAAAGTTTTTACTTCCCCAATGCCTTGAGATGTCAGAGTGACTTCTGTACCTCTCAGTGCTTCTACTGAATCTTTCTGAATCTCTGATTTACTGACAATTCCAGATGGCATGCTGGACCAAGTATAATTTCCAGTATCAACAACACTGGCATTAATAGCTACAGGATAAATATTTTCATGGGACTGTTGAATTTGTTCTTCGCTAGTGCAAATTCTAGTTTGAGCTATACTAGTATTTTCTGGGATATTAGACTGGATACTTTCTAAATTAAATGGAGGATTTGTTGCACACAAAGTCCCCTCCCCACTTCCAAGATTTTCTGCAGATTGCTGAGAATCAGTCACTGAATGAGAAACAAGTCCTAAAGCTTGACTATCAAGCCCCTCAGCTGGTTTTGAGCACAGTTCTGGCTGCACTTGGCCAGCCAGGTTTGCATCAGCAAACACTCCATGCTGTACATTCAGTTGGGAGCTGGGCTGCTCTGGCATCAAGTGAGGAGCTGGCTGCACGCCTGCAGGTTCTCCGGGACGTGCACTCAACTTGGATTCCTTTGGTTGCTTTTTATGCTTCTTCTCTTTCTTTCTTTTCTTCTTCTTTTTCTTCTTCTTCTTTTGTGTTTCTTGTTTTTCTTTGCTTTTTTCCTAGGAATTTCATCTTCACCAGTTGAGCTTCTTTTTGTAGACTGAGTACTATTTTTCACAGTATTTTTGTCTACATCTAGAAAAAAATGATATTTACCTTGTAAACATTTACAAGACTGCATTCAAAAAATTCTTTCAGAGTTGTTGAGAAGTACAAGGACAGAGGTACAAAATACTAAACTTGCAAACCATGCCAATTCACCAAACTACCACACACAAACAGTACACACTCCCTTTCTAGCTCCTTTCCCCTTCAGAGTTACTTTAAGTAATAAAACAACACATCTTTCAAAAAATGACCAACCGTGCTAGTCAGGACAGAGGTCCAGTGGGAACACAGCTCTTTCCAATTAATATCGTAGTCATGGAATGGTTTGGGCTGGAGGAACCTCAAATCCCATCCAGTTCCATCCTCTGCCATGGCAGGGACGCCTTCCAGTGTCCAGGCTGCTCCAGCCCCAGTGTCCAGCCTGGCCTTGGGCACTGCCAGGGATCCAGGGGCAGCCACAGCTGCTCTGGGCACCCTGTGCCAGGGCCTCCTTATTCTCATATGGAAAAATCTCCTCCTAATACTTGACCTAACCTTGCCCTCTGGCAGTGAAAAACCATTCCCTTGAAGAAGGGAGGAGAGGATGATTATGGGAATTACCACCCTGTCAGCCTCACTTCCATGCTGGGAAAATCACTGAACAGATCCTCCCTGAAGTTCGGCTGAGGCACATGGAGGACAGGGATGTGATTAGGGACAACCAGCACAGCTTCACAAAGGGAAAGTCCTGTCTGACCTGTGGTGGACTGACTACACCAGTGGGCAAGGGAAGAGCTACAGATGGCATTTATCTGGACTTCTGTAAAGTATCTGACACAGTGCCCCCACAACATCTTTCTCTCCAAACTGGAGAGAAGAATTTGACAGGGTCACTGTCAGGTGCATTAGCAGTTGTTTGGGTGGTCACATCCAGAGGGGAACGGTCAAAAGCTCAGAGTCCTGATGGACATCAGTGATCAGTGGTGTTCCTCGGGACTCTGTATTGGGACCAGTGTTACTTAAGAGTTTCATTAATGAATCAGTGTTACTCAATATCTTTGTTAATGAAGAAGGATCAAGTGCACCCTCAGCAGGTTTGCAGGTGACACCTCTAAAGGACAGGGCCATCCAGAGGAATCTGGACCAGCTCCAGAAGTGCCCATGGGAATCTCGTGAGGTTCAACAAAGCCAAGGGCAGCACTTGAGCTGGGATAACCCTGGGATCAATCCAGACTGGGATGAGCAGATGGAGCTGATGGACGTGCCCAGCCCAGAGCCCCCTGTGCCCACTGTGGGATCAGGAGAGGGATTGAGGTTGGGATTGGGATTGTGCCCCTGAGCCCCCCCAGGTGTGACCCCACCTGCAGAGCTGCCCCAGCCCTGTCCCAGCCCAGGGAGGAGCTGGAGCTGCTGCAGAGCCCAGAGGAGGCAGCAGGATGAGCAGAGGGATGGAGCAGCTCTGCTGGGAGGAAAGGCTGGCACAACTGGGATTGCTCACCTGGAGAGACTTCAGGTGACCTAATCATGACCTTCCAGTACCTGGAAGTATAGTAAAGGTGGTGGAAGACTATTGACAAAAGCCTGGAGTGACAGGACAATGGACAGTGGGTTCAAAATGAGGGAGAAAAGAGTCAGATTATATCTTAGGAAAAAATTCTCCCCTGTGAAGGAGGTGAGGCCCTGGCACATGTTGCCCAGGGAAGCTGTCCCATTCCTGGAAGTGTCTTAGGTCAGGCTTGACAGGGCTTGGAGCAATCTGGGATAGTGGAAGATGTCCCTGCTCATGTCAGGGTGTTTGGAACAAGATGATCTACAAGGGTCCCTTCCAACCCAAACCATTCTAAGACTCCCCTGTGTCCTGTCCCTGCAGCCCTTGGCAATTGTCTCTCTCCATGTTTCCTGCAGCTCCTTCAGGCCCTGCAAGGCCACCCTGAGCTCAGCCCAAAGCTTCTCCTGTGCAGGTGAACAATCCCAGCTGTGCCAGCCTTTCCTCCCAGCAGAGCTGCTCCATCCCTCTGCTCATCCTGCTGCTCCTCTGGGCTCTGCAGCAGCTCCAGCTCCTCCCTGGGCTGGGACAGGGCTGGGGCAGCTCTGCAGGTGGGGTCACACCTGAGATGGGCTGGATGTCCCTCCACCCACACTCAGAAGGGCAGCACATTCTAACAGGAGGCTGGAGATGTGCTTTCAAACCCCCAGCGCTGCATATGGAAGGTAAACCATTTACCAAGCAAATTATCAAAGACCTGACCAGCCACTCTCCTCTGCTGTGCTTTAACCCCTGAATGAGTTCAGTGTTGCTGCTATGTCAAAAATTCTCTGTGCATTTACTGACCACGTTACTCACTAGAGTCTAACAAATCTGGGAGAAGAGCATCTACGTGCCCAACCCCAAACCCACTTTAAGGCACTGCAGGCTGGAACAGCTGCTGGTAAAGGCAGGACTGCAGCTGCCACAAGCCACTGCAAAGCTGCATGCTCCTCCTAGAGCATTTGCTTCCAACAGGAAAGTAACAAATTCAGATGACTGAGGGGACAACCAAATGATTGATGGAGAAGGCAAAGAGGGAGACTGGGGTTTCCATCACCACCTTTTAATTCTGGACCTCAGTTCCCTGTGGATTTACCCTTTGTTAGGTTCTTGACCTACTGCAGACCTAGTGCCACGTTTTCAGGAGAAAGGCACTTCATTAAAGGCAATTTGCTGGGATTTCTGTGAAATATGAGCTGTACACTGGAGTCTGCTTGCATGTTCCTTTCAATGACTCTATTTATACAGGCCAGGGCAGCAACACAGACCCTCCAATTAGAAT